>NW_024582073.1:26418441-26510762 GCF_017639235.1 Corvus kubaryi
GAGCGCGGCGCCGCGCGGGGCGGGGGCGCCGCTCGCGCTGAGGGGCGGCCGCGGCGGCAGCGCTGCGGGGACGGTGGAGGGCCGCAGCCCCCGCTCCGCCCCGCAGCCGCTGAGCGCTGGCAGTGTTACAAATAAGCGCTTTCTTCACCTTTTTTTTCCCCCCGCAGTAGTGGGTTTGGAGATTTTCCCACACGCATGCACAGCCCCCCGGCCAAGGGACCCGCGCCCCCTCCTAGTTGCCGGTGCCTTCACTCGGCCCCTGTGGAAGAACGAGGGCGGTCCCCCAAAATCATAGCGTTTTTAGCTGTTTTTATTATGTGCCTTATACTCCCAGGAGCTTTGGTGCGTGAGGGCTTTCAGGCCTCTCTGCAGCTGTTTTAGGGAATCTTCATTTCTGTGACCAGACGAGCCACAGAATGTGTGAAAAAAAAAGTAATTTAGTTGTAGACTCGTGTAAGCGGCTGCTTGCCTTGCAAGGGAGGGGAAACGACCTTGTAAAGCCATCTGACCATGGCCTTAGAAGTCACAAGTTGCACCACCAAATAAAAGCTGGAAAACCACTGGAGCAGAGCGAGGAAGCCTGGGCACCGGATGAGGAAAAGCTGATGAAGCAGGAACATGGATTAAGTCATTACAGTCTGTGTGATGGTAGGATTTTTTTTTTTTTTTAAATATATATTTTAAAATATCTGACTTACTGCTATAGTATCTACAGATTGTTCCCTAACCTAGATGACTGATGCAAAACAATCAGCGATTCCAGGCACTGGCAGCTGCTAATTATTAGTGCTGGTAGTACAGAGCATAACACACTGCAGAGGCTGTGTCAGGAGAGACAGGGGAAAAGCTTGCCCTTAAAGAAGGTGGGATAAAACTGTCTCTGAGGTGCCATTCTCAATTAAAAAGGAGTGATACGGTTTTTTCCTGTCAGAAGAACTGCTGCACAAGGAGATCTGAAAACAATCACCATTTTTTGACTGGTGTATAAATGTTCCCTTACTGTAGGGATGGATGAGCGCGTGGCCTGAAGCAGAATGGCTTAGATGCTTTCAAATTTTATACAAGATAAACACAGATGTGGTTTTTATCCTTCTATTGGTCATTTCTTCACAGTTCCTGTTGAACTACATCTCTTGTTTCTACAGCAGATGAGATACTGTTCTGTTGGCTGTTTGATAGTTTGAATTGTAGTCAGGGCAGATCCCTGATGCCTGTTGGTACGATTCAAGAGAAAACATATACAAATCAGAAACAAAATATTCTCTGCTCTGTTGTTTCACACATTGGCACAACTAGGAACAGAAGATTTATTTAGGATTAGCTCTTATCGCCAGTCCTCCTCCTTAATTGCAAGCAACTGTTCATTAGTTTGGACTCTCAGATGAAGCCAGAGGATGTAAATAAAGACCCCGACTGTACAGCCAGGCATGCACAAGGGTGTCCCAGGGCCTGTCACATTGGGCTTTGGCCAGGAGACAACCAGGCTTTGCAAGCAGCTGTAGCAAAGATGCATCAAAGATGCATTATATTCATATTTGGAAAGCTGACAGGAAAAGTGAACAATCAGTTTTGATATGTATTGTATTGTATTTTTGAGGCAGGACAAAGCATGACAGTGGATGAATTTTAGTGTATTTTAAAGAAAGCTTAGAAGATTCTTCAGTTAGCAGTTAATTCTGTCAATAAATAAGATAAGGTCTCAGTGGATTGAAGTCCCAGAAATAAATAGGAAAAATGCAGTACTAGGAGTGCATCACCAGTCCAGCTAACAAGGCAGGGAGATCAGAGTCTGAGGTAGAAAACACAATCATAAGTAACTTGAATAATTCAAATTAAGTTGGATAAATGTCACAGGAGGGGGTAGGGCTGGAGCTAACCTTTAGAAGCATTCTGTGACTGCTCATTGAGAAGCCAGAAGAGGAAAAGAAATCCCTGGTCCTAAAGAGTGTCATAATATTATTGACAAAGACCCACACTGTAGGAGTAACTGTAGCATCCTTGGTTTCAACACCCTTGTAGCACCATGACAAAGAAAATCAGTAGTATTCTGCTTTCTTTTCAAAAACAGAGGAGCAATGTAAGACAAGACACACCTTTCATTAAAAGGGGTCTAAAAGGAAAGACTATAACCTCTGATGGGTTAAGTACAAAACTGTGAGAAGGATCCAGAAGAAAGTTTCAGGGTCGGCTTCCGAAAGTTATAAGAAATAATAGCAAGTCTTTCCTAGAACAAATCATGGAGCCTGCTGGAGTTTGACAGCTCTGTAAGGCAAATAGATTGTTTCATATACTGAAGAAACATCTGGAGAAGATACAGCCATGAAAGAAAATCTGAATTTATTTTTTCATTTGCAAATGGGATAACTCCAATACTGGGAAGCTTCTTTAAGGAGAATAATTAGGAAAACATGTCTCGGATTACAGTGTAAGTATAAAAGATGAAGGAACAAATTTACAAGTGAGCAGCAGCCAACTGCTGAGACCAGATGGTGTTCAACCAAGAGTTTTCAAGCAGCTCAGAGGCAAAGTGGTTCAGGTACTAACTGCTGTCTCTAACTTCTCCCTTAAAGCTACCTTGTCATCAGAGGGGTCTGGAGAGTTGCTCGTGTGACACCAGATTTTTTAAAGGATTTTGGAGAACACTCTGTGGAAGCTGTTGACCTGGAAGCCTGATGTCCTTGCTAGACAAATAAGTAGAAATTATGCTGAAGAACAGAAAATACTTAGTGGGCACATAGAGAAGATGACACATTAGGGAAAATCATTATGGCTTTTTTAAAGCAAATTAGTGTCTCAGGAAAGCTTTCTTTGAAGAAGTCAACAGGCTCACGGACCACAAAGATTCAATTAACTGTCTATGATGGTTTCCAAAAGCAATCAGTAGGATTCCTCCCCAAAGGAAGTAAAAAACAAGGCTGCTAATGGAAATGAAACTTGGACAAATAACTGACAGAAATGGAGGTCAGTAGTGATTTACAAAATGTGTTGCTGATAATGAGCTATTTAGGGTAGGGCTAACTGAGAAAAACTGAATGACTTTGTTACTAATAGAGTCCGTGGCAAAATGGCAGATGAAATTAAAATCTGATAAATATGAAAGGCTGACATATGAGAAAAAACCAATCCTGATTTCACATATATACTGAGGAACTTTGAGTTGATTTTTACCAGTGAGGAAAAAGGCCTTGAGGTGGTGAGAGGTCATCCTGTGAGAACATCAGCTCAGAGCTCTGCAGTGATCAAAATGGAAATTGAGAACTGTTAAGATTATTATTAAAATTTATTAAGAGAGGTTTTTAAATTTAAATTTTTTAAGAGATAAAAGTGCCATTGGATAAATCCCTGTTTGCACCTGCATCTTTAATTGCCTGTGCAGTTCTAGTGTCCCTATCCCAAAAATAGTATGGTAGAACTGGAATAGATTAATAAAAATCAATAAAATTATCAGATAGTAGGAGAGCTTTCAAACGGGTCATGGTTGACTTAGCTGGATCTCTTCAGTCTGCAGTAGAGATAATATCAAAGTCTGTGTAAAATCTTCAGAGATCCAAATAAGGACCAGAAATCCAGACTGTTCACTGACTTATCAGACACAAGAACTGAGTTACAGTAAATGAAAGTAGAACTTGGAAGGTTCAAAACAAACAAGAGGAGATAATGCTTCATTCAGTCCATAGTTAAGCCAGAAGTCTTTGCTTCAGGATATAGTGGGTACCAAAACTTTGCATGGACTTAAAAAGCAGCTGGAGAATCATCAAAGACTCCTGATCTAACTCAGCAAGTTCCTGACTTGCAAGTTACTGGAGCTGGAAAGGCATTTTGGGGAAGTACAGAACGTGTTTGCCCTGTTCTTTCTGTCTTTCTACTCGTATCTTACCCACCTCTGTCAGAAACTGCTGGGCTGGGTGGAGCTTTCACCCAACTCAGTTTTTATAGATTTAGGATTATTTTTACCTCCCAACCCCAGATCATCCAGCTGTTATAATCTCCCCAAACTATTTCTGGTCATTAAGTAATTGTATAGGGTTTCTGCACCTCCTTTTTGTTTTGCCTTTCACTGTATTCACTGCTTTTAGTACTGTATTTAAGCCCGCATGGATTTTTGGCACTGCCTACTGCTTTGAGAAAAAAAATCTCATTAAAATCTTTAATGTGTTCTTCCAAGGAGCATTAAAAACAAATTAACACTTGTAGCTGTAGTGCCTTTCTCATTTCTGGGAGAATGCAAGTTGTCAGTGCAATCCTAAATAAAACCTACATGGAAGGAGTGATGTTATAGGTAGTGTGCTGCTCTGGAGAAAAGCAATACATTGTATGGTGGAGAAGTCAGTGGTCCAAAGGGGTGGATGCAAAGCAATTCTTTAACCGTCTAAGCTGGCTTTGTGAATTAATGTGAAACAGAATAGAAATATTCATACTTCCCACTGCAAATGGTGCAGACAGGCTTAGGAAGAATTATCAATACAAATACTTAATTTATAATGATGGTATGATTATACCATCATACCAGGTATGGTTTGTGTCCTTTTGCAATTCTTTTTCCAAGCAGAAAATATTTTCAGGCAGTTCACAGTGTTTTAAGTCTATTAATAATTGTACAAAGTGTTAACAGCAGAGATTGTAATGTATATATTAATAATGCATTTGTAGAGAAAAATATATTAATGCTTTTCTAAATGCTCAATTAAGCAATTACCTAATACCACAAAGCATTAGTAACAGAGAGCAAGTATAACCTTAAATCATTTTATGATACTGTAGATGTCTAAGAGTTTTTCTAAGAAATCTAAGAGAGGAGCACATGGAGTGAAGCAGTCTTGAGGAAGCAAGCATCCAGCCCACTGTGACAAACAGCTTTGGGAGGTTGTCAAAGCTCCTCCTCTGTGGCTTAGCTGGCCAGGGAGTGTACCGTGGCCCAAGACTGTGGTCTGCCACTTCCAGAAATACGAAATATCATCATAGCAGCCCAAGCCAAAAAGACTTTTCTATTTTCTTTCTTCTTCTTCCTCCCTTGCCCCAGCCCTCCCTGGAAATGTCCAAATTAAAATAGAAAACTAAATCAATCTAAAACAACAAGTAAAAGGAACAGTCTGTAGATTTGTTTAGCAAGCTGTCTTTTGTATTTAAGTGAATTTTAGCTTTCTTGTTCTAGAACATTACTAATTCCTGTGCCGTTTCTGTAGCAGTTGTCTTTAAAATGCAATAAAGACTACTGATAAGTTTGTCATTTTGTTCCTCAGTTTGGTTTAGGCAAATCACTGGATTTCTTCAGAGTGAAGTGTAAGCACTTATCACCTGCTGGTTTAAATTTCAACACTGTGGTTTTGGTCACCCTGTTTGCTTAGTACATCCTCTGTAACCTTTGGTATATATGAAGCAGAGACCTAAAAAAAGAATTGTTGAATAGGAAGTATGTGCACACCACTGACCACACTCTGTATTCTGCCATTCTTTATCAGTTAAGCAAACTTTCAAGGCACATTGTCTATCATTTTGTAGATAAGTTACTCTGCAGATAAATGACACACATTAGAATCATATGGTAATTTGGGTTAGAATGGATTTCAGGAGGTCTCTTCTCCGATCTCCTTAATGCAGCATTGGCTCTGAGGTTAGACCAAGTTACTCAAGATCTTATCCAGCTGGGACTTGAAAATCTCCAAGGGTGGAGTTTGCACAACCTCCCTGGGCAGGCTGCCCTACTGCTTCAGTGTTGTCAGAGTAAAAAAGCTTTCTCATATCTGGTCTGAATCTCTTGTGTTTCAACTGATGCCCATTGTTTCTTCATCCTCCCACCATGGACCCCAAGAGGAGCCTCCTTCTTTTCGATGACCTCCTCACAGGTATTGGAGGGCTGCAATCAGATCTCTCAACCAATCCTTTACTTTCACCTTCATCCTTTCCTGTGTACATTTAAATTTCATAGATTAGTATCTCGCAGCAAAGTCATGGCAAGGCTGCGTTCATTCATGCCCATGCTCAGACACACAAAATACAGCCAATCTGGGATACCAACTTTGCAAAGCAGAACCGGTGTTTTCACTGGTTCAGCCTGCTGTGAACGGCTAAAAAGCACTGGTGCGAAAACCATCACTCTAATCTTCACAGTGGCTTTGCTTGAGGTGAACCAGATCTGCGGTGTTTGGAACAGTGAAAAGGAAGAGTCTAATGAGGCTGTGATTGAAGGAAACTTCCTGTCCCTTCCTCTTGGCAGCCTCCAAGAGCACTGCTGCTGCCTGAGCTGTATTCCAGATGAGCCAGAGGCAAAAGATACTTCCTTAGTGTGAGCAGCAGAATGGCAGCTTGCCAGAAAGGCTGAGCCGCCACAATGGAGTGATAAAATAGAGAACTGCCCTGAGGCTACAGCTGCCCTGCACAAACACCGTCATGCTGATGTGGATGTGAAGCTGTTGTACAAGAGGAAAGTGCTTTATTAGCTCTGCTTCAGGGCTAGAAGGGCTTCTTGCAGGCAGTGATGAGATATGGAAAACTGAGCAGATGTGCATGCTGTTGATTGCATTAGTGTATGCTCTCCCAAAAGTCTTTTTACCTAATGTAAAGTCCTAATTTAACTCTGTCTGAGCATAGCATATATAATGCATGACTGGGCAGCAAGGCTACAACTGCTGAACTGCAGGTACAACTGTAGGGCAGGTCCCAGGAGATGTCCTGAGATCAAAGTCTGTGTCTTTGCTTTGGGAAGAGGGGGTCTTTTTCTTATGTGAGGCACTGAAGGGTGACCATTGACCTCCAACCAACCTAACACACCCAAACATGTTTGTTTCTGTGAACACGTGTTGCATTTTCTCTGCTTTCTGTAAGCCCAAAGGAGTAATGAGGAGGAGGAAAGAGCTGGTTTAGCACTGCCTGACAGATGCGAGAGCAATTACCAGAACCCATCAAGGCTTTTCTCAGCTGCAGAAAGCGTGAAGAGCGTATTTTGACAATGTGCCACAGGCAGAGAGGGTCCTGCTTTGTGTTATGTTGTGAATAAATAGTACCTGGCCATGTCAAGAGTTTATGCAGGGTTTTCAGGATCTGCTGAGGATCTGTTACTGAAGAGTTTCTTTTACTTCTCTAAACTGCATAACGAATTAAATAAAGCATGCTCTGCACAGCACACAGTTTTTTGTGCCATAATAGGAATCAGAGCAGGACAAAACAATTAAAAGGCTTGAAAAAGAACAGCAAAATGGAGACTGTGTGAGGGACAGATCAGAACAGTCCTGTTTGTACTGTGGAGATGTGAGGCTGCTCTCTGGTGTCCAGAGGGGAAGGACACAAGCTCTGAGAGCATGGGGTTATTGGTGCAGCACTGGGCACATCTCATATACCAGCCACAGAAATTCCCTAAGTGACTCCTCCAGAAACAAGGCTATTTTCTCAAAGATTTGCCCCAGCAAATATCTCCATTCCCCCACCTGTGCCAAGCCCAGCAAGGGCAGCATGGTCTGGGACCCACCTGTCTGCCGTTGTATGGACAGATGTGTAGGTCAGACACGACCAGATCATCTTCTGTGGGGGTCCAAACGATCTTGTTTGTTATTTCTTTCTTTTCCCCCGTTCTCAGGCTCAGGTTTGGTTTTGAGCAGTACTCATCAAGACAGGCCACTGCAAGTCATTGTTAAATAAGATTATTTTGGTTCAAAAGCTCTGGGGAAAAGGTCTTCCTTCCACTATTTCTCTGTAGACCTGGGGAGATGTTCCAGCAAGGACCAGTGGGTGCCCATGTCTTGCCCTAAAAATACAGAGATGGGAGGCAAGGTGTGCATTTAGAGTTGGGGGCTCAGCAGTCCTTCTAGGATTCCCCCTTTGGAGGGTGGGCTCACCTGCCATCCTCTCTACTGCAGTAAGACCACCAATACCTCCTGCACGTGGAAGATGTCTTATCCTGACAGCAGAAATGAAACTGCTCTTCCTAGAAATGCACAAATGTTAAATCATGCTCGCTCACTAATAACACTGAAGTTGTGCCTGCACCAGGATAAATCAGCACTGAAAGCTGAGAGAAGCTTTATTTGCCAGCTAGGCTGGTGTGCCAATTCAAAACCAAGTGCCTTGAGCCCACACATTCCAGTTTTACCCTTCCCACTGCTGCCAAATGACTTGCTTAAGGTGTGGCATTTCAGATGGAGAAGCAGACTTATGGTTTTGATGCTGTAATAGATTGATGAAGAATTCTTCCTGCAAAAGCATGTAACATGAAAACCCAGCTGCAGGATTGCTTGGAGGTATCTTTGGACCTTCTCCATGCTTTGGATGTTCCGTCTGTATGTTTTTACTTTAACTTAAATTTGCATTGTCTATTCTTTCTGGTTTTGTTTCCGTTCTGTTTTCATTTCTGTTAAAAAAACAAAAAAAATGCATCTTTGAAATGCATGTTGTTTCTGCACTCTCTGCTGCAAGGTTTGTTGCTGAGAGATTGTGGCTAAAGGCTGTGAAGTCCTGGGCATTTAGATGCTGCCTCAGTGCAGCAGCAGTACGCATACAGCTCTGTGGCCAGTCCAAGAGAATACACTGCAGGTTTAATCTTTGCTTTCAAGGGTGGGCTGAGTGAGAAAGCATCAAAATAATTAGTGGGAAGCACGCTGTGTTTTAAAACACAAGCAGAGACACATTTTGTTATTTTTGCATTGTTTGTTATCAAAGAAAAGCTGTCATTTACCTTGCTTGAGTATTATTTTTAAGTCTTGCATAGTAACACACGTGACCTCCATGAGCTGACAACTGCAGGACACCAGTTCTACAGGAACATGGGGAGTACTTGGGATGGACTGATGTACTCTGGAGCAGGTGAATGTGGCAGCAGTTCACATTGCATTGCTTTGCTGAGAGCTGTCTGCCTTGCAGATAGAAGAGGATGTCACAGTCTCTTGTAATGTACCCCAAGGGCTGCCCATCCCTGCCCTGCATCACAGCACCAAATGTGAGAGAGGGACCAGGGCTTTTCCTGGATTTTCCCTTCCCTATAGCATTGCTGCAGCATCATCCCCTCCACCAACATTGCTGTTTCCCTGCTATATTCCCTTTTTGCCCTTTATCCCTTCTATCAAAACAGCAATTGCTGTCTCTCTGACAGTGCTCACAGCGCTTCCTTCCGTGGCAGTCTGAGCAGAGCCAAGACATTTCCTTCTCTGGGATGCAACCCGAGGTCAACCTAAGCCTTTTTTATTTTGAGCTGAGACTTTAACTGGCCAGGAATCTGTTCTCTGAGAATGGTAGAAGAAAGAAGTCTTTCCAAAACTTTCCAAAAACATCCAAAAATATTAATGCAGAAGAGATACTGGTTGCTTAAATGCCCTTTTACAGACTTTTTCTTTCCCTGATTAGAGACCAGTGAGCCCTTTGTTAGCCCTAAAGTTAGTTTTTATAAAGAATTCCCTTTGTAGGCCTAGGGTGGCGTTTAACACTTCAAGCAGAGAAGACCTAAGGCGTGGCAGCATCGCTGTGCTGGTGCTGGTACTGGAGCACAACCAGTGCCGGAGCAGCTGAGTGACACTGCAGTTCTGCCTCTGAAAGTGCTTCCAGTTCACTTGTCAGGAGGTTTTCTGGCACAGCTGAAAGCAAGGCAACAGGCAGCAAGCTTTGTCAGTAGGAGTTTGGGGATGTCAGCCTGGCCTTTAGTATTGTAATCGCTTGTAAAGATTATTACTGCTTTAATTAGGGGTATGAACTTTTCTGTTTGCATGAGGTTTTCTTTCACAGAGGCATCCTACCAGGAAAAGCCACAAACATTTTAGTATAAACATCCTGACATCATTATAGTTTATTTCCCGCCCCAAATGGAAGTGCACTTATGTCACTATTAAATACTTACTGTTCTGAAGTTTACTAGTTTAAAAACATTAGAGAGAAAGCAATGCATTAACAAGCATAAAGGCGAAGTAGCTTCAGGGGAAATCCAGAATTGCTTATTATCCTAATTTTCTGTTCCATAACAAACAGCAAGCACTAAGGACATTCACCACTGCTGTGGCCATAGGGGCCAGGCTCAGTCTTTAAATGAAAAGATGTTTTCTATGACTTCTTTTGAGAGAAATATTGGTGGGACACTCTCCCAGAGGATTTGCTGGAGTAGACTGCACTCACTGTGGTTATGTTGACAAACATGTCTACCATAGCCAGTAATGAAAAGACATAATAAAATTCATTGCAAATGTCCCCCTTGATTTTAGGAGATGTTTGATGCAATCACATATGATTGTGGGGAATGTAATAATCGTGTGGGGTCTTAGCACCCTGCTGCAGACCTGGCTACATGAAGGAGAGTCAATCCTACCTTAAATATGCCTATTTCTCTTGGCTGCTGCCAAGGGAAGCCCAGAACACCTGGCTCAAATATCCACATCACTGTGGGAGGCCTGGAGGCTGGGTCAGATGAACCTCAAGAGAAACCAGAATCAAATTTCAGATAAACAAGGTCAGGCAAGCAGATACACAGACCTTGTCTTAAGCCTTGAGCAAGGTTGAACAGTATTAAAATACTAGAGTGGAAAAGAAAACTAAAAAAAAAAAGCTAATTTAATTAGTCATTACAGGAACAAGGATCTGCAGAACTGGAGATGAAAAAATGTGATGTTTCAGATGGTTCATGCATGAGTGTGGCAGTGAGTCACCTCATCACAGCTTTTCTTCAGCAGCAGCAGCAAGCAGAGATGTAAAAATTTATCTGAGTTCATAGGGAGTCACCAGTTTGCAAACCACACAGAAGATCATAGAATGCAGTTATTTAAATCAGATTAGAGTTGTAGATGTTGCTGATAAAGTAATTGTATTCTGTAGTAATTATATTCATATCTATATACTTCTGATCACTTACCCTATATTGGGGAAGGTGTTTCTTGCTTCTGGTGAAAGATATCAAGAGTAAGGTGGATAACTCTTTTGGAAAATGAGGTATTTGGCTTTCTTATCAATCAGTATTGCTACTATTTAATTAATGGTAAGGAGACAGAGCTCAGTCTACTTACCAGCCATCTTTACTTATTCCTACCAAAAAAAAGTGGAGTTTTAATGCAGCAGAAACTCTTCTAAAAGGTCTGGTGAAGATCTAATCTAATTCAATGTAAGCACCCTTGTGCTTCCTGTCTTTGCAAATGACAGGGTTTGACATTGCTTGTGTCATCCCATCCTTCACTGGGGATGAAGCTGGGATGAAGAGAACTTGCATTAAAATCCCAGAAGTCTCAGACCATAAAAACTTCTCAGCACCAGGTTCATAACCGCCCAGAAGGGCTGGGTAAAGATGATGGCTGTTGGTATAGGTCTTATTTTAGTACCTGAGAGCAACAACTCCATTTTCTTTGTAACTTCTAATGACTACAATTTGTTTTGAGTAAATCTGCCATCATTTTTCATTAAACAAAGGTCATCTGTGGAAAAAAAAAAAAACAACTTAAAAATTTTATGACCCTTTATCATCAGTAACATACTAAAAATGGTATGGTATTGCAGGTGTCCCTTTAAGTGACGTTTATCCAACCACCCTGTAGCAAATTGAGACAAACTAGTGCCTTGTTCCTCTGGTTGTCTGCTTAAAATGACACTGCCAAAAATATTTGCAACAACAAGACTTAGCTGGGAGACAGGTTTGTCATCTAATACCAACAATCATGTCATTGTTTCACACTTGCTTTTACCTGATGCTCTGCATACAAGTGTCCAGATCCTTCTCTGCTCCCCATTTTGAGGGCAAGATGTGGCATCCCTAGGGTAAGTGGTGCTCCTTGTGAAATACAATTGTTCCCCAATAGTTATTGTGACTTCTATGGAAATAAAAATAATAAAGGAATAAGCCTTGTCTTTATCATTAAGGATAGAGTTTACTGTGTTCAGACTTTCCAGGTAGGGCACATGCACTTCTCTGATGTTTAATTTTGACTCATCTACAGCTACTTTTTGTCTCTGCAGGCACTGGAAGAATGTATGAGGAGATTCCAGTATACAACTGGAACAAAAAAAACTCACCTTCCTGATGTGATTTAGTTTCTCCTCACAGATTGGCAGCGTCCCTCTGGTTTTACTGCCATGTGCATGTCTCCTACATTAATCACGCTGCTTCCCAGCCTGCACAGTGCACCCGGCTCTGCTCTGCACAGACCACCGTGCACATCTGGCCCACTTCCAGCAGCTTTCTGGACATGCCTTTTGTTGGCCTTCAGCCTGTTTGGTGTGTCATGCTGTACACTGGATGCAGCACGTAGGTGAAGCAGAAAGCGTTTACTTTCTCCTTCTACGCTTTGGCTGTCAGCCGGGTGTATTGAGCAACCAGACTTGCAGTGACCACCTTACTCCTTAAATCTCCCTTTCCCAGGCAGCATTTCTGGGACTATCACAGCAGCAGAGTGACTCACTGCCACCTCCTTGTTCCTCAGTTCATGAACAAAAGTGCTTCACCAGAACCTGTTTTCTCTGTAGCAACTGACTCTGTGTTCAACTGACTGCACAATGACCTGGCACTGCTTCTGCTAACAGCACAGACACATGCCCTCATCCCCCCAGCAGTGCCGGGTCTGTAAAAGGCTCTGCTGACTCTTACCCTCCCTTAATGGTGTCTCCCAGATGACTTCTTCCCACGTGGTTTCACAAGAACGAGATTTCCTCTCTGCACCTGGCGATGCTCTGCCTGCCATACCACTGGTTCAACACCATGGGCATGGTCTGCAGGCTTGTGCTGGCAGTGGTTTCTGCCCAGGTGCTTTCCTGCCCAGAGCAGCAGCAGATACTTGTCTGTTTGGTGTCTGCATGGAGTGGCCCAGTGCTTGTTCCCATCTTCTCCTCACTCATTGCCTGCTTCTAGCTTTATCTCCACATATTTGGCTTCTTAGTAAATTCTTGCTTGCTTTTCCACTTCTCCCTCTCATTTGGGTTTATGTTTAGCTTCCTGATTTCTGGAAGAGAGAGTTGATACCTGGCTGGAAAGAGGCCAGGAAGAAATGGTGCCTTTATGGACCAGTTGGAAGAGAATTCAGTTCATCAAAGGAACCAGGAGGTGATGAGTGATGGAGTTGCCACTTCCAGAGAGGTAGAGCAACACAGCAAGGATTTCCCCGTCTCTTCAACCTAATCTTCTGTAACTCAGATCCACCCCTCAGCAAATGTACTTATTAAACACTAATTAATGAAGTCTTAGTGGTTTGGAGAGCACTCACCCATACACCCCACTCACTGCCATGTAACGATAATTTTGACTTTACTGATTATCTTTGACAACACCAATTACTAGTCAGGGATGGCAACATTGCTGAAAATGAGAGATAAGTTGACATATCTTCACTCCTTCTCTCCTTTCAGGGAGAAAAGAAAAGCAAGCCCTTCACTAAAGTGCTAAAGACCACTTTAATAGTAAACAAAGAGCAGCAGGAGAAATGAGGTGAACTGATTCCAGACTAACTCAGATGGGAAGCTCAGGTGATATTTGCACCTATAACCATGGGTAGTTTGCACCAGCATGTTCCCCATTCCTCTGAGGTCTTCAGTGTACCTGTATCACAAGGGTTCATAACCTGTCCCAACTCTTTCTTATATTGTTTTAGCTTCTGCCTGCAAATTACTGAATTCTAGTGTAATTGATCTAAGGAAGGGTTAAATTGGGTTAAGTACAGCTCCATTATGTACTGTTATTGTTTTAATTAGGTCAATTTAAAATCAATTTAGAAAAGTTGCACCGACTGGTTTAGTTAATGTAGATCGGAGTCTAGATAGGATGAAAGAGCAAAATAATTCATTCAGTCATGAATTCATCATTTTTTATGGCCAGATGTCAAATGATCTAAATTTATGGTTTTGTTCAGCCCAGCTGTGCTGGAGCATACATGTGTGCTGGGGATTAATGAGCTGAATTTGAAAACAGCTTTCCCACCATGCTGCCTTAGACCCCAGCCTGGCTGGGTTTGGTCTCGTGGTTTCCGAGGGGAGGCTTGCTAGGGTCGTTGCCAGCAGCCAGAGTCAGCAGCCTTAGCACTAGCCTGTAACTCTGCACAGCCCTCACCTGGCTCCACCGGGACACTTATTGAAGCAAGAACCACCCTGCTTTGTACACAGGTTTATTGCCAACAGCCTGATGGCACAGTTAGTTGGTGAGAGTCAGACCTGAAGCCAAAAGCAGCCTTATGGCCTTTAAGAAGGGGACGTAGAGGAAAGCACTTCCAGAATCACCTGTTTCTGCAGCTCCACCCCAGCACTGCACTGGATGCTGGTGGATCCAGAGGCAGGGAGGACCATCACATAGTGCTAACTCTAAATTCACCTCTCCACTGCAAGGAATAACCCAGCTCCCCAACCACAAAACCTAAATAGGAAGGATAATAGTTAGAACTGAAGGAGAGACCATTTGTTCCACCTCCTGCCTCAAGCCAGGACTGACTATGGGAATGGCATTTCTGAGTAGCTAAACCTGCTGGAAAGGAGATGAAGGTGATGGAACAGAGAATCTGTGAGGACCACTCACAGAAACTCTGGAGCTCTGGTGTCCCAACCCAGCAGTCTGGACAAGGAAGTCAGTGAAATAACAGGCTGCACTGAACCCTGGGTCAAGGCAAAATCAGAGTGGTCATCAAGGGGCAGGCTCAGAAAACCAGGAAAACCCCATGGCTGGCTGCAAGAGTCTGTAACACGGTCGTGTTCCCCAGAATCAGAAAGGGAGACCAAGGCAGTGCATCACAGCACAGACACATCCTTCTGAAAGCTCACCTTCTCCCAGAGGTGTAGTGATTTGGGAAGCAAAACAACTGAGCGAAGATACAGTTCCTTGTGTTTCAACACTGTCAGCATCAACGGCCAAGGACTAAAAAAAGATAAAGAAAATATTGAAACAACGGTCTCGACTTAAAAGTTTTGGGTTTTTGTGGTGGTGCAAGGCACAGGGACTGTGCAAGGAGCAGCTCCCTGACACCACTGTAGGGCAGATGAGTAGTGTTATAAAATGGAAACCCTTGTTGGTGTGTATTGGGTGAGTTTGTATTGCTCTGAACCAGTTAACCGTGGCAGTATCAAACAGTTGTAGAACACCACCATAACATTGGCCTGATGTCTCCTCACCACAGCCACACACAACAGGCTCAGGCAGAGGGGTTTCATCCAGCAACCCCAGAAAAATACCTACACTGGGTCTAGTCAAAAATGTCCATAGCCCAGTATAACTTTCCAACAGCGCCACTAAAAAACAGGGCAGGTAGAGGGTGATTCTTTCTCTGTTATTATTTCACAGACTTTGCCAATTAGTGATGGAAGGATTTCCTGAAGCAGAGGGTGTGACCAGGCCTGCCAGCCCCAGAGCTCCTGAGGACCCTGTCCTCTATGAACTGGCCTAATCTCTTCTTAAACCCCTTTAGACTTCTCATCAGTGACATATCTTGTGGCATGGATTTCCTTGGTTTAATGGTTGCTGGGTGTGAAATGGTTTCCTTTTATGTGGTTAAAGCTGTTTCTTGCCAATGTCCTCCACAGGCAAAGCCTGGAGTGTCTGGGTGAGCCCTGGTGCTGTTGCTGGGGTGGAGGATGCTCAAAGGGCAAGGATTGAGTTCCATATGCTAAGCAGCTGGTAAAAAGTCTGTGTGGGAAAGGAATGGGAATTCATGAAACCATTCACCTGACACTTGGGCCAAAGGATGAATAAGCTGCAGGGGAAGTGAGAGGTTGCTGCCATGGTGCACCAATCTGCCTCTGGCTGAGCATTTAACATCAAACCTGGAATTGGGAAGGGAAGCCAGAATTTCCGAGGTCAAGTTTTGCATGATTTTTCAGGTGTGTGTTTCTCCACTGGATGCAGATACACTGGAGAAGGAGCCTTTCCTTATAGATAGTCAATAATCAACTCGTTTAACCCAGAACTGTGGTAGTTTTGAATTCTCAGCCAAATAAGTGTTTTGAAAAAATGCTCTGTGTAATTTTTATCTCTCCTCTCTTGGTGGTTGGATCAACTTGTTCTCTACCTCCAGCCAAACTTCCCAGCTGCAACATTTAAACCTCATCATAAATCACATTTTCCATAGCTTTCCATCACTCAGATGTGTGTTTTCCAATGCAAAGCTCTGGTTTTCCATCCTTAGCAGAGCCAGAAAAGCCACAGGATTAGCATCTCCAAGGAAATTCCTCCTTTGCCCCTTAGTCAAACTGGATTTAAAGACAACCACATGTGCAGTGCCATGAGGACATCAGTCTCAGGTGCTTCACAGTTGCTCATTCCCAGCCTTGCAAAGGCAACATGAATAAACTGCCTTGTGGCACGCAGTGTCAAAGCAATTGAGCTGGCAGGTGTTCACCAAATTTCAAGGGGATTATTTGCATGAGCAGTTATTGCTGTGCAAAGAAATCACTATGATTAACTTCTTCATTACTGGGAAGTCTTTTATTTATTTGTATTTATACACATAATTGTATGCACGCTCAGAGCTGCACAGTTTGTGTAACGCTAGATTGCTGGGTCCAACCCTTGTTTTCTGATTTCCTCAGGAATATTATTTGCATCTCAATCTTTCATGAAAAGTTGAAGTGATGCATCAAAAAATATGTATATTGATGTACTTATATATATACACATACATACAATCAGACCATAGTTTGGAGATAACCTTTTATGCTTCCACTAACAAAAAGGAAACACATTGAGAATTTAAAAATAATTAATTTTAAAAAGAGGAAGGATCAATGAGAAGGCAGTGTGTGTCACTTCTAACAGCCATAAGGAAGGGTTTGTATCTCAGCTTAGGGGCAGGGCTTTTAAAAATAGCATGGTGCAGTACAAACAGCCCATCATTGTCCTCACCATATTCCTAAGCCTGAGTGCAAACTGCCTGATGTTTCAGAGCTGGCACCTGGCAGAATACAACCATAAAGTGTCCCTGGAGAAATTCTCAACTGCTTCCTATCTCTCCTACCTGCTGCCTGCAGTAAAACATAGGAGCACAGCATGATGGATAGCAAGTAAACAGGTTGGAATTGGAAGGGGAAGCGAAGTGCTAGCTCTGTGCAATTAGGGACTGCTCCTGAGAAGTGACAAGAGCTCCAAATTCTGCCTGCTCATTTGTAATTTGTTGTCAGCTTTGCATAGAATATTTAATTGTATGTCAGCTACTTGCAGTGTCCCCCTTGATAAAACAAGGGGTAATGGTAATAGTTTTAAACCAAAAGAGGGTGAATTTAGATTAGATATAAGGAAGAAGTTTTTTACAATGAAGGTGGTAAAACCCTGGCACAGGTTGTCAAGAAAAGTGGTGGATGCCCTATCCTTGGAAATATTAAAGGCCAGGTTGGACGGGGCTCTGAGCAACCTGATCTAGTTGAGAATGTCCCTGCTTATTATGGGGTTTGGACTAGGAAACCTTTAATGGTCCCTTGCAACCCAAATAATTCTGTGATTCCTTTCCATGAGCTGTGCTGGGAAGGAGTAGAGAGATTTTATTTAAAACTGTGGAGTCCCTCTCCAAGGAAGCCTGCAACACATGGGGACATCTCACAGCTCTGGTGCCCGCTGGCCCTTTGCTCTGCTCAGTTGGCACATGCTGCTTGCAAAGCAAGGTGGTGGGTTTGGGCTGGCTCTGATCAACCCCCTGCTCACTGCAGCTGGGTTTAGCAGGGTGAAATCCTCCCAGAGGCATAACTGAAAGAATATTCTTGAATAATATGCATATATATGTATAAATAACTAATACATATATCATAAGTACAAAGGTTAGCACAGCTGCATGTATCAGGATCCAGACCAGCAGTGAGGAAGTGGGAGCAGAGAGCCCTTTCTAAAGATACTCTCCTGCCCTTCAGCTTCCCCTTCCTCCTACCAGCTGAGCACTATCCATGTCATGCCCTAATTTAGCACTGGCATTTAAGCCCTGTATTAAGCCAGTATCAAATCGTCATCACATCTTCCCTTTTTTTCTTGAAGCCTGATTTGTCTTCAAAAACAGCCTCTGCAAGCCCTGTCCTGTCCCCAGCCCTGGTACTTTTTCAGCCTAGGAGGTGATTTTGCAGACAGCTCTGACAAAGGGCTGCAAAGACCTGAGGTTTGGGGTTTTAATTCATGACAAGCAGCGATGACCAAATAAACAGCAGGTGAATCGCCTGCATATCCGTGATATCCTCAGCATGTGTTGACTCGCAGCCCAAAAAAGAGAGACAGGCACCTTTAAGGGTGATGCCTGGGTCATGGGTAATGTGCTGAGAGGTGGTGGGAAGGATAGGGATGCAGCCAGAAATGTTTCAAGGGGGACACTCAAGAAGGCACAGAGGTACTAGGACTGAGGTTCATTGGGAATTCAGGACATCTCAGCTGGGGTCCTCCAGCCTTTGTTGTCCCCTCTCTGGCCAATGCTATGGAGAACACTGCAGAGCTGTGCTGTACTACCAGCCCTCTCTGATGTTACCAAAGTAAATTCCATGTATTGACTTATCCCAGACAGTAAAACCTCACCTCAGGGTCTGGCATTTTGTTCTAGCAAGTAATAATTAACTCTCTCACCTCATGCTGGGTACAAAGGTCTGGTCACCTTCTGAGGGCTGGGTGGACCCAGGCCCACCCAGCAAGTGCAGAGGAGTTTGGAGAGGGTGGACATCGACTTTCTTCACCAAGATGGTGTCTCCAGAGCTCAGCTCTCGAGGCTGGACCAGCATTTGCCATTCACATGTATAGCAGGAGATTTTCCAAGCAGGAAAAAAAAAATCCTTATCTGGGAAAGGCACCTTCCTGGCAGCTCCCACCAGGCCAGAAGAGCAGTGGACAGGGTGGGGTGGCTTGGGAAGGCAATAGGGGCAAAACCTCTTTGTCAAAACTGTCAGCAGGAGGTTGTTGGCCACAAAAGTGGCTCAGGACACAGTCTAGCTCTGATATACTCATGGCTACAGACACACTCGATAGTTTGATCTTTTGTGTTTTGAAGGCCTATGGTATCTGGATTCCCATCTTTCTACTGAAAAGAGGTTTTCTGTTTTGCTTATCAGAAACTCAGACCACTAGTTCTTTCCTTCTGTTCATTCACCTGTGTCCTTTTCGATCTTCCAAGATCTTTACTACTACTTAAATGAGGTATTTCCTTCTTTTTATTATTAATGATCCCAGATATTCATATTCTGAGGCTACCCGATACCATAATGTTTCTTAAGAGTAACATCTTTTGAGTTTACTTTGTTTTCTGCCTTTAATGATCTGAGTTCTTATGGTGAAGTCCTTAATGGTAACCATCACAGTATGAGACTTCTTGCAAAAAAAAAAAAAAATCCCAAATGTTTTCAAGGAATTAAAACTCTGAAAGAATTCCCCAATGCCACATGACATAAATTCATGACTGTTACCACCACAGGAGTCATGAGTTAAAGCTGAGAAAAAATAGAGAAGGTCAAAGATTGCACTCAATGATCTTGGAGGTCTTTTCCAACCTAAATGATTCTATGATTCATTTTAAACATTTCCTTTAAAAGAATACCCATGAATCCCAGGAGGATAAAATATTTGCCTCGCATGGCTTTGTAGGACAGTGTGGAATTAAGCCCAGCTGTCAATTTAGAGTCACAGTCAGAGGGGCCCTGGGAAACACAGACCCCTGTGTCACAGTCCCCAGGCTGTAATGTTGGGATTAGCTGCAATGGATGAATCCCAGCCTGGCTTCACACTCCATGGCCTGACCAGGTGGATGTGCCATTGGTCATTCACTCTCTGTGCAGGTCTCCCATTTCATGCCCAAAATGAATGAGCAGACTCATTCTCTTAAATAGCTTAGTGTGAAAACAGTTTGGTATGACAGATGTTGACAGGAAAGAGAAAAAAATCCCAAACAAGCCAAATTAGTTTCAGTTCCTTGAATTTGACACAAAGGAAGGGAGGAACAGGTTTCTGTATTGATGAGAGGGAGAAGCTTTTGGGCAACACAAGGGGAAGGCAGCAGTGACCTGTGCCCATTCCCTGCCTCCCTGGCAGCAGCACAGGGCACAACACTTCCCCTTCCCAGAGCACCAGCCCCACTTGGACAAGCCAGCATGAACCACAGGAGTGGTAACTCCATTGTGGGCTTCTGGAAGGGATGATCACCACCAAGCAAGGGCGAGGCTCTTGGGAAACTGGGGTGCCAGGAACACACCAGAGGAATGCAGTTAAGCTGGACACAGTTAGGTTTGACTTGGCTAGAGATTCAGCTGTAAGGGCTGTTTGTGCAAGCCAAAGCTACACCTATGAAACCGCTGCAAGTGGAAGGTAATGCTGAGACTGTAAAAGCATTGCCTGGCGAGGACTTGGCTTCAAGGGGCCAACAGAGAGACCTGAAGCCACTTGGTGGCAAGGAGTTGGGTCAACGAGAGCCCTGTGGTGAAGGTAAAGGGGTCTGTCTGTACTCCCACCACATGCTTTGTGTCACCCAGTTGCTGCTGGCCTGTTCAGCTGGAGCACATAAATGGGCATTATCTTGGTCTCTAATGGAGGAAGATGAGTTTGTCGTGATCTGGCTGTACCAGAGATAAATGAGCAGATCTGCACCATGGTGAGTGGAGGTGTAGAAGCATCAGAACCTTAAAAGAGCTGTTTCAGCAGGTCTTTCCTCCCCAGAGCTCTGGACCAGCCCCAGAACATGAGACAAAGCCAAAAGCTTCTGCCTGAGCTTCAGTTATTGTAAAATTCCATAAATCTGTCCCCGGTGCTGATGTTTATGCAAAGACGGAATGAAATGGGCCCTTTCCTGCTGCTGCCCCTCACTTGGTACCAGTCTGGGTCCAGCCTCAAACTCCTGCCTGAGCTTTGCAAGAGCGGTAATTCAGACTCTGCTGTCTTTCCACACCTGTAAAATTCAGTTCTGTAGCTTAACCCAAAATCAAAGAAGATCCATTAAGTCACAGTTGATTTCTGTGGCAGGCTGAGGGCACTGCCCTGATTTGTAGCATTATTTACACTCAGGAGGCTACTGGGGCTAAAATGCATCTCAAATTCTGCATCTTCCAGAAATAACCCAGGCTCCCAGGCAGAACAAATACAGGAAAACGCAAGCAGAAGAACCCTGTATCGAAACACTTGATTTTTTTTCAAGGGACAGCCCTGGGATTTTTCTGCAGAGCTGTTGTGCTGCCAGCATACAATTTGCTCTACTTGCCCTTTTGGTTTTAATGTGCCATTAATAATGCATCTCTGTATTTATTGCAGTTTGCAGTACTGTTCCACTGTTACTTCTTGATCACTCATTATTCTGTCTGTAGTGCCAGGCAGGGCTCCAAAACCCAAACAACAGCAGCAGTGTTACTACAGCCACAAGCCCCACCAGACTCAAAGCAGCTCCACCAAGGGGGATCATTTATCTTCTCAAGGCTGGCAGGGCACACTGCGCCTAGGAAAACAGGAACAGCTCTACATCTTCTCCATCTCTGTGATCAGACCTAGAACTTTTCCAGGGCAGTTTGGACAGTCAGCTCTTTCGAGGGATCTAAGCCAGGAAACTGTAAAACATTAATGAGCAGCTTTCTTAATCCTGGCTGTGTGGCACCTACTGTAACAGGAGCAGGAACAGACTGTGGGGATGGCTCTGGCTGACAGCTCAGCTCAGCGCTGCAGGCCTCTGTGAAGGATGCTCTAATGATGCCTCCTTGATCAGTTTTGCACTCTGAAAAATGCTACTTAGCTGCCCCTTGACCCTGCAGCCAGCTGGGCTCTTTAGGTACCTTCATTTCCCACCCTACAGCCCTGTGAGCACCCCACTGCACCCCCACAGACCTCCTGTTCAGCATCCAGGATTGCAGTACTGGTGTGCAGTCCCCACTGGGAGGATCCTCAGGCCTCATCAAACCTGTATTGCACTGTAAATCAGAATTCATATAGAAAGGCAATGCTGAAGGAGCTGGGTGGTTGTCTCACCAGGGAGTTAACAGTGCTCACAGGGCTTCACAACCCTCTTTTCCCTGAGGACTTACAAAGCCTGTCTTTCTCACCACAGGAAAATGCCTTAAATCCTGGAAAAGACGTAACTGCAATACTGTTTTGAGGCAGGATCTCTCTCCGCCCTTCCGGATGAGGCTGCACAGACACGAGAAGAAAAGTTTCTCTGGTCTTCCAAGAAAGCCCTAGCTTCCCCTCTCTTCCTCTGGGAATGGAGCTGACCTCCTTCTGCCCTTGTCCCTGTGAACAGCGTGTTATTTCCAGCAGCAGCAAGAAGTTTTGGAGCAAGAAAATTGAAATGTTCCTGTACTGGTGGTTAGTGCACTTGGTGGGGGGAGGTTTGAAGCCCCTCAGGGCACTGCAGAGGGGCCAGAGCAGGGCTCCGGTGTCCTCAGTGACTGCCTGGGCTCACAGGCACAACCAGACGTGGGTCACTGCCTCTTCCCTGGGTGCACTGTCAAGGACATCCCATTTGCTCTCTTTTAGTTGTATTATCCAAAAACCAAAGCAAAACTCGGGGGTCTTCAGGGTGAAGCATCATCTGTGCTATATGAAAGAGCAAGGCAAAGCAGGGACTGATGAGGCACAAAGTTCCTGCTGTTCCCCTCTGGCTGAGGGAGCTGGTTGCCACGCAGGAAGCTGTGGGAGGCAGAGCTCATTCTCCCCCACCCCGCAGTCATCTTCACACCTTCACATCCACCCCAGTGATCAAGACTGCCACATTCAGCACCAAAACCTTGAAAACATTTTTTGCATCTCAACCCTTACAGGCAATGCTCACAAGTTCTCCCATCTGACCTAATCCCAGAGAAAGATTTTTGTTTTGGCTTCATCCGCCTGCCGCCAGCCAAATCTGGGAGCACGGCCTGGTCACCAC
The DNA here is from genome assembly GCF_017639235.1 of Corvus kubaryi. NCBI lineage: Eukaryota > Metazoa > Chordata > Aves > Passeriformes > Corvidae > Corvus > Corvus kubaryi. The sequence continues at coordinate 26,441,160 of NW_024582073.1, forward strand.
AATCTGACCTTGTGGGAAGCGTCCCTGAGATGCCACATGCTCTCCCACTTGCCAAATTCCTCAGCAGATGAGGTTGCTTCCAGATTTCAGCACTTACTGGCAAGCTTCAAGTGGTTTGTCCAGAAAGGCTCCGAGTGATTAAAGACCTCTGGGAGCTGTGTTGTGGCCACTGCCTGGTTACTGACCTACACAAGCATAGCAACATGGGAACCAGTGACCTGGCAAAACAAACTTTTCTGCTCCCTGTCTTCTAATATTTAGCTTTGCTTTCCAGATGAAAGAAGAACTAATTCCTATTCATATCCATTCTCATTGCCCAATTTAGGATTCTTTTCATTTACTGAGAAAAACAAGCCTTCTATTATGATTTATTGAAATTGAACATAGCTGATATTCCAACTGCTGTGCAAATAGAAGCTGATTCACTGTTACCAACACACTGAAAAGATTTGTTATCCTTGTTTTAAAGGTAAAAAATCTGGATCAGCAAGTGGGTGGGAACCACAGAATGGTTTGGGTTGCAAGAAACCTTAAAGCTCATGTAATTCCAACGCTTTGTTGTGGGCAGGGACACCTTCCACTAGGCCACCTGTTATTGCAGCTTTTTTCCACACAGTGTTTGGGGGTAGGTAGCTCACACTTCCTCAAAAACCACTGCACAGCAAGAGCAATGAGTGCAAGGTAAAGACACATTAAAATAAAAGATCTAGATGCATAGAGGTTCATGGGATGTGAAAAGAAATTAAAGTTTTCTAACTACATGAAACAGGACTTTTTTCTACCTCAGTTTTCTGCACACACGTGAATTCTAAGCAAACCAAAATTCCTTTCTCAGAAAGGGCAATTTAGATGATCCCCAAGCCAACCAGCTCACACCAGGGATTAAGAGAAATTGCTACCTCAGCTGCCTCTCCTTCACAGTATAAAATAAGCCCATTTATATGCCAAAATACTTACCTTTCTCCAGCCTTGGAGATACGGCCTCTCATCTGAGGTCGTGTTTCTCCCCTATCACTTTCGTCCATGAACAGGGACAGCCACCTACTTCCTTTCTCTAGCTAAGATATTGTGTTTGAGACTTTCCTACAGTGCCAATTCCTTCAGTACAATCAGAATCAGGATTTGGATCCTGGTCTGTGCCAAAATTTTAAAGGCAACTCAACACGGAAAGGGAAAGCTGGATCATCCTGCCATAGCCTAATGAGCCATTTTCCAAATGGCTCGAGTTAAAAATCATCAGTGCTAAATAACCTGGGAGCAGCACTGACTAACCACTTGAATGAATCATTTAGATCAAACTCTTGAGCACCAAAAGGATGCCACATCTCCAGATAGGAAATGTCATAGATGCTCTTCACTGCAGGACTGTGAACACCTCTTGGGGATCTCTCTCACCAAACTGTCTGTAGCAGTACAGATGTAACCTTCAAGTAGAAGCCTTTTTGTACAATGTTTGTTCTTTCCCATCTGTTTACCAAACTGTACCAAACTGAGTCTCTCATGATTCTTTGCTGAATGACATGTTTTTGACAACTACAAAGCAGGTGCTAAGACTGGAGAAAGAAACAAGGAAATCTTTTACAGAGATTTAAAGTGAAACTGGACACCTGCTAAGTTAATGCATTTGTTAAGCTTCAGTGCAATTGGCAGGACATGTGACACCATTTTAAGGGGCTAAGGCTGAGAACAGGCTCAGTCAGGAGGCTCCACAGATGCTCTTTCACAATCCCAAATCAACATCTCCCACTATCTGATCTGATCCCCCATCAGTGCAGCCCCACTGGAAGCAGCCCTTCTCTGCTGTGGCACTTTTGCACTGGTGCAGAGGTACCTGTGAGAATGATCAGGCACTGAGATCTGTTAGAAAACTTGCCTAGATGGTAGTGAGCAAACTCCACAGAGCTTTAACTACTTGTGTGCAGTGCATCCTGATTAAAATCAAATGTATAAACGAGTCTGATTTCAGAGAAGTAACAAATGGCCCTGGGCCACGTGATTTTAACAGCCATCAGAGTCAAAAGTGAACTCCCCTTGGTAATACAACCACGTAATAGGGCATTCAGAATATTTCTTTGCAATGTCTTTTATTAAATATCCTCTTTGATACAGAATATTTAAGCAAAAATAGTTTACAATCTCTGTTTTGGTAACTCTTACAGGAGTCTTTTGCGTAGTCACTCCTACAGCAGCCCATGTTGGCATTTAAAGAATAGATCTTTAGCAAAAGTCAAGTCTCTCAGTTGTGAGATCTGTTCTACCTAGAAGATAAAAAAGCATTGGAAAATGCCTACAAAAACCATGAAAACTCTGAATTCCACTCTTCAGCTAAAAGACATTTAACAACTGTGTCACAGACACATTATTCTTAATAATGAAGTAGCAGAATAGGAAAATGCATCCTCTAAAGCTTATGCAAGTCATGGCAGTGCACCCAAGTGCAGCAAAAGAAGAAGAAATGCCTTGAGCATAGATGCTTCAATGCAGTGTTGAAGGTTCAGCACAGCGGTGCCAGCTACACCTGCCAGTTTGGAATGTTGTTTCCAGCACTGGAAATTTGTCCACATGGCAGCTGGCACTGCCCACCCTGATGGGATTCTGCCCCACAAAAATCAAACAGCATTAAACAGATTCTGCTTTCACTTCTGCCTGCCAGAACTGCTGCACAACCAGAGACCCAGACTGACTCCTGCATTTTATTCTATGTAAACAAATAACCTCATTTTTTACATTGATGAACAGTAAATAAGTGTTTCTTGGGATCAAAAGCTAGCTCCTATACTCATTAAATAGATAAGGCTGCCTGGGTATCCAGATTAACAAACCTACTGGCACAGGGAAGATGTCTGAAGACACAGCATGTGCCATCATTGTGTAGCTGCAGAGCACATGCAGCTCTTATGATGAACATTTCAATCAGAATCCTTAAGTTACCACCCAAACACTACGTCAGGGGCTGCTTGAGGTCAAACAAGCCAGTCCCTCCTTTGACAACTTTTCCAACCACCAGGCAGGCCGAAGGGGATCGCAGCTCATCATGGGCACCTGCAACAGAATTCAAACAAAATCCTATTAGGAGGTTCCCAAAGGTTCGTGCTGAAAAGAAACCATTTTGGTTGATGTGCAAGAAGCCATCTGGTTCAGCACCCCCAGGTTCAGAAAGGTTCTGCCACCTGCTGTTCACACTGAACTGGGATTTCTGGGAGTGGAGTCCAGAACTCTTCCTACCCCTCCTACAACAACTATTAACTCATCCCGATCTTTGGTCCAAGCAAATAATTAGGTCACACATTACTAAAATTTCCCAATTCCACGTGGAAAGACAAAACAGTCTGAATTCTAAGAGAACACAGATTTGACCTTCCAGTGAACACATCCTGTGGACTAAACAGATCACTAAAAAATACATGAGGCAAAACCAAAAAGATTCCCTTGACATTGCTGCCTTTTCCCTTTGTTAGAGTGAATCCTTTTGATGTGTATTGTAAATCCTTCTGGCTAGATATGAAGCGAACTTTTCACTGGAGAGACATTCCATGAATTCCTTTGATTTTGTGGTTACCCACTGTAGCGAAATAGTGTCACACAAATTTGGAAGCACTCCAGATGGCTGGGACTGTTTTGCTTCCACTGTTTTTGTAAGCATCCAGGCTGTTTTTCATTCACCCTAACTACAGCAAGCTGAAAGTTTATCATTAGAGCAGTAGGAAATTGGAAATAAAATCATTAAACTTCTGCTAAGTTTGGTTATCTTCATTCTACTGAGCAAAATGTACGCAACTTTCCATCATGCAGAGGGTGGGGGCAGGAGCATAGACAGCCCTGTGTATGGCATGTGCTCACTGCTCTGATCTCAGTCACAGCTGGATAATTTAATAGCTGCTCCTAAATGTGTGTCAGCTGAAGGAAAAAAAAGCCCCTTTGTTGGATTGTTAAAGAGGACAGTCCTACTGCCCTGTTTGCTCATGTGATGTTAACAAAGAGTTGTTCTCTGAGCAAACAGCCCAAGGGATCTCACTGCTGATGCAGTTTGCTCCCTGCAGAAGGAGTCCTGCTCAGCAGCCTGTGTGCTCTGACAGCCCCGCTCACGTCAGCTGTGCACGGCCTCACAAACCTCCTTCTTTCCTTCCTACTGCTCAAGGCATCAGCCCCAAGGCATCCTTGCAGTGTCTCTTGAACTGTACAGTCAAGTTACCAGTTACATTAAAGCAAATTAGATCCAGGCTGCTGCAATCCCCATTATGACTCTGATTTCCAGCGTGGTGAAATCATTAACTCCCTCTGCTTGTAATCACTGCAGTTCCTGCCAAGCCACCCTGCCCTTCTGTCAGCATGCACTGCATGTCTTTATTCATAATATTATCCATACATTACATTTTATTTAGCAAAAACCTCCTCTGATTTCATTTCTAAGTCAGTATGTGATACAACATAAATCCAGAGAGTGAAACTGAGTGAGAAACATCCTCTTCTCTTTAATTTCACCCTGGATTTACACTTTCCTTTTATGTTTTTCAGATTAAGTCAATTGTAACCAGTGCTATTAATTAAAACCCAACCTTTCTTCCCAGAAAAGGTATAAAACAACATTATCAAAAAGCAATTCAGTGATAGAAATATCTCTGACATCTGTGCAAGGCAGTTTAAGACAGGAGCTGAAGAGATCATGTTGAGAGCTCCTCCCATTTGTAACTGGAAGGACACAGCACAGCAGCATTTGCAATGCAAGCATCTGACTGGCAGGTGACAGAAACCAAGTTTATTTGCAAAAGGGAGATGTAATTAGTATCCAAAGCCTGAGATCACACAAAATGTCAAATTGCACAGTTAAAGCACAATTTTTGTTTTATAGGCGGCCTTAAATGTAGATGGCTAGTGCTGTTCCAAATGTCCTAAATGATCCACACAGCCATGTGATCTTTACACTTTCCAGAAAGGCAACTACAGGGCAGAAGGATACTCTTGGGAATCTCAAATGGCACCAGAAACCTACCACTAGACAAATGAGTCTGACCCTTTGTCTGTCTTGGATGGAAAAAAGCAGAGATAAAGTGCTAAATCGAAGTAACAGCCAGGAGGTCTGTTCTCAAAATAAAATGCTGAATAGCAAGGCTGGGAAAGATATGGAAGTTATAACATAGGCACAAAAACAAAGCAGAGAAGACAATTTTAATAGTAGAGACAGAAGAAGGCAGATTTAGTAGTCTGTTATAAAGCTTTGCTGCAACAAATCTTAACAACCTTAAGGTTTGTTGTAAAAATCCCTAATTCTTAAAGAAAGGAGTCACAGACCCCACAAATTACATGTGGGAGCTAGCTTTATTTCAGCTGACAGAATTTTACTAAAAACATCTGGAACATTTTCCTAGGCAAGGGCTTAATTAAAATCTCTGTCTCTGGCATTTTTTCTAATGTAATTATGCATTATGCAAAATACTGGAAAGTTACAACAAAAAGCAAGCATATGTGAAATGCTGCAGCAAGAGATCTCAAACTAAACCATTTACCCATCATTGTTGCTTCCTTCAAGAATTTGTAGCTGGTTTCAAACGTCATCTGTTGCAGAGGGGAGGAGTTGGACTGAATTCCAAAACGACTCAGTGGTTTATAAATTCCTTCAAAACACATATAATCTGCCACAAGTGAAAGGTGTCGAGGGTCTACCACAATTCCTTAGAACACAAGAAAGAGCAATCATCAGAGCATTCAAGGACTAAGTGTGTGGGGCTTTTTAAACAAATCAGGTCTAAATCAAACCCCTTGAATCCAAGCAGCTTGGAGGACATCTTTATTAACATTCTTCTGGCAGTCTGTCTCTGGCTTAACTGCGCCCCTCAAATATCCAGGAGAGGCAGACCTCACTCTAATACAAAACCAGTATCTCTCCAAATTGAAATGAAAAGACTGGGAAACTGCAGTGTCAAGAATGCTGTAAGGCAACAGAGTTTCTCTAATATCAGGAAAGGTCTGCACCATCCTTGTTTACACAAAAAGGGATCACACATCCATCCATCTGGGATGGACAGAGCTCTCACCCCTCACCTGGTGGCCTGCATTAGCTGGGCCCCAGAGTCAGAAAGGTTCTGATGTCCTCTATGCATGACATCAAGCATTCACAGAAAACCCTGTTTAGGCTAAAAAAACCCGCACTTATTCCTAAATAACACTTGTGGACTCAGCGTAATGGGGGACCATTAACAGCTGTCAACATTAACTGAGCCATTCTTGAACAACTTGAAGGTCAGACCATTCTGGGCTGCCAGCTGGCGAATCTGTTTGATATAACTGCTTGCTAAAATTCCCACTGTATGGATCTTCCCTCTTTTCAATAGTTTAATTCATAGCAAGACTCCACTCACTGAACTATGCCTATGAAATCATGCAGCCTCCCCAGGCTGGGCTCTTTGAATCATCTGTCTCAGATAAAAACATTCAGGCAATGCAGTGCAGCTATTTTAGGAAAGATACAAAAACTCAGGAGCCTACACTCACACCATTAAAAAGGCAAAGCGAGGCAAGATTGATCCTATTCTCAAGGCCACTGTACAAGCCTAACAGTTGGCTTCCTCAGACGTTAATAATTAATTGGTCTGGACCTTTCAGCTTGCAAAAAATACACCAGAATGGAAGAACTCTGTGAAGGGGGAATAAATTCAACCTCACCTAGTAAATTTTCTACTGATTAAAAGAAACCTAATAATTAACTAACAAGGTCTTCACAGAAGAGACTATAATGATTAAAAGAATGAAAAACTGCAACTCAAAAATACGCACATAAATGAAAAGATCATGAAAAACTGTAACTGTAAGCATGTGGCTGCATTTTCCCATCTAAATGGTATTAAAGACTACCTTTAAAAATACAAAGAAATCCTACCATATACAGCAAACACATCTTTTACTTCCTTTATAATCACCCTCAGGGCTGATTCAATTCCGTAATTCTTAGCCATGGCATGGATATCATTGGAATAAAGTCTGTTCAGGTCCAAAATCTGAAAGCAGAAAAAACAGAGATACAAGTTAGGACAATAGTTGCTGTGTATTTCTAAATAATTTAAGCTAAACTAAGATAGATTTTTTCCCTCCAGTTTTCATGAGCTTAAGCAACACCAACAGTTACAGAACAACTAGGCAGCAGCTCAGAGAAAAACAAGACAAAAATGATTCTGAGAATTTGTGTTAAGTGGCATGAAATACATGAATAGGAGTACTGGAGTCAAAATTCACCACAGGAGAAAATTAACTGAAATCACAAAAGCCAAACTAGCAAAATACATGTTAAAGTCTTCCAAACAATGCAATGCAATGCAATGCCCAGTGTATCTCAGCCAGCCAGAACTTTCAGCAAAAGAGAAGATGCAGCTTAAAACAATCCTGTATTTGGAGAGCTATGCGCTAGATGGGATAACAGAACTATTCATCTCCAAGCACTGCAATTCATTGAGATGGAAGAACTCCCTCAAGTAACATTTAGAGAGACATGAGAGACAAGAATGGTGTGAAATCGTCTGTCATTAGGGACTGGCTGCTGCACAAACACTGATTCCCAAGCTGCCCTTGAAAAAAGGGTCTGCTGAGCTCTGGACACATCTGGGTATAAAAAGGAGGAGGAAGACAGTTCAAGAGCTGAAAAGGCTACACATCACCCCTGAGAAATTGAAATGACATCCATCATCCACCATCTCCCCCAGAACATAAAACATCATTCAAGTCTGGGATTAGAAATAAGATTACCCACATCAGAGTATCTGAAGAGCTCTGTCAGGTTTATCCCTTCTGTGTGGAGAACGAATTCCTTCTCTCCCTCCTTGTTGGTACTTTCATTCAGCAGGCACCGTGTGATGCCCTTCACCTCGTGGATCACCGTGCTGCGCGCCAGGGACGCCAGCAGCGAGGAGAGGTCGAAGTACACCTTGGTCAGTGGCAATGCCAAGGAAACCTAATGGGAAAAAAACCCCACAGTGTAAGGAGGCTTGAACACCAGGCTCAATAACCAGCACACTTCTCTTTAGGCAAAAAGAAGACCACTGCAATTACCCTCGTTGTGTGTTTAGGAACATAAATGTTTGACTGGAATTAGAGCTGAATGATGTTAATGTGCACTCCCCATCCCAGGATAATTCATCCACATTGCTTTCAAGGTCTCTGAATTTACAACGACTGCTTTTTAGGGATGGCGCTTTTTTTTTGGAGGGGGACAGGTATATACTTTTATTTGTTTTTTAAGACGTTTACATTTTTTTTCAGCAGTCCAGCCATCACTTTTATTCATCAAGGGCTACACAGCAGACCATTATATACTTAAAGATTAAAACACAACAGACCTGTCAAAAAACTGTTATTAAAAAAAGTTACATGAGTTGTTCTGAAAATGAGACATTACTAAAAATGACATCAAAAATGACACTTGTAGTGCCACTTTCTGTATTCATATAGGATTGCTGAGACAAAACAGCAGCACTGCACTGAAAAGATGCATTTGTTATGGGAGCTACCTGAAACCACTGTGCAACCATCCACTGATGTTCCACCTTACCTCACACCAGAGCTCGTTTTCTGTGTCAAACGTGTAATCCTGTATGGATGGGTGGCTCTCCACAACAGCGCTCACGCGCACCTCTGCTGACTGAAGCAATTGATCTTTCCCTTTTTTAGTCTGAGACACAAAGGAAGGATTCTGAGAATCTTCACCCTCTGCTCTGTTCTGATCCTCTTCAGCACCAGGAGTCCCTTCTTCTTTTTCAGATTCAGCCTCTTCATCTTCTGGATTCTCATTAACGTTTTCTTCCCCGTTCTCTTCTTCACTCTCATAATCGACCTGCAAAGAAATATTGTTGTGTTTATCTGAGCCAGAACCTGTACAGAGATAGCACATCATGAACAGTTTAATTCAGGAATATTCTTCACTGCTGAGTTGCAAGGATTTCACCCCTATGGCACAAAGAAAATGCCATTTTGTTGTAAAGAAAATAATATAACAGATTCAGTTCAGCCTTTTTTTCTCTATAATCTTACCATTATTCCTTAGCGTAGTCCAGGATGCTAGAGGATGTTGAGACTGTAGAAGAATTTCGTTTTCTCTCCCTGAAAAGTCTAATTTCTTCCCATAATCCAACTCTGATGATGGGATTCCCTCAGGATTTTCAACTACCCCACCCTCTTGCTGATATTACAGCACCCCATCTTTTAAGATGCAATTATGAAGTACTGAACATAGAGAAACATGCAGGGAGAATATTTTTTAAGAACCACAGTAAAAGCGAAGTTTTAAAAATGATTAATGGCCTAAAATTAGCAAAAGGTTAAGTTAAGGTGAACTTCAGCACAGAAGCCTGGTTGCCAGACACATCTACCCAAATGCCTGAAGAACAAGGCTTCAGAAAAGAGCCAAATGAAAACTGTTCACCCCAAAGCAGAGACTTTCCTATCTCCTCTCAAGTGGGGTTTGGGTTTTTTCAGCATTTTGTTTCAGTGGGAGTTTTTCTTCCCAACTCAAACACGGAAGAAACAGGGAATTAAAGAGCAGTGCTGAGCACCTATGAAGTCATTACCTCTTCTTCCTGGTTCTTCCTCCGTTTTACTTCTGTGGCATCACCATCCCCTTCATCAGCTTCTGCATCAACAATGTTCTCTTCCTCCTCTGCTACAGCTTCCAGACTATTCAGTGTCTAAAGATTCATGACAGAGAATCAGGATGACTGCTAGGAAGTATTGAAAGCATCTAAAGGCTTTAGCCAAACATCTGGAGTTTAACAATCCCTTGTCCAATGTTCTACCTTTACAGACAAATTAATTTCTGTATGTCCACTACTATAAAGAAACGAACTCACACGCCTGGTAACTGTAACAAGATGAATGTCTACAAGATGGATAAGCTGTCACTCTGCTTCTGACAGTCCTTGATGGGAGAGGAGGGGCAGAAGGAACATGCAAAAGCACTTCAATGAACAAAGGACCTTCCCCAAAGTTTTGACAACCACTGCTACAACAGGACATTGATCTGGGAGCAAGCAGAGTAAAATGCTTTTGTCTCAGAGAAACTAAAATAAACAGGCACTTTGGAATACAGTCCTAAGTAAATCATGATTTAAATACACAAAAACTTTAATTTCCTTGTTAATTTTATGAGAATGCAAAAACAGTTTACATGTGAAGAAAACATTTAAGTAGTAATTTAATATTCACACATTTAGTGTACACTGAAACATGCTACACTTTTCCAAATTCTGTTTCCCAAAAACACTGAAAGGAAGTGAGGCATTTTTCAGGTAATGTTCTTCTGTACCTTGTCTTGGTCATCATCTAAATCCTTCCGAGTTGTCTTCCGAGTGCTGACTTCATTAAAAGATGCCATCTTTGTAGTCTTTCTTTTAATTGCTTCCAGAAAAACTTTAAAGAACCTGACAGAAGAAGCAACTCAGAATGTCAAAGCTGAGCAGTGCCACACTGTCAGTCTGAAGTTGTCAAAAAATTAATTTATTTTGATTAAGAAAATAGTCAATTCATAATTCACATTATTCCCTACTGGATGCAAAAGTACTTCAAGGATAAGGCAAATCATTTTTCTCAGCTCTTTCTCATTCACTTAGGAATCAAAAGGTTGGTATGAGCTCTGTTACTGTTATAGATGTAGCCATGCATCCAAAGCATAAAATTAAACACTCATCTAGATATAAAATCTGCACATCAAATTGACCTTCAAAAGAGACGGTTCATTACTGGACTTTTTTTCTTTTTTAAACCAACAAACACATACAAAATAAAGTAACCCAGCTTGAACTCATGTGGCCTGCAGGAGGAAGAAATCAATGCAGCCTTTTTACAAAGCAAAAAATAGCTTTCAATAGATCCTTATCATTAAATGTTCTACTTTTAACTACACAAATTTGGTCAGTCAAAAGGATAGAAACAAGGGTTAAAAAGAAAGGGGGGAAAATAAACCAGCCTTTTCTGATTAATGGATTTTTTATAAATAGTAAGAAATAAAGTTTAGTTCTGTTCAGTGAGAGCACCAAAGGATGCCTAAAGCATTCAAATGTTTTTGCTGGTAATAAATGCTTAAGCATCCAAAGGAATGAGATGTTCCTGAGCATGAGTGTATCAGAGACATGTGAAAGATCTGCCCTGACGCAATTCTGCACGGCCAGTATGCCACAGATCCACAGTTTTGTGCAAGACATAAAAGCAACTGTGTAAATGCTTTCTGCACATCTGCTGGAACTGTTGCTCTAGAAGCCACACCAGCTGTAATCAACAACATGCAAAACCCATAAAAAGGCAAAAGAGGAAAAAACATTGAAGTATCTGAAAGCACACACACCTTGTTTCCATGAAGTGCAAGATCTGCCTGGGCTTCACACACTTCTCCTCTCGGTAATCCTCATGGGGCAAGAAATGGAATTTGATTTTGTAGAGGTGATGCTTGTTCAGCTTGTGCTTCACATGCAGGGATTCCTCAATGTCCACTTTCTGCAAGACCTACAAAACATTCCCAAGTGGGAATGTTACTCCTTTGATAAAGACACTTCATTTACTTCCTGCAGTTCCAGTGCTTTCCACAGGAAACCAGAATTACACAAGGCTAACTAGCAAACTTTTCTGGAGGCTTTGCTCCTGGGTAAAAGGACTCTACCCTACTGCACTTTTTGGCTTAAAGTCTTCCCAACAATTAATTCAGACAATACTGGAAGAACAGCCTCACCTCCCACCCAACTCCTTCACAAGAGATTACCCTTCTCAGGGTGCCAACATCTTCATTTTTCTGACCATGCTCATGGAGCAGGACACTATTCCAGCACATAGCTAAGTCTTAACCTGATCCTTGCTGCTTTCATGAAACTCTCAAGAGTAAAACAGAAGAGGATAGGGCATGTAGGAGAGCACAAGGGTACCCTCCCAGGAAGAGAGGGAACACAGAACACATCAGTCTCCACAGAGACACATTTTGCTTCTACTGAGCACAGCCATTTGTGTGAGATTAGGAAGGGGTGGGGGACAGACAGAAAGGTCTTTTTCTGGGCTCTGACTATGTCTGTCAATCACAGCCAGATTAGCTTGTCTCAAAGATAAAACAGAAACCCTCCAAGTCTACAGGCTGACAAAAATGTGCTTGAGAAAAAGCCAAAGACTGTGGCACAGCAAACCACTGATGAGCTCAAAGAGGAGAGTTTGTTTTGCTGACTCTCAAAGGATGCACTGAAAAGGAGGCTCACCTCAGCTAAGCATACTCTTGTGAGCTGTTTCTTAAGCTGTTTCACCTTCTTGAGAGCTTTCTTGGTATTGAACACAGGAACACTCATCATCGGTGTTTTAATGTTTGAGCTGGCCACCATCAGTATTTCCCGCAACCTTTAAACAAAGAATGACCATTCAAATTAAGCAATAAAAGCACTAAGCAATCAAGTAATTATCTAGTTCATTTAACTGGGCTGCATGCAGCAACTGGCAGTTCCACCAAAGCCGTGTGCACCAAGAGCTGTGGTTACACTGCACTGCTCCTTTGCTCTGCTCTGGTTCCCCACCAGGCACAGCACAACAGCAGCCCCACTGCCTCAATTAGATTATTCCCCCAGTTATGGGAAGAGAATAGATGATAATAAATTGTTCCAAGAACAGAAGGACTAATGAGGTCTTTTTCCTACAGATGCATAATGGATGCTTCCTCGTATGTTCTTCCCCTCCCCTGCTTCTCTGAAGCAACACAATCCCCTCCCACCTAAGGCATCACACACTCCCACATGAGGCCAGGTCAGGACCCACATTATTCCAAATAAACGGATGATTTGCTGTATATCAGATTACAGTAAGGGACCTTCCCAGATATTTAGAATCTGGAAAACAAACCAAAATAACTGGAAAATTGTAAAACATTAAAATAGTTCTGAACAAGCACAATTTACAAGTAAACTGAAGGACTGTTCACCCTCAATATTCACACATATACCTGCCAGTGAGATTAAGCACAATTATATCTCTAAGTGCCTAAAATAAAGGGCCCATTGAGGACACAGTTTTCTCACCTTGGAATACCCAATGTGACATTCATTTCACCTCTGCCAGCAAAGTGAAAGGTGTTCAGAGTCATCTGTGTGGAAGGTTCCCCAATACTCTGAGCTGCAAGAAGCCCCACAGCTTCTCCTGGGTCACAAAGAGAACGCTGCCACTTTAAATACAACAGATCCTTTAATCTGTAGACAGGGAAAAAGAGGTTTAGCTCAACATAAAAAATAATAAACTCAGAAAAGAATGAATCATTACTCAGTTCAATAAAGTTACATCTTTGAGCCAATCACTCCTGGTAGCTTACAGACAAATACACTCCAGAAACGGTAAAATTGTCTATCCCCATCTGATCTGACAAACACAGCCCATTAACACAGAACTGGGGCCTTGGCCAAACTGTATTTTGTTTCTGCTGCCAATTCCCAGAATGTCAAAAGAGAGCCCATTTATTCCCACTTGGACTTCTTAACTGCCCTGCTAACTCCAAGGTGCATCAAGAGCACACTTTGGTTTTCAAGGTTACTATAAAGTATTATTTTATATGTATGGGGACAGCAATACATTGCCGTTGTTCCAGAGAGCCTTTGCTAAAGCTCTCAGCAGCACAGAAGATTCAGGTTTGGAAGGAACAGATAACCAGAGCCTCTCCACTGCACACTAAGCACGTTTGGCTTTCAAGAACCATTCTGAAACTCACTGCTTAGTTTCACAAAGGCCACAACAGAAACAAGACTTGGTAAAGACTTTTCAGTTTTAGCAAACTCACTCCTAAAAGGTTTTTTTGGGTTTTGGCTCAATGCAAAAAAGAAGACACTCAGAGCTTTTTACCTATCAGCAGAAAGTGCTGACTGCATGTAACTCCGGCTGTTCTCAGATTCCCATTTACTGATATAACCTTCGACTCCATTTTCAAATGTTTCTGAAACAGATGCAAAATAGGTATCTGGACGCCAAACCCCAAGGCTTGGGTCAGGACACTTATTTGTCTTCTTCAGATACTTCCTTCGTTTCTTCTCATCGAGCTCATACCACATCTTCAACAACTGAAAATGAGAGGAAGTTTTTAAGCTGACTGGTTTATCCACATGAGCAGTAAGACCATGAGCAATCAAGCAGCAGTGAAGGAGGAAAAGATAAGCTGTGCAGAATGTAAGGGTGTACACAACACAGCAAACAGCTCAGCTACAAATATGGCGTTCTCCTTTTTCTGATATTTAACACTTTTGAGCCCAAATGATTTCAAGATGCTTTACAAGCCTGAAATACCCCAACTTATGTATCCATAGTAACTACTCCAGAAATCAGTGAAATAAGGCCTCAGAGAGTAATTTCAACTGGGACTGAACACCCTCAATATACTTAAACCTTTGCTCCTAGCTGACTCTCACCTTGCCTGTCCAAAGCTGGCATTACAAAGGAGCTTGTTATCAAAAAGTTTCAAGAGCAACACAAATTCAGCACAGCTCAATAAATGAACCACTGATTAGGAAAAACAACTTTTGCAGACAAGCTCACAGAGCCATCTCTCAACACCTTCGACCTGGGGTTTCATGCTAACTGCCTTCGTTCCACCAGGGTAAATTCCTTGTGACAGCAAGGCTGTGAAGCAGGACCCGTCTACATTTTGTGTCCATACACACAATCTTCCTTAGAAGCCGTATCATAGAGATCAGTGCCATGATGGACAAGTGGCTTAAGCAAGAGCATTTTTTGGAAACACTTGGCAAGGCTGGCTCAGCCTTCTGGTCTTTGGCATTCAAACAGGCTCTCATCCAGCTAGCAGAGAGCTGTCCATGCAAGGGAGATTTACTTTGTGTACATGAAAAAAACAAAACAACCCACCACCACCAAACAAAAACAATCCACCCAAACCATCCACAAACATGACCTGTTTACTAAAACCAGATTTATCCCAGTTTTTAGCCCTGCCCTAGCGCTAGGGCCCACAGACCTTAATAAATCTCAGCTTCATCATCCACACAGTTGACATGATTCCTTTAAAAGGTAACTTGTTTAGTTAGACTGGGAAACACTTCAGGATACACAGAGCAATTTAAAAAAACCCCAAAACTGATTACTGCAACTTCTTTTGAAGGGGTTGGTCAATTCAACTGCTACTGTGTCACCTGTAAAGTAGCAGGATCTCTTCCATTCTTCATTTCACCTCCTGGAAGCTGTGCTTTCACACTTGCCAGTTTCTTCTGGGAAAACAACAGAAAGCCTCCTTCTCTTTGCACAGAGTTTTGGTGCCTGGCTCTCCACTTTTTGATGGCTTTAAACTGCTGCTTAGCTTGGTAAGACTCCATCCTTGCTAAAGCTTCGTCCAGATGGTTTGTCTTCTGGATTACCTGTAAGAAAGTAATTTGTGTGATTATTCTTCTCTCTGTCGTCATTGTACCAGAAAAGGCAAAGCAAACTGAAAAGGTCATCTGCTGTCACTGCTGGAAAACAATTTTCAAATTTGGTTTTCAACTCAACTGAGACAAAACTCCTTATACTTTATGTTATTATCGCCATTCTCTAATAAGCAGTGATGATACTGGTAAAAGGAAGTTAATCAAACTTGACAGACTGAAAAGTGAAGTCATCATTGTTGAATTCAAGTGCAGAGTTAAAACAGACAGTGCTTGGTGCGCTTGAGACTGCTTAAATCACGCTGCAGACTTCAGATTGCTTCCATATTTTGAATACAATGGCAAATAAAATTGTGTATTAGTCTGAAAGTAACTGAGACAAACAAATGTTACCCCTGGAACCCTGACAGATATGCCAGATGTTAACCACATGTTTCAGTCTCCCCTTCACCCCTCATTAATGCTTAAGATTTAGGTGTTCTACCTCGTAGTTTTCTGCAATGAAAGGAAACTGCTCAGGTTGTAAGAACTGAGTTTTAGGGATATCAAGCCCATCTTCTCCATAGAGAAACTGCACCACGCTGCCATCACTGTCTCGTACAGTCAGGTCATACTGAACTACCAGCCCTTCCAAATGTTTTATGATACACCTATTCCAGAGGGAAAAAAAAAAAGAAAAGAAAAATGCTGTTAAGAGGCTACAAAGCAACAAGGATGATATAACTAACACAAAAACCACTGTTTTTAACTTATATTAAGTGTATTTAAGGGCTGATCAGGAATTCTGGAAGCCAAAATCCTACAGACACAACACTCATGAGAAATGCTTAGTTTGCAAAGCTTGCAGCACGTTGCTCCCTGCAGTTTCCTTGGACGGATCTGACTTAAAATGAAACAGTAAATTACTCTCTATTTCTGCTGTCACTCTTTAACAGTTTTCTGAAAGAAGGGGGCATCCCTCCTTTAGAACTCCTCACTACCCTCTGAAACAACCAAAAAGTTACATTTTCTTCTATATATACAGGAGGTGTTGCTTGAGTAAAGACAAGATCTACTCAAGGTGGCCAAGAAAAACTAGAGTTGCCTGGAGCTTGTACACCTATCTATATTTGTATGAGGAAAAAGACTTCTGCAAAAGGAGAAGCAACTGCTGTTATGTTCCAGAGACAAGCTTGACATTATAATGTTCTGGTTGATCTAGATCTCTAGAAAATTTGGCTTAGAACAGACATTCAGCATTCAGACTCTTTTGTAAAAAATCAAGTACAATGAAGTTAATCTAAGCAATACAGGCACTTCCAGCCTACAGTACCCTCTCACAAAAAATAAATAATAAAGAGAAAAATCAATCAACCAACCAAGGACCTTTTAAAGGTTCCAGTTGGTAACCAGGCCTCTTACCTTTGCAGGTACCCAGAACGGCTGGTTTTGACAGCTGTATCCACAAGACCTTCCCTGCCAGCCATGCAGTGAAAGAAGAATTCCTGAACACAAGCACAATCAGCATTCAGTGCATCAACACTGGCAATTTATGTTCTTCCTCAAAAGCTTCATATGAAACCAGGGTGAACAAACTCCATTTATCCATAATTGCAGATACTCTGTATTAAAATACCAAGACTCAAATAAACTTCAGTATCAACACAAGCAGTATTAAACTTACAGAAGGTCTGATCCCAGTGAGAAATCTGCCGGTCACAAATCCTCCCGAGCTAGGGGAAAAATCATAAGGCTGGAAACATGGCAGTGATTTGCCAGATGCCATCAGTGGGGGTCTTCGGCCTTCCAACTCAATCTGGCCCAGCAAACAAGAAATCTAAATGGGGACAGGAAAAAAGGAAACATCACTTTTCCATCCAACTTTCTGTTCACATAAGCTTAGTATTTTTTCTTGAAAAATACAGTTAAAAAAGGTCAACTGCTCAGTAAATGCTGTGTAGCTCATTGTGGAATTGTTCACAAAATGTTCTTGCTATTGAGGGGCAGAAAAGGCATGGATATCTCACCTGTTTTTTTTAAGTTATTCCAGTACCCAGACTCATCCTCAACATTACCATTCTCTTTCTGTTTATTTATTTTAACACAGAGATGTGAAACTTAAAATACTTAAATATTTTTTAGGTCCCTACATTACCCTCACCACCTCTCAGCAGTGTACTAAAACCAGAACAAAAACCTCAACCCAAAATGCTCTCTCTTTTGAGCTGTGGTCATTGACTCCATTTTAGAGGGTGTTTATTTATAGAGTGTCTCTTGCTTGGTGTCTGTGCTGCAAAAGGTAAAATGAAAATGTATCCTTGACACGTCTACCAAAACCAAAGATAACGTTGTTCCTATTCAGAAGAAGGAGAGGGTCAGTCTTCAACAGAGGCCAGGAAAAGTTATTTCTCCTACAGTTGGTTTGTTTGTATAAACTGCAGCATTCCTTCTAAAAAGCAGGTCTGCTATTTCAATAAATCCTCATGTACTGAGGAGCGATTCAAAAATAGGCTACAATAAACACTGACTCTCTTCCATCACCCACTGAGGTCTTTATTACATTCTTCTAACATTTTTTCATGCCAAAGTCCAGAATGAAAACCTTGCTCTGGTACTAGATATCCCCAGAAGAGTTTCCCAACAGCTTACATTCTAGGACACATCACATCAGCATACGTAGCTGCTAAGTATATTCTGGCTGTCATTACCTGCATCGTGTTTACAGTGGATCCTTTGGCTCCTGACTGTACCATCAACTGCAAATTGTTCTCTGGAAAGCTCCTGTGGAGACCTAGAGGCATGCAAACCTACAGAGTTGTGGGGGAGTGAAGGGAACAAAACCAAACATTATTAATAAAACAATAAACCAGAGAAATTCCTGTTCAAGGCTTTAACAAAGTGAAACAATGAGTAATCACAAACATTGCTATTTATAATTTTAAAAGCATCTCGAATACTAAACCATCTTCTCACTCAGGGGGGACAAGGCTGAGGAGAAGAGGCAGCATGTGGAGCCTCATACTGGGGACAGATGGAAAGCTTCAGCCTCCAGAAGAGTCAGGCACCACTTAGCCCCATTCACTAACTTAATAACAAAGTCTCCAAACAAGATTAGTATGCACAGATGCCTCGATGCCAACCTTGTTAACTTCATTGTTGTAATTGTTTACTTCCTCCTTGAACTTCATATCAACCATGTTAAAATCCCTCTGGTCTTTGCACAGATGGGCATCCTGCCACTTCCCTTGGACCTCCTCACATGATGCTGTTTCTGGCAAATTAAGAGCAGCTCTAACAGCCTGAAAGTAAAATATAGGAAGTTTTAGGTGTTAAGTAGGCATAACTGAACAAGGCAGGATTTCAAAAATTTTGCATTATGGAAGAAAAAAAAAATTGCAGAACAGACTTACTTCAATACCACTCTGCCTCGACCTTTCAATGATTTTTTTTCTTTTATGATCTGCTTCAGGTTTAACCAAAATATCTTCAATCCCTGTTAAAGGTAAGAGACAGAATACAATGGTCTAAACCGAACAAGAATCAAGGAAGGAACCACAGCTGGTGTCAGGGATTTTCTTTTCCTGGTGTCAGGAAAAGAAAGTCACAATTAAAGTTAATAATAATGGTTAGACTCAGGGTCTGCAGTTTGACAAGAAGAAAAAAATCTGAGTAGCTTTTGGATGGAGAAGTTACTGTACACCATAAGAAAAAAAAAGAGCAACATCAGCTAAGCAGTGAGGGTGCAAAATCAACTGCCTAATTTAAGAAGTCTTAACTTCAACAGTCTCTGAAAAAATCTTAATTGGTGCACTTGCACAAACTAATGCTTTATGGACCAGTCACGTCAAACTGCTTTTCTTCTTCCATCCGCATCAAAATTCCTATTAGCTGAACTTTTTACAATCTGGCATTTCTTAGCTTTTTTAAAAAAGAAAAATAAAAAATACAGACTCTTGTGACGACAGGACCAGGGAACAGGTTAAACACTGGAACCCTAACTCTTGTAAGCTATTTGTAAGGAGTCTTGCCACAGCCACTAAAATGGCTGTGTCAAAACACCAAATCCCAAACTCCTGCTCCAGTCTCACTTCTCTGTTTTTCTGATGTTTTAACTGCCTAGTGATCCCAGGCTTGTTATCTTTTCCTAACTAGTTTTTGCACCCTGGCTCTCAAGAGTCCTGTGTCTTACAGTCAATCAATCCCCTTCCTCACTCCAAAAGATGCCCTTCCCTTTTCCCTGCTCACAGCAGTCTGTTGGTCCCTCACTACTGCTAACAGGTGACTGTGTCTTTGTAACTCCTGTGAGAGTTTGAAAAGCCGTGATGAAAGTCAAACATTTACCAAAAGTTTTACCGTAGAATGTGATGTGCAAGACTTGATTAACAACCCCTTAACAGCTTTGTCAGCTGTTCTGCTTCCTATGCAATAATTATTTTTCCAAGAAGCAAACACAAGGTTTTGCTCTAAACAAAATTTCAACCCAAGACATGTTGACTGTGCAAACTTTGACTAGGCAGGACAAAAGAGAGAACTTGTTGGACATACTCAAGACTTGTGTTTTCTCTTTATGTTTAGAAGGCCAGCTGTGCACCAACAAAAAAACAAGATCAAAAAAAGGCTGGCAGGCAGCTATCCCACTCAAGGGCAGTCTTGCCAAATTTTATTAACAGAATTAGCATGTATTACGCCCAACAATGTCTGGTTTATACCTCAGGAGGTGCTGCACTACAGCACTGCACTGCTGCAGTTACTCACCCATGGTAAATCCCCTGTACAGCTGCAGGTAAGCAGTGAAGAGGCGCCCCAGACACGTCAGCACTTTCCCACTGGTTTCACCCCCATAGATCTCATAGCAGCAGTGGACCAGGCCATAGGCAGAGCTGCCAAAGTGAGCTTTGTCCAAGACTCCACACAGTAATTCCCCATCTCTGATAATAACCTAAATAATAGAACACAGCTTTGAGTCAGGAAAACAGAAATTCTGATCTTACTATGACCTCTACAGGTTTTTGTGTGTAATCTATGTGAAAATAGGTTTAAGTTTAAAAAGCTCACATATTGGTGAACAGTTAAATGGTCAGATTATCTATACTTCTAGAATTTATAGCAGAAATTTCTAACACCATCTCTGGTTTTCCACCTATAAAGTCTGACAATAAAGACACATGGTCTAACAAAAAGAGATGGAATCTACATAAGTCAGGACTACAGAGAGTTTTTCCTGACTCCCCGGCCTATCCTTTAATCACCCACTTCTGGCAGTAACTTCTTGCAAAATATCTGCTTCCAACTTTGTCACCTCCCTGCTTCCCTCCCCATTTCTCACGCCATTTTAATACAACACAGCCCAGCCCAACCCCCAGAGTTGTTGCATACCTGAGATTCACACATTGAATCAAGATTCAGAAATCCTTTTGCAGGTCCCTTTATCCAGGCTCTCCCACCAATCTTTGCTTTCCCAGTCAAATTCAGTGGAGCATGGTTGTCTGGAATGATGTTTATTAACAATGTAGAAACAACCTATAAGGAAGCAGGATGAGTGGAAGGAATTATTTATTTTATATACTCCCTTCTCAATATACAAAATCTGGCATGGATGAAAAAAGCAGCATCCTGCATGTGTTCTTTCCATTGACAGCAAAGTTTTGAAAGCTTGGAAACCTGACAAGTAGCAGGAATATCCTCTTGCTACTCTAGCCTCTGAAGGATCAATGAGCTTAGACACATCATTATTCAGAAATATAAAACAGCAAAGGTTTTTCCAATAATTAGATAAATTAAAATTAAAAAATAAGAAAGCTGTCTGTTGGGTTTCACAGCTCAAAAACACACACCAAGACCCACATGGTGTTGATGGGATCTAGCCTTTCAAACACCCTAAGCAGCACTGCTTTTATTATTAGCATTCTGCTTACTTTGAAACCATCAGCATTCTTTAACCCTGTAAATGATAAACTACCTGCTTTCCTGTCCATAATCTCTGTGGCTTCATAATGGCAGGAGGAAAGATTTTAATTCTTCCTTTTTTGTCTGTCAGTCCTCGGTACACAAGCTCCATGTATTGCTGTCTGGTGAAAAAGCAGCCCCGGATCGTCATGCTGACTCCAGAAATCATGTGATCTTGGATCAAGCCAGGAAGCGGCTTCCCATCCTGAAGAGGTAACAAGAAAAAGATGGTGGTATGGGGGGTTAGTAAGTCATGTGCCTCCAGCTCCCAAAATTATTCCCCCTGGATAAATGTACTTAAATAATTTGTAAAGAACTCATCATTACAGCACAACTCTCTACTGAATCTCTTCTGGACACTGACATTCAAAGCTACAAGATGGTTTGGATTTGCTGGGCCTTCTTTAGAGGAACAGAACCACAAGTGGAGAAAGAACACAGACATAAACCTCAAAAATAAGTAAATAGGTTTTTTAAAAATTACCTCACTTCTCATTAGACAAAATAAACAAACCAGAGTGATTTCATGTAGGAATAAATTTATCTGGCAGTTTTACTTGCCTTTGGCACGAGGTACTGTTCATCAGTGAAGGCTAAGGTGTAGGCTTCCGCTCTGCCCAGCTCGCTCTGCGGGAAATGGGCGTTCATTTCATCCCCATCAAAGTCAGCATTGTAAGCCTTGCAGTTGGCATAGTGAAGCCTCAGCACTTTCTCCCCAGGCAGGATTCGGGCCCGGTGAGCTTGGATGGAAGGTCTGTGAAGCGTGGGCTGGCGGTTCAGTAACAGCACATCCCCGTTCTTAATGTGCCGACACACCTGCAAAAGAGATTTGGTTGCTGCCTACAAGGCACTGCCATGCCTCAGAAAGGACTAATTTATCTTTAAATACACACACATCCAAAACATCTTCTTTCTGGTGTTCATGTTCTGTGCAAAACTCAGAGAGAATCAAGACTGCTTGCCCCTGAACGCCCTCTGCTCTCCACCAAACAACATACCTCCCATTAACTCCCCCAACCCACAGTGATCAAATCAATAAGCTCTTCATCCAAAGCCCACTGGGCTGAATTGATACCTCTCACAATACACCCAGTCCTGGACACCCTAGACTAAGGTAGTAATATAACCTTAAGCTGAAGCAGACACTGGGAATCTCTTAATTTCAGGTTTGAGTACAACACAATATATCCTTATCTAGAACAGGCTCTCAAAACAGTCTCATTGTAATTTTTCTGTTTGTAAAATCCAAATATCCACTTAAGTGATTACCAACAGGAGTATGGTAAATTGTTTATACAATCTACATACTGTTATGTTTAACTCTGAGACGGGTTCTGAAAGAACTGACATCACAGAAATACTCAAATTTCAAATCTCTGCTAAGCCTTTGTGAGAGACAGGGTAATACATAATGTGAAAACATTATTAAACACCAAAACTTTTGCCCTAGCAGCTAAATAGTAAGTTTTCAACTCTTGCAAGGGATGGAGATACAGTTAAGAAGTTTCAAAGGTTGATTAAGCTAGAGGAGATAAGAGAAGAAACAACTGACACAGGATCAATTAGGTTGGAAAAGACCTCTGAGATCATGGAGCCCAACTGCTAAGCCAGCACTGCCAAAGCCACCACTAAGAATACTCTGCATCTTGGCACGCTGAATGACACACACTGCATGTTAGAAGAAAGTAAAATCCAGTATGGAAAAACGGGATTTAGAAATTGAAAAAGTATCACATTTAACTTCTTACGTCCCCAACCAGAGATGGAGGAGGGCTCTGCCAATACTCACAATCTTCAGCCCTGTCTGGGGTGCCCCTGAGGAGGGGGTGAGGAGCTGCTTGGCGATGGCCTCGCGCTGGGTCAGGCTGGTGGCACTCAGCACCGTGCGAGACCCGTCCTCGTTAATGACCATGGAGGCCCCAGGGTGGACCTTGGGGCCATTAATGACAGCCTGCCTCAGCTCTTTGACATTCCAGGGAGTGACTGGCTGAGGGTAAGTCAGTTTGGTAGCAAATACCTAGACAGGAGGGAAAGCAGGAGAGAAACAACATGTTGTTCAATTTTGGCTTCAAACTGTAAAAAAAGTCACTGATAAAACAGCATCAAATGTTAACTCATACAATGCAAACATAAATTACTTTAAGCTCTTGAATGCATCTCCTCCTCAGTCTACTCTAATGCCAAATAAATACATTTCTGTTTTAAAATCCTCTACAATAAGAATAGAAACAATATCTTTTTTCTATTTTCTACTGCAGTATAGAACTCAATTAGCAATTAAAGAAAGAAAGCACAGATGTAAATTCTGCAAACAAGCCAACAAATAGAGAGAAAAAGCACATTATCACCAGGTTCATTATTTTCTTCAAAGATGATGATGATAATGAAAAGCTCAAATTCAGGCTTGGTGTCATCTCTATGTGGTTAAAAATCCTTAACGATGGATGAAGTTGGTGACATTATCATGGACTTCTCTTAAGGCTGCAATACCTCAAAAATACCTTGTACAAAGACCATAGGAGAAACAGGATCTGCTTTTAAAGCCTGCACCAATTCCTAATCCCATAAAGCACGTACAGCTTTTTCTTTTTTTTTTTTAAATCCCCTTTCTCAGATGTGGTGTTCTTGCTTTGTAACAGTAAGCATTTCCCGCTCTTCACTGCTCTTTCCTTATTAACACTGGCCAGGAAGGAGTTCAGACGAGTCAGAAACTCTCCACATTCTAAACTGCTACCAAGTGTCAGCAGTGTAGTTCAGCCCTGAGCTGCACCAGAAAGACACAGTCCTTTATTTATGCTCACCATAGGGATGCCAATCTCGTTGGTCCCGATGTACATATCGGGGCAAATGACGGATCGAGCAGCAAAATCCACACGCTTCCCCATCATGTGCTTGCGGAACAGCCCTTCCTTCTTCTCCAGCAGCTTTGGAAACAGAAGGTAACAATTAAAACCTGAAAGTATGGAAAACCAGATGGATTCTTGCAATGATGAGTGTCATGAAAATGACCACCTACTAACCACAAATAGTTCACTTTTTTCTGACTCCATCAGCTTCTCTTTTTTAACTGTCTAAGACTCCACCTCCTACCCACCTGACGAATACCAGGGTATTTTTCTGTTATCAGCTTGTCCATGTCACTATCAAACACAATGTTGACATGGCTCTGGAGACGTATCCAAGCGTTGTACAGCTTATCTGCAATGCTCTGTCCAGGAATCGTTGCCAGCACAGAACGGTCCAGAGGTTCACTATCCCCTCCTGTCTCCTACAGAAACAGAAATTAGAAACTTGGACTTAACAAAAAATATCTTCTATTTACTAGGCTGAAATTATAGTATTAATTACAGTATTAAACATAGCAAATGAAACATTCACCATTATTTTGCACTGGTAGTCAGTCCAGGTTAGGAATCACTGTAACTAGAAAATCCTGTTCTTAGATAAAAATAATGTAAATCCAAGAGTTTTTACCACCTACATCCCCCTTCGTTTTCAGTCTAAAAGCTGCTACAGCAGTCACATCCAAAACTCATTAACCTCCTGTCAAACGTTTTATGAACCTATCTCCATCTAGTGGCTACTTTCTGAGTAACTAAAAATGTTTCCAAGATCTTTTACACTTAAGATCTAAATCAAGTTCAGCTGAAACTGAGTCCAGTGTCAAAGACCTCTTAATGATATAACTTTTGAACAAACATGGAATGAGGCAAGCTGACATACATTATTATTTACACTATACAACTATGTGAACTGTCAAAAGCAGACAAGCGTTGTTACTAATTAATGTTATTTGTGAAATTTTGGGTTCTACTTAGACATCAATTGTCAAAAAAGAAACACAATCACAACTGGCTCCACTAGGCTTAGAAGCTACAGTGGCTTTTTTCCCTTCTTTTCATGTGATGAGATGTTGGCAAAGTTTTATTGTGAGCTGGCTGTGCTGTACAGATTTAATTCTCCAGAAACAGGAGCCTGTTATGTCTCACGTACAGGAATCTAATACCAAAAACCATGACTAAGAGAATCTGAGCAAAATTTTTTTTTCCTTTGCACCAGGTAGAAAAGGGTCGGGGGGGGGGGGGGAAGCTATGGAGAATGGAGAACTTCTCCACCAGCAGATGCTCCAACAGCTCAGTCAAAAATTGTTACTGGCACAGCTTAAGCAGGAGCCTACCTGAACTCGACCCACACATCCAAAAAAGCAAAGAATAAGATAACCAGCAACTCTTACTGTTTGAATTTCTTCTGCAATTTTTATTGGCTGACACTGCTCTTTTGCCATGAAAACCAAGAGCTTCCGTATTAACTGGGCATCTTTCATCACAGCCTGCAAGTTCACAGTCTGCCCATTTGTGAACAGGCGGTCTCCAACGCGATTTACGGGACGATACCTACAGCAAATCAAAGTTACTTTAGAAGATTAAAGCCACTCAAAAGCAACATGACAAACCTCAAAACATTCTAAGCTAAATCTGCAGTGCATGGAAACTAATCCAAACAAACTAACAGTAGGCATTTAAAAATTCCTATATTCTACTAGGACAGTCATAAAAGAGGAATGATCCTTAACATGAAATTTTATCAGTACTGTACACTTATAATATTCTATAATAATTTAAAACACTAACACTAAAATATATTTTTTCCATAATTAGTATTTCAGTCTTCTAACAAACTTATTTGGAAGTTACAATAGAACTTATCACCAATTACTACTGTGATTTTTATTATTTTAACACTCCACTGACACTTCAGCAGACCAGTGTCTGTGCTATAGGAGTTTAGATCTCCAACTCCTGCAAAGGATGCACTAAACCCTGTGATTTCTACAAAATTATGGGGGGATAAATTTTACCTTGAAGGTGGAACCACAAGTAGATCTAAAAAAAACATGTCTGGACTGAATCCTGAACTTTCATGGGGATCCATCCCAGGGAAGAGATAATGCAGAAAGAAACCTAAAAAGATACAATGAATATATAAACTCGTTCTCACTGCTACTGTTTGGGAATCCAAACCCCCAGATGCACTTGGTCAACCAAGTCAAAAGAATCTGCTAAGTTAAACACTATTGAGCTTGTTTAAAATAAAAGCATTTAGACATACTTTAGAAAAAACTGACACCCTCTTTTCAGTCACATATTTTAGAAACAATTCTGGACAGAAATATAGTTTATAGAGAGAAGAAAAAGCAAAGCAAGAGGAAGAAAGTTTCCGGCTACTAACTGTGACTGTATCACAAAACTGCTTTGTTTTTTCCTGGCAACTGCAGACAGATTCAGAGTACAGGCAACTCAAAAAAGAGGCTGATAAATCCATTCTCAGGCTTTAACTAGGGTAACTGTGAGGTGCAGCACCACAGGAAAATCAAAATCTTTGCAAACAACAGTTGGGATCTGTGGGGAGCCACAACTTAAAAATAACTGATCAAAGTGTTAATTGAATCCAGGTCTCTGCATTCACTGGCTGCCACTCCTCCTGTCACAAAACCTATCTTGTAGCCAGGAGTCCTTAAGGCAAAAGGCAAAGATCTGACAAGGAGTTCACACTGGAATAGTTACTGGCTTCATCCACTAAAAGGTACAGAAAACAAAGTGACTTTGCTCTTCACAACCATTACCTTCATTCTTCCACAGAGCCAGGATGTATTCCTTGGCAGTCATTGGTGTCAGGTATCCTCTCTTCCCTAACTGGCTTTCATCAATACCTGAAAAGTAAAAAAGAAAATAAAAATAAAATATTTACTAAAAACCCAAACAAACAAACCAAAAAACCCAAACAAAAACACCAAAAAACCCAAAACCCCAAACCCTCAAGAGATTATTGTGAAAGGGGGGTTTTTTGCTAATAGTGGTAAGTGCTTCCAGCTCAGAGAAGGAATGGAAATACATACAAAATATACTGGCTGACATCTACATCAAAATTATCATTTAAATGTTTGCTTTGGGAATATGAAATTAACTACAGAAAGAAACCATTTCTGTGACTAGTGAATATGAATATAAGTAACAGAAATAGACTCCATTTTAACATCTGAAGTTTATGCTTTATTTATAGTGAGCTGGAACCTTTCTTCAAATGATCTCATCCCCTGACCAAAACATAAATCAAGAGTCAGCCTGCAGCTGGGGAGCCTTTCAGTGGGGTTCAGGTACTTCAGTGAGATATCAAGGTTCCCATGAAATACTCAACTGGAGGAGACAATAGCACCAGCCAGCAATCCATCCCTATTATAATTTAGAGTCTGGGCTACCTCTGCATTGGAGAGGAAGGAAAACACACCGTTTTGCTACTGAAAAGCAAAAAGATCAATTATTTTAAAAACAAAGCCAGAGATTTTAGATTTCAATTTCCACTTCTCTTGCAGGCCAGCCCCATGAGTCCCAGAATACACAACTTGATGAAAAGCAATTCTCCCATGACCTCACACAGTTTCCTATTCTTTTTCTGGCTAAGGTCCACAAACGCAGATTTTTGCATACTGCAAGTTCAATTCTCCATTCACCTAGAAGAACATTCCATCCCTTAAACAGAAATGCATCAATGCCAAGGTTAAAGGTACCCCCTTTTGGGACTTAACCATGTACAGGCTACGCAGAATGTACCTAACCGTGTGGTCCATCCCATTTCAGAATACAGAATACTTCCCATTTTGCTTCTTCAGCCACAGCTCCAGAGATTTAATTTAGTATTTAGATCACACAGTAGCAAACAAAATAAACTGTCTATGGAAGCCTTTTCTAAGGGCTAAATAACACACAAAAATCTGCTTCAATTCTGTCTCATGTGTAAAGGATCAAGGATGCAAGAGGAAAAAGGAGGTTTAAATTGATTCAATCAATAGATTAATTAATCCTGGAAAGTGCCACCTACTTTCATTTCTGTCTTTTACTCTGTAAGAGGAAATTCATGTCATTTTCTTTCTGAAGTTGGTTATCTTTCTCCTAATTAATCTTATCTCTAGTTGCTCTATTTAAAAAATCCAGCAGAAAAACTACCTGCCAAAAATGAATTGCCCCAAAAACCACCCTAAAGCTGACATAGATTATGCTGTTGTGCTTCTTTTCCTGACACAGAGGAAATTGAAGCTGCAAAGCACAGCAGGCTCTCAAATAGAAATTTAATGGAACTGGTTTCTCTCTGACTCCTAAGCTTACTGGTTTAGTTATAATCAGTATTTTTTATAAATGAGTCCCAAGTGCACATTCACTGCTAGCAATCTCTCCCCCTTAAACGCAGGGGAGAAGTGCCAACATATTTGAGTAGAAGAAAAATATTTTACCTGCTATTTCATCCAGAATGCCTTCCTCTCCTGACTTATGGTACACTGTGGAAGGATAGGTTACTGTCAGCTTGCTGTTGTGCTCCTTTCGCACCAGTGATCTCCTGGATCTTAAAGGAAAAAAACCAAACAGGACAGGCAGATACAAGTTAATAGAAATACTGTATTTAACTAGAAACCAGCTATTTACTTCCTCATGGAATTAAACTTACTTGCAGTTTGGGCATTTCTTTGAACCCATGTGCGCTTTCCAGAACTGTGCTATCAGTTTATTTCTACACTCACACACATTTTTGACCTGATGAAGGAAAAAAAAAACCAAACCCTTAAAAATATGAATAAAAATAAAATAAAACATCTTACACAAATAATTCACTAAACATGATACAATTAACATTAACTATCAACATGAACATTATTAGTACCAATGCACACACATCCATGTACTGATTAATTCATGCTTTGATCTGTAGTGTTCTTTCATCATCTACCCATTTGCTGGAGACATACATCCCTCCTTTCCACCCTCCTTTTTCAATTTATTCCATAAAGTCCTTATTTTTCAAGTCAGTACTGGAATTTAAAGCTTTTTTCTAATGATGATTTAAGAAGGTACAAGAATGACAAAAATCACTTCTTTTTACAGCTTATGAATGTATGATTTACAAAGTGCTTAAGCTTAGTTTTTAAACAAGTGATCAAGGAATTAAAACTGGCTTATAAACAAATCTGCTTGATGATGTTACATTTTTAAACATCTTCTTCACTCATATTTGACTTTACTAACCATACATATTAAACTATGTTTAAATGGAAATTAGAATGCAATTACACAAGTCTTTCTAAAAATGCCACTGTAATTAATTCTGCAAGTTTGCTGGATGCAGGAGTTCTCAAAATGTGTTCTGCAACTCAAAACAGCCAGAGCATCATACAGGTAAGTATCAACATCTGTAGGTGATGTACTGACAGCAGTATCAGATTTTTATATGCAACTTACACCATCAAAACATTTCCCTACACAGACATTTCCCTATTTTCCAGAAACTCAATGGTTATACAAACAGGAAATAAAATCCTTTTTAAGTTTAATTTCAGACATTTCCCTCAAAAAGCCCTCTAAACATAACACAGGTCAGAACTCCTGGACAAAATCCAGCACCTACATAGTCAAAGAAAGGCTTTGTTCTGCACATTGCCAAGAGGACAAAGCCCAAGACCTCAGGAGAAGCACTGACTGTACTTACATTAGAACACCGATCTCTTATTTGAGAGCTTTGTAACATTTCCTGGACATGGCGATTTAACTCTTCTTCAATTTCTGAGCCTGTTGCATCTGCACATTGCTCTACAAACTAAAAGGAACAGAAGAAAAGAAACTGGCATAGCTTTATAGTTATGAGACTATGAACTCCAAAAGAGATGGAGCAATAGACAGTACTTGCCCTGTTCAGAATGATTTCAAGGTCATAGACAGCGTGAAGCAGCCCCTTCTCTAGCACCTTCAGCTGACTTAGCAGTAAGTGAACCACGGCTCGAGGACATGTCAGCATGTGACAATTCAAACAAGATCCTCGGATTAGAAGGTATAATTTCTGGAAAGAAAAGGGGAAAAAAATGTTATGCTGGCAGATTTACTAGCGTGCACAGTAAGCAAGTAAATACAGTTGTTTGTACTTTAAGAAAGTGCTACTATAATAGGGAAATTAGACTAACAGTAATTTTAATCATAAAGAATATGCTTGAAAAAAAATTTCTTTCAACCAAACTCATATGCAAAGCATGGTCTGTAGATAAACTCTCTGTACATAACGGATACATGAAACACCTGTGGTATCTACAGCATCTCTGGGACCAAGGCAGCTCTTACACAGCACGGTGACTACAGCTTCTAACAGCTCATCCCACACGGGACAATGGGGAACCCAAACCCCCACACGAGTAAAATGAAACATTCTGGTCTCAATCCTTCAAGATCCTTCATATAATCACATTCTCCTCAAGGTCTGGGAAATTATCAGTGGGTTTTACTATTTAACACAGCTGTGTGTGATTATTTAACACAGCTCTCTCCCTCCAGCTGCGCACAGCCCCCGTGGCCTGAAGGCTGGGAATTACTGCTGCCGGATTTTAATCCTTGATCAATACAGGTATTTGAGTTAAAGCTGGAACAAGGCTAGCAGTGGGTACCTCATCTAACTTTAGACACTTGAAAGTGAGATTTTGACTCTCAATTAGCAGCCTGTGCAAAAGGCTGCTACTGTAAATGGTGACATCAGCACCTCAGGAGAAAATTCATCCCAGCTCAGGTTTCTTATAAACTGGATGAGTAGACAGCTGTTTATGTGCAGTAGTTCGTTAGAAAAAATGATAATTTCTACTGTGCCATCCATTTAATTAAAGCACGACATCCTACAGTCAGTCACACACCTCATGACAAATATTCCCCCCTCACGTGTCTATCAATATTGAGTAAAATAATAGTTACAATCAAGTCCTTATTTTTCAGAAGGCCTATTTGTATTGAACTATCATGACACAACAAACCTTTTCTACTACATTTGCTGTTATTACACTTAAAAGAAAAACAGATCTTGGCACCTTTATTATTCTCAAGGACTGCAACTACATGACAGCTCGGGCACCACCGCCCCCCCTTTTACCAGCAATCACTAAGTGTACATACATCGAAGAACAGGGGGTTGTAGACAGTCAGAGGCAGTTCTATATGGCCAAAGTGTCCGGGGCAGTTGCTGAAGTTCTGCATGCAAGTCGCACACACTTCTTTGGAGTCCGGAGGTCCCAAGGCCAAGTCGTACAGTCCATTTACAGCCGGATTC
Source organism: Corvus kubaryi (assembly GCF_017639235.1). Lineage (NCBI taxonomy): Eukaryota > Metazoa > Chordata > Aves > Passeriformes > Corvidae > Corvus > Corvus kubaryi. The sequence goes on from NW_024582073.1 coordinate 26,472,566, forward strand.
CCCACATTATCCAGGTACTGAGGGTTTGTTATGGGTTTTACACTCAGTTTCCTTAAGGTGAAAGGGATGAGTAAAAATCAACGGCAGCAAACAACAACATGACACACACTTGAGCGGTACAACTAAAATGGGCATTTAGTATCTGTGTGATCTTTTTAACTGATGAAAACATCTTTCTGAAAACATTTTGCGGATGCAACGGGAATTTGTGTACCAATGATTTCATCATCTGAGCAAAGCAAAATCATTCCTACCACAGCAAATATTTCTTTTACATCTTTATCCATGCTACTAAGAAATCACGTAATTTTGCCTGTATGTCCCCTCCAGCGGTGCGAGAGCTTGTATAAAACCGGGCTGCCGCCATCCCGGCGTCTGGGCCCCGGCCCAGCCGGACCACATGTCCCAGCACGCCGCGCGCCGCAGCCTGCCGCAGCTCCGCGGCGCCCTGCCGCGGGGCACTCTGGGACTCGTAGTGCCCAGCAGCACCCGCACAGCTCCGGATGCGTACACATGGACCCTCACCTGATCTCCTCGGCCGTGTACATCCCGAAGGACACCCCGACCAGCCGCCGCCACGGCACCACTTTGGGCGGCCGCATGGCGACCGAGCAACTCCTTCCCGGCCGACAGCTGATCCCGCTCTCCCCTTGCAAGTGCCGCGCCACGGGCAGCACCACGAGGTCCGGGGCGCGGGGGGGGGGCGGGGCCGGGCGCTAGGGCGGTACGGCCCCGCCGGGGAAGTGGTGCCGTCCCCCTTCCCAGAGGACAGCGCGCGGGCCCAGCATGGCGGCGCGGCGAGTGGCGGGCGGCTGCTGGCAGCGGGCGCTGTGGCTGGGCCGGCGGTGCCGCCTCCCGGGCGGGCGGGAGAGCTGCCGGTGAGGGTCCGCCGGGAGGGAAGGGCCGGGGGGCGGCGGCGGCACCGGGGAGGAATCGACGGGCGCGGGGTGTGGGGAGGGAGGCGGGAAAGCCGCGCAGGCGCAGTGCGTTCGCTTGCAGGGCGCGTGTGCGGCGGCTCGTGGGGCTGGCGTGGTCGCGGCGGCGTGGCCGGAGGGAGCTGCTTTTCTGGGGTTCTTCTCTGCTTTTGGACGCCGTTCTCGGGGATCTTCCCTGGTTTTGGACGGCTCGGAGCCTCACCGGGAGAGATTTTGAGCGTTTAAGCGATCCCTAGAGCTGAGTCTCATGAAAAAGCAGATGAGCACTTCCGCTACTAAGGCTGACGAAGCTGTGACTGTTCAGCCTGGAGAAGGGAATTTTGCGTGGACACCCCATAGCACTCTTCGAAAGGGGTCTACCAGGAGACCAGAGAGGAGCTTCTCGTCAGGAATTTTAGTGATAGGCAAAGGAATAATTCTGTACTGTGCGGGTGGTGAGACATCGGCGCGGGCTGCCCAGAGAAGTTATGAATGCCCCAACCCTGGCTATGTTCAAGGCCAGATTGGATGGGACTTGGAGCAGCCTGGTCTAGTGGAAGGTTTCCTGCCTGCCCACGGCAGGGAGGTTGGAACTGGGTGATCTTTAAGGTCCCTTTCAGCCCCTTAACAGTCTATCATTGTATGAAATGAGGAGGTTTTGTTCAGGGAATGCCTCAAATGAAAAAGTCCCAGTTCACTGGGTTCTCATAACTCATATCTGGGATAGCAAAATCATGTTTAATCACTTTATTGGTCCAGGAGCAGGTAGAATTTTGCAGTGGCACAGTAAAGCACAGAGCTGTGACTGTACCTTAACAGCCTCTGCCTCGGGGTCAAGGTCACTGTGGAAGACTCGAATTGCAGTAAGCTTTATTGTTAGGTTGCTTCATGACCAAAACAAATAGAAGTATCTTAATGTAAGCCTAAGTCTGTGTCAAAAGCAGTAAAATGTGAACAGTGGTGAGAAAGATTTGATGCAGTGGCTTGTGAGTGAGCACAAAGCAGCTGCTTTGTGGTACTCAGCCGAGCAAGTTCATGTGTTTGTGCCTGCTCTAACTGTGGTTTTGTGAGGAGTTTCTGTAGCTCTGTAGAGACATCTGGGAGTCTGGAAATCACCAGGGCTGATTCACCTGCATCATCAACACTGGGTTTTCTCCTTCTGTAAATGCTACTCGTGTCTAAAGTATTTTTTTAAAGTGCTGTTTCCAGCACGATCCTTTCTCTAAAGCATAAAGTGTCCTTTCTGATTTATGTCCATGATTTTCTTTCTAAGATGTACTAATTAATGAAAACTACTTCAAAAACATCCTATCCCAGTATTAAATAATCACGGATTTTTTTTGTAATATAATTTTTCACATACAGCCTCTTGTTTCTTGAAATTAGGGCCTTAAGAGAAGCATCAAATATAAGTTTTATGGTAGTAAATAATTTGGAGTTAGTAACAGTGCAACATTGCCAGTTACTCTAATGCACTCCAGTTCCCTCTAATGTTTTAGTTAGTACAGAATTTCACTACTCTGCTTTTGCTGTATTAATGTGACTGCCATAAATTCAAACCCCTGATTGTTTTATAGGAGCTCTTCGAGTAGTGCTGCTCTTGGGAAGACTGTAGACAATTCACAAGGTAAGATGTCTTCATTACTGTTTTCTTGAATATTTTTTTTAATCTTGAAACAACACAGTGTGTCAGGAAATAAATATGATGTAAACACCCTACTTTCCTTTTCTTGGATTTTCTTTCTCCCTGTCTTCATTGTGCAGAAATTTCCTGGGTTAACTTGATTCCTTACCTCATCACCGATCAGCTCCATGCTCCAGGAGCCTGAACTGAGTTGTGCAGCCCCATGAGCCTATGTGGAACTATGGTTTTAAAATTCTTGTTTTAGTACTTTCAGCTGGGTCCACTTATCAATTTTCATAGACTCGTAGAATTGCTTGGATTTGAAAAGATCTGTGAGTTAGTGGAGTCCAGCTATTAACTCAGCATTGCCAAGGCACCTCTAAACCACGTCCCTAAGTGCCACATCTACATGTGTTAAATCCCTCCAGGCATGGTGACTCCACCACTTCCCTGGGCAGCCTGTTCCAATGCTTGACAAGCCTGTCAGTGAAGAAATTTTTCCTAATATCTGATCTAAACTTCACCTGGTGCAACTTGAGGCCATTTGCACTTGTCCTGTCACTTGTTACTTGGGAGAAGAGATGAACCCCCACCTTACTACAGCTGAGGTCAGAATTTTTTGAGGGCATCTCTTTATTTCTAATGACCATTTTAATATTGTTTCTCACAGTAACTCAAGAAGAAATTGTGCTCCCACGAAGGAAAACATGGTGAGTGTTTACTTTTGGAATCTTGACTTGGAAGAAAATCAGAGGTAGACAGCTAAACGTAGTCTGCCCACCAAATCTGAAAAAGGAAGTTGAGGTTCCTGTATTCCTTGATGCAATGTCCCACTAGTGGTTTTCCTGCTGATTTGGAGCTCTGTGAATACTGTTGACTCTTACCCTCGTGCAGACTATGCACACTGCATTCCTGACATTTCTTTTGCGAATAGCTACAAGTGCATTTTTAAGGATACTTCCGTTTCTTTGTAAAAGATCACATTTGCTAAAGACGTGTAAAATCAAGTTCACCTGGCTGTTTGCACGTGAATGTTTCTTCCAGCAAAATAAAACTTGATCATTGATAGCTGGCTGAATAAATCCTGCTTAAAAATCACAAAACTGAACAAGAGCTATTTTGTTGGGAGCACTTAAGATGGAATTGCATGTCTGTACAGCAAAAATTAAGTTTATGGTCAAATGGTGTCTGCATGTAAACCTAAAGTAAGGCCACCTTCACCTAAACACTTTCACTGGCCTTTCCTTGTTTGCTGGAAACAACCAAAGTCTTAAGGATCCACAGGCACAGGAGTCCTGAGATAACTGGTTTTGGTTTGGTTTATTTTTTCTCGCGAAAACGTGTGTTGGAGAGGGACCTGATGTATTTGTCCCTCAGAGATGCTCTAGGAGCAGCATTCCAAGGAATTATTTTTGTCTCTCTTCCCTATGATCTTTCTTTGATAATCTATTATAAGGGCAGGAGTAATAGCAGGAAACACAGATGGTCTTTTGGTTTTCCTCAAAATCTTTTTTTCCTGCGGTTGTTCAACAGCTGAGACCATTTTTGCATTTTCCCTTAAGTGCAGCAAAACCATTTTTTCCTAGAACTGAACATCCTTATGGGTCAGGCGAATCCTGTGCTTGTTCTCCAAACAATGTAATGCACAGCATTCAAAGTCTGCAGCTGAGTATTAATCAAACTCCTTGTGTTCAGGGATAAGCTCGCGGTGCTCCAGACCTTGGCTTCTACTGTGAACAGGGTGAGTGGTTCTGGGGATTGTGGAAATGGGTCAGGTTGTCCATTTTGTGCAATAGCCTTGTGCTCAGGAGGCCTTTAATTTCTACTTTGGCCATAAATGAAAGATGCAACTTACACATCAGGGTTTTCCCTTTGTCTCAGGGTGTTTTGGGGTGTCCTTAAAGCCTCATTCTTGTGCTAAGAGAGATCTGCAGTTACTAGTGAAAGCTGCAGTACTTTGGTAAGGCTTTCACTCACATAGGGAGCAAGTTCCTTCACCAGTTCAGCTTCCCAATCCAGGATGTCTTTCCCAATCTCAGTCCAGAAAGGCATTACAAAGTGCAATGAATGTCTACTCTTGCTGGGCAAAACCTGGAAATGTTGTCATGCTGTTCTTTAATCCTGTCTATCTTGAATTCTGGAAATTGAATCAAAAGCTGCAAGTCCCATCAGCTTCCCAAGACTGTTACACTTGGGGTCCTGCCTGATTTGCAGGACACTTAATGCTTGCCATGTTATAATAAGGACCCTTTTTTGTCACCATGTTAGCCTGCAAGTGTGTGTGTAAGATGGAAATATTTTTAAAACTATTTCCAAACAGGCTACACCTTTTTGAACACGAGGAACTTGTGTAAAGCATGCATGGAAGAATTCATTGTGCCTTAAACTCCATGAGGCAGTGTGTTATGCTTGTGCACATAGCTATAAACCTTTCAATCCTGGGCTCTTCTTCCTACAGGATCCTACAGCTGCTCATTACATGTTCCAGGATGACCCCTTCCTTATGCCAAGAAACGCAGCTAATTCTGTAGGTATTTCCTCTCAGCTCCTTGATAGCTTCCCTCCTGGGCTGTGAATGCTCTTATCTGATTGAAGCCTGGTTTTGATTACAAAAGAAAATGACGTAGCAGATTATTTTCTGAATTTTCTCCTCTCTCTAAAATGACATCTTTTTGAGCTTTTTAGACATCTGAATTGTGTCCCTTGACTAAGTAACAAGGAAGTAGAATACAATGGCATTTAAAGAATAGACATTCTTATACTGGCACAGATACCAGAATGTTTATCTGGAACATTGTCCCTGTGATTCTACTAAGTTGAAAATGAAGCATGAGTTTAATTTGATCCCATCAGAATGTTCATTGTTAAAGAAAATGTTTCTCCTCACTTTCAGCCTTGTAATTCGTGTATTTCTTCATCTTGTTGTCTCTCATTTCTATGCAGCGTCTGTATTCATTGTCAAAGGAGTCTGGGAGAAATGCTGCAAAATACATTATAAAGAACTTTCCTCAGTACTTTGACAAGACTTTTGCAGACCCCAACATACCAGTAAGCTTTTTGTTTTCATTGTATTTGTGTTTTGTCAATGAAATCAGATGTCAGACTGGTCCAAAACTAAGATAAGATAATTTTGTAACTGTTTCTCAGACAGTATGAAAACAACATTGTATTTTTGTAGTGACTATCTTCCCTTGGGAGTTCAGTATCACATCAGGTTCTTGAGCTAAAAGTAAGAAAAGCAGTGTTGTTTAGATGTTGCTTCCTAGCACAAAAGTGAGGGATGAAGATGTGTGCGGTCCTTCATCACCAAAAGGACTGCTGTTGTTGGGCTGCAAGCAGTGTATTGGGTGAAGAGTGAGGCTATTTAGAGAAGGTTTGAGCTTATGACTGACTTCCACTCTTTGCTTTTAGTACCTGATGCCTGAGAGTCTCACACCTCAGACTGAAGGAGTGAGCGAGGAAGCTCTGAGGGAGCGCATCCACCTCAGAATGGTGAAAGAGTCGGTGGACATTTTTGATCAACTTCTACAGGCAGGTATGTGGTCACAGGCCAAGTTCTGTGGTGGAGCTCTTCTTAAATTGTGCCAAAAATATTTTAGTAGCTGGCACAGGCTCTGGAGACAATTTTGTGACCCTGTTGCTCCTTTCACAACTGACTCTGGTCCAGTGAGGTGGTTCTTTAGAATTATTGGAGAATTTTAGCTACTGCTTGTCTGACACGTCACTTCGGTGATAAGGACAACAAATGATTGCTTGAATAGGAAGCAGATTAAAACCTTTTGTTGGTTTTAAATCTCTTTCAAAGGAAGTGGAACACACTGTGTTCTTCACAGTAGGGTGTATCCTAGGAAGAGTTATGAAAAGCTCTAGAAATTTCAGGTGCTGTATTTGGCTTGTGCTGCTTCACAGTTCTGGCTGCCAGCTGTCACTTCCCTCTCCTACTTTATCAGGAAAACTTTACCCTTTCAGTGGCTTCAGTAGAAAAACATACTCTAGTTCAGTGTTAAAATTGTCTCCTGTAATGAGTGGGTTTGTGGTAGTACTGGTGTCACACCCGGGGTTAGGGACTTGCTAGAGATTGTCTTTGTGTTGAAAGAGAGCAAAGTGGTGTTCAAAGGATTTCTGATATGGCTACAGAGCTGTGAGCTCTTCACTTTCTCTGACTGTCGTAAATTCTCGTTTTGTAAAGGTACCCCTGTATCTCTGGAGACCACAAACAGCCTTTTAGATTTGTTGTGCTTTTATGGAGATGTTAAACCTACTCCTGAAAAAGAGGAAGAAGAAAAAGACAGTTTGGAAGAACCAGGGGTATGGAAAACTTGATGATCTCTGTTTATTTATTTAATACATAGTGGGAGTATATCAAGGTGATGTCAAAATTTTTGTACTGTAACTGTCTGCATGAGAGATGCCATGAGCTGGATCAGATGCAGTCAACATTCCCAGGAGATAAATCTGTTATAAAAGTCCCAAGAGTGACCTAGTAGCAACAGTAGTTTGTGTAAATATGTTTGGTAACATAAATGTTATTCTTGATCCAGTTATTGCTTCCTGAATGTTTTGATAGAAATTATTCTAATACAATCCATTAAAAACCATCTTTGGTCCATGTTGCTGAACTTCAGTGTTGTTAGCAAATAATGTCATTTGATGTTAAATCATAATTTTCAACTTCAGAAACTTAATTTTGCAAAAATCTCTCCAGGAGAATGCTTCAGAACAGAAAGCTCCAAAGAGACAGCTCCAAAGAGGTTCGCAGTCATCTGGCCCCAGATGGAGGTACAGAAAATGTTGCCTGTATTCCCATACTCTGTGGGTTGTGCACTTGTATTGTTGTAGAACAGACCCAAGTCTTTTAGCAGCCCATACTCACAAATGTTACTTATTAAATAAACCTGTGTTTGCTGATCTTTTAAAGTGTTCATGGAAATCTGGTAGGTGATTGTAGAGTAGCTCCAAGTACCATGAGTGTGATATGTGAATGTCAGTCTTTTGGGGTACAGCCCATTTTTTTGTTCCGCGTGTTGAATCCTTTTCCTAAAGGTATCTTTTATTTGGTTCTTTAACATCTATCTTGTTCTTTGGTTCTAGGGAGAACAACCATGCTGAAAGGATATTTAAGATAATGCCAGAGAGGAATGCACACTCCTATTGCACGATGATCCGTGGGATGGTGAAGGTAAAGTTATTTTTCAGTGCTGGGGGATTTTTTTTCAGCTTGTGAAATCTCACACAGTCAGAGATTGTTTATTTTTGTTTTTGCAGCATGGGGCTTATTCTAAAGCATATGACATGTACATAGACTTGCTGAATGAAAGGCACAAGGGTGAGTGTCTCTTGGTTGTGCTTTGTGGTCTCCTGAGTTGGGCACAGGAGTGTTTGTTCATGGCAGTGATGATTGGCGCAGGGGTACGGACCTCAGCTGGATCATGGGAGCTGAATGCAAACTGCTAATTCCAGTGCAGTTGGCGTGTGGCTGGCTCACTGGAAACAGGTTTGCATGAGACTTTGCCAAAAACTGAGCCATGCTAGAGCAAACTGTTTCCTTTAGACTATAAACTGTCATTTAAAATGGATTCTCTTACATTTTCCAGCTGATGTGCACACCTTCAATGCACTGATCAGAGCAGTCCCGTATCTAAAGGAGAAGTTCGTAGAAAGATGGGAATTAGCCAAGGTAAGGAGGGCAGAGCAAAAGAGGTGGGGAAGGGGTAGGAGTGTGGGTTCTGGGCCTGCTTTATTAGTAAAATTTTGTAGTTGTTGGAAGACTGAAATCAAGAACTTTGTCCCCAAATACTAATCTGCTGTAACGGAAGTACAGTAGTTTAAACAGAAAAGCTAACTGTGGAGGAGTGGCAAATGTGAAAAATCCAACCTTGCCTTTGCAGAGTGGTTTGCCTTGTGAGAACGTACTTGATCCAGGAACTGGCTGGACAGAAAGTAATTGGGGAAATCACTGCTGGGAAATAAAATAAATGCACAATTTTAGATAAAAACTCTTTTGAATTTGTATCTTAATTCATGGTGTTGTGACAGAAATGGAATTTTGAGTTTTATTGACACATCACTAAGGAAGGATATTATGTAACTATAAAAATTTCCGTTATTTCTACAGGCAAATCTTCAAGATGTATTCTGATGTAATGTAGCCTTGGGTTTTGGTCATTACAAATTAGACAGTACTCCCTTAATAAATGATGAGTTAGAACAGAGTTGTTCACTTGAAGGGGGTGAGAAGGATTAGGTCGAGGAAATGTAGGTATAACCCACCTGAAAGCTGAACTGTGATCCACAATGTGAAGCACTAAGGATTTGGGGATTTTGTTTTAAGGACTTCCTGACTCACATGGCTCAACAGAAAGTGCAACCAACTCTGCTAACTTTCAATTCTGTACTGAAGACTCTGAGAAGATGTGGTGGTGTGGGCAGAAGTATGTGTTTATCGGTATTAAAGGAAATGGAAGCACTTGATATAGGTAAGAGAACCAGAGTATTTATTATATGCAGTGATTATGATATTCCAGTGCCACCTCCAGAGCAGAACAGTTAACTCAGGAGTTCTGCACCACACAACATGGTGATTCCCTGATTCCAGGGAAGATGTACTTCACAAGCCATCCGAGCCAGTTCAGGTATATATATCTACATCTCTACAGAAAAAAGCTTTTGATCTAGATGATAATTTTTCTTTCAAATAAATATTGCAGAAACAGACAATATCTGCAGAATTGATTTGATGTCCTGTGGGGTGTGCTTTGCCCCAGCAGCATGCTTGTTGGTAGGCTAAACATTCCATTCTTGAGGAGAAGGGGAACTAGCTATGAAGTGGTTTTGATTTTAATTTAGAACAGGGAGGTTTGGCTGCTCCCCCCACAGAAATAGGGTGCTTCAGCTGGTGGTCCAGTGTTGGATATCACCTCTCCCAGGTGTCTGTATGTGAGGTCTGGTCCAGCATTAGGGTGGGCAGGGAGAGATATTAAATTTGTGCATGCTGCCTGACTGGAGGAGCAGACTGTGAATTAGAGCTGTGGCACAAAGCTCAGCCAGGAATGTTGAAGTAACTGGAATGTGTTTGCTTTCCAGAGCCCAGCCTGGCATCCTATGATCATCTCCTCTCCATGTACTACAAAGGCGGTAGGTGTGCTGTCAGCTTGGCCATGAATGTGCCTTGTGTAGCAGCTGCTTTGATGGGATGGGTGAAGGCAGTTCACTTATGGATTAAAAGTCAGCCTTTTATGGGTGTGATCTTAGTGTGCTGCCTGATTCTGCTTGGGTGAAAAAAAAAAGAACAATAACCTCATCCCGGGAGTAAACGCTACTCAGTCGCTGTGGAGGCTGGATCTGACCACAGTGGGTGTGATTTCATAGACTGTGCCACTTACAGGGGTGAAACTGCACAGGGATTTTGTTTTCCTGCAACAGTTCTGTGCATTAGAGCTGTCATGAAAAATAGCTGTGTTAGAAGGCAGAAACCCAACTGTTTGAGATCCCATGCACACAGACTTTTGACTATAGGAAGAATATAGGCAGAGTAGTCCTAACTGCAGTCCCTGTGTTTTAAGAAATGTGAGGAAATTGCTCTGGAGTCTGTATTTGGTTCTAGGGGTTTTTTTTGGTGTTTTGTTTTTTCCCCTTTTAAATTTTTGTTTGTTTGGTTATGAAATACTTTGCTTTTTTCAGTGCAGCCTTCTAACAGACAAACCTCCAGGCCTGTTTGATTCCTTGCTAGAAAGCACTTATATTTTTCTGGTTATGCCCTGCTGTGCTGTGGAAATCTGGCAATAGCTGGGCAAATTTTACAGGAAATTAAATTGCAGCTGGTGTGGAGCACCACAGAAATTACATTTGTTTAAAATTATGTTGCTTGTTCCCAATTTCAAATTGTTTTTGCAGGCTGATGCTCTTCACTAAGGAAGTGCTTGGTGCAACTGAGATGTGATGTTGTTTGTCTCTTTGTCCCACAGTTGATGTTCAGTCATCAGACATCATCTCTGAGGTGTTAAATGAGGTTGAAAAGAGGAGTTTCACTGCCCAGGACCCTGATGATGGTAAGGACTTCAAGCTTGGGTAAAAACATACCTGTGAATTTCAGGTAGTTTTACTCAGCTAGGATAAATGCATGCAGTTTGCTTCTCTCAGTCCCTTCTGGTACTTCTGGAGACAAAGAAGGGCAAATTCCAGTACTGGGAATTGTGCTGTGCATTGGTGCACTGGCTTTTGTGTGGAAGTAGGTGTGTAGCTTGTGTGAATGAGTGTTTTAAGTCCATGTAATTAGTACCCCAAGGCTATTTACAAGATCAGTTTAAGGAGGAACATTTGACAACAACTTCATCAAATGATACACATCAGGTGAAAGGCAGGTTTTTGTTGTAGTGTGGTGTGTGAGTTTTCCTATTTTAGCTCTTCCTAATCCTGTTCAGAAAATTTTATGAAATAAAACTTCATGGAAAACTGGAGTGTGGGTCTGTAGGAGGGGTATATTCTGAACATCCCATGCATTACTGGCTCTTCCTGCCATCTGTATGTGCACAGCTTTGCCCTGGGAAGTTCATAAGCCGTTCTGTATGTTTGGAAGCAGATGCAGCTTCCATCTGAAGATGGGTTTGGCAAAGAAAGGTCTGTAGACAATGTGGTGTCAACAAAGTGTTGGAAGCCACTCTGTCAGCTTTCTTTTTTGCCTTTGGAAGGATTCCTGGAAAGAGTCAGAATGTTGTACACCTCCTTCCTTTGCTTCTGTCCAGCTAAGTGTGGGAAACTGTTTTTTTCTGTGGTCCAAGTTGCTGCCAGAAGTGTATAAAAAAACTCACCCACCTCTGCCACACCAAAGACTCTACCAAGAAAGTGAAGGACGCTGCTATATTGTCAAACTGAGTTACAGATTGAGTCTCTAATTGAATATGCCTTATCTGTCCTCTAGGAGGGTGGGTTAATGAGCTGGTTTATGTCTCCTTGGAAGCTTGAAGTTAACAGACTCTTGTTTGCTCCCTTTCAGCCAGCTTTTTTCCCACCGCCATGCAAGTGGTAAGTGCCTCTTCCCTGCCATCAGAATTCCTTTGAGCCTCTCCAGCTGTTGGAGAATTGCCTGTGAGTTTACATCCTGTCATACAAGGTTTAGCTTTCCATATCTCCCATTTTCATCTGTGCTCATCACCTCCTGTAACTTTCTGCCATAATTCTGCAGTCCTTTGCTTGACTTCTCCCTAACTGGTAGTTTGCATGTCTGTGACATGTGCATGTACCTTTGTGAAAGTGAGTCTTGAGAGATGCTGTTACATTTGCTAGCATTCAGATCTGAGTGGTTTATTGCAGTGCTGTGATCTTAAGGATATCAAGCTTGCCTATCAGTTAAACAAGGCACTGGAGAAGGGAGACAACTGGAAATTCTTGGATGTGGATCGGTTAAATGGCTACTGGTGAGTGGAGATCATATTCAGCATCTTGCATGTCATTGTCAGCTTCAGTACAAACTAGGACTCAAACACTGAACACCAGCTGGTTACTGTATGTCCAGTTTGGGAATTTGATCCTTCTTAAGAGCAGTGGTTGCTTAGGATTTATCTTCAGTTTGTGGACTTTGAACTGAAGTCCAGTGTCTTGGAGCATCAGTTCATCTCAACACCCATCCAACAACTAGAACAGCCAGTTGTGGTTTCTGCTGTTCTGTGTACCCAGGGTGGCAGCTTTGGAGGTAACACCAAAACAGCATAGTTTCTTAGTGTAGGGATGCTTTAGTGCACTGGATCAAGGACTCAGGCTTGACTTGTGAACTTGCACAAGTAACGAGGGTAATTTAGTTCAGTTCTTACATCTAAAGGTTGCATTTGAGACAGATGCAGACATAAAAAATACTCTACTTAAAACTGGCATCAGGCAAGAAGATTGCAGGTTTTTTGTATTTTAAAACACATTGGTCTAACTTCTAATTACTTCTGCCAGTTATCTAGTGTCAGCATTAAGCTGTCATAAGAAACACTGCTGCTTTTCTGATTGCATGGAGTGTTGCAATCAGTGAAGTTTCCTTGATCTGCAACACAAATCTGATCAGCACACCATCATTTGCTGGTACTCCTGTATAGTTTGGTTGTCCTAATTCAATGATGATTAGATCATTTTTTTCTCTCTAGGTCAAAATTCTTTTCATTGTTGTGCATGATGGAACAAATTGAGGTGGTGTTGAAGTGGTACAAAGAAATGTCATTTTCGGTAAGTGTACCAGGGTAAGAGTTGCAGAGCTTTAGCATGGAGAAATGGAGCAGTCACAGGTGACTGAAATGACTCTCTTCCTTCATCAGCTCTTCTATCCATCTCCTAAAAATATACTGGGTCTCCTTCAAGCATTGGATGCAGCCAACCAGTTGGAAGTGATCCCTTCAGTCTGGGAAGGTCAGTGGTGGCCACATGGCTTCATAGGCAGTTTGTGTGGCAAATACCAGGAGCAGTGCAAAGTTGGAGCTAGTTTGGAAACTTCCCATTGCTCAGAGTAGCCATGATAAGGTGCAGTGCTTGCCTGTGGTATCTGATCACCTGCACCCTCTGCAGATCCTTGGTTAAGATTTAATCTAGCCCCAAAAAACATATGAAAGAATACGAGTCACTCCTTCATCCTCAGCTGACAGTGGTGGAGGTCTCTGGCCACAGGGGGTTGTGGGCCTCGCTGTTCAGCAGCAGTTTGGGTCCGTGTTCCCCCTTAGGATTGGTAACTGTTGTTACAGACAGTGCTCTGTGGTGTTCCCTCCCTGTTCTGTGACAGGGTCATCACCACCACCAGGTTGGTCAGTGCTGGGGACCTTGAAGGCCGTTACCAAGGGGAGTAGTTGGGCTGATACCCAGAAATCTTGAGACCAGCAGGGAAGGGAAGAAGAAATCAGATTGGTTCATGTATTTGGTGCACAGGACCTGATAATGTGGGGAAAGAAAGGGAGCTAAGTGTGACCTGCTCAGTCACAGAGAATGGCTCTGCCTTGTTAAATTGTGCTGACCATATTGGCAGGAGTTGGGAACAGGGATGCAGGTCACACCTACCAACTACTGCCTCTCTCTAAACAGATGTGAAACAGCTGGGGTTTAGCAGGAGACAAGACCTGTTGGAAGAGTTCTTGTCTTTGATGATCAGGGACCAGCACCCTAATGAGGTAAGGAAGCTGATAACCCCTGTGAACAGCTGAGCACTCACACAGCCGCTTACTCACTCCTCCCCTGTGGGATGGTGGAGGGAACTGGGACAGTAAAAGGGCAAAAACTCAAGCTCAGTCACCATTTCCCATCACAGGCAGGTGTTCAGCCATCCCTAGGAAAGCCAGGCTCCTGGAAAGCTCCTGTGGAACAGTTACTTGGGAAGTTGAACACCATCACTCCAATTGTATCCCCCCTTCCTCCTTTCTCCAGCTTTATCTGCTGAGCATGATGACATCCTGTGGTCTGAAATATCCTTTGGGTCATTTAGGGTCAGCTGTCTCAGAGGTGTCCCCTCCCAACTCCTTATTGTACCACACTCCTTGTGCACCCCTAGCCCATTCCACTGGTGGGGGAGCCTTGATGCTCTTTAAGCACTGCCCAGAAATAACAAAAATATCCTGGTGTTACAATGCACTTTCCATCTTAAATATAAAACACAGCCCCATAGTAAGAAAGACGAAACTCTGAAGAAAGTTAATTCCATCCCAGCCAACCCCAGCACAGAAGCTCAGTAGAGAGTAGTGGTGTCTCCCTAGACTGTAGGTAAATGCTGTATCCCTGGTCAGTCCTAGAGATCCAGTTCCACTGCATCTGCCACTGCAGATTTCTAGATCCATGTGAGCTTTTCCAGGCCTGCTAAACCCTTTGGATTGGCCTAGATTGGATTCTCTATAGAGAAACCTCAAATTAACACAGAGCAGGATCCTGCCTTACCAGGATTTGGAAAACTAATGCAGCCCAGCCAGCCACATCTCTGGGGAAGCACGTGGCAGAATCCAGGGATTTTTGCCAAGGATTTCATTGCAGTAACTGCCTTCTCAAGCTGAACGGTGTTGAAGGCAGATACAGCTGTCCCTGCAGAGCCACCTTGGAGCTTGCCTAGGGGGGACAGTTGTCCTGACAGAAGTGAGAGATTTGTCTCCTAGGGGTAGCAACTGTTAATTCACAAATTTAAATCACATACAGAGCAAACCTGTAGGAGCTGCAGGAGAAATTGCCCTGAAAAACTTCTCTTAATTTCAGAGGTTTTTTTCTTAATAGCACAATGTTTTCACAGATTCAGCTGGCATTTGCCAAGTGTGCTGAAGAAATCAAAGCTGTCCATGAGGCCGCTGGGCTGGGGCAGGTCCCGTTGGAGTGGACAGGGAGCGCTCTGGGCCATGTCGTGGTGCTGCTCTCCAGGGCTGGGAGGACCCAGGATGCCTGGTACGTGTGGGCTCTCTGCGCTTGCTGACACTGCAGCTCAAGGCTCAGTCACAAAAAGCAAAAGCTAATGACAGAAGCCTTGGAATGCCAGTGCAGACAAAGGGAGGGGATAAAGCCTGCTGGGAGTGTGATGGGTTTTTTGCTTTGTTACTGTTCATTCTTGGCACCAAGTTACAGTTGTCTGTCTTCAAAATGGTTTAGAAAGGAACGTGTCTGGTGTAGAGCTTCGTACAGATTCTTATGGCCAGGTGGGGTTTCGTTATCACTTCCCTGATTGCCCAGAACTTCCCATTTTCTGATTTTTAGTACTCTTTGGAATTCAAACTTATAAAGAGATTAATTAACTTAATTAAATTTTTAATTAGCATCAACCCTAATTAAAACTCTTAAACAGACTATTTTTAGAACTCTAATAGCTAGAATTTACTGTCCTACATGCTCTGAACTTGAAATACAGGTTAAAATATCTAGCCTCCAGTTTAAGATTCTGAGATATTTTCTGTTAAATACAGATGTTCCCTGTGCACTGATTGATTTGAAACAAAGAAGTAGCAACAAAAGAGTATTGCAGTATTTTAAAATACTAAAAATATGTAGTATTTTAAAGGAAACTGCCCACCAGCTACACTTTCCATTTTCTGCAGAGTTTAAGATATTTTGTGTTAAACTAATCAGTGAAGTTAGCTGGTACAGATTGTATTTGCAAGGCATGGGATCCATGGGGAAGATTGTTCCATGAATTTGAGCTTACTTATGTCAGTGGAGGTTCATCCAAGAGGTTGAATATCTGTCTGTTCCTGTTACATGGGGTTTTCTAATTATTATTTTGTTCCTTTTGAGTAGGAACATGATGGAGCGTTTCCAGCAAATCAATAGGATTCCCACGTAAGTATTTTTAGGTTCTTCAGTTACTGTCTCCTCTTTGGCTGAGATCCTGAGTTTCTGTTATGGAATGAAGGAATAGTTTGGGATAGAATGGACTTCCAAAGGTCAGCTAGTCCAGCCTCCAGTTACAGCTGACAGTAGTGGTCCATTTACTTCCCAGACATGAATGTGTGTCTCTGCCTGTGAGCATGGCTGTTGGTTTATCCAGTGGATATATTCCAGGAGCTTTCTGTCTCCAAACGTGTTGAAAATGCAAAGTGGGAGGGAGTGAAGTGGTTGGTCACTGAAGCTCTGGGTCATGGAGAGCAGTGCCACTGAGGAACTCAGCGGTGCAAATCAGTCTGAGCAGGACTCCTGAACATCTGGTTTCCCATGTGCTCAGAAAAAAGCCAGTATGCTCTTAACCAAGCACAGGTGCCTTAGAGGTGCCTGGATTTCTGAAGACAAGTTTATCAAGTCAAATCCTAAATCTTAGGTGGTACCTGTTAGGCTACACCAGCCTGCTTGTCTCAGGATTCTGGAAGAGGGAATTGTTTGAAGTAGAACACAACTTGTAAGGAATAGTAATGGATTTGTTTGGGTGTGGGGTTTTTTTAAAATAAAGTTGGAGCTTGCCCAAGTGAACACCGTGAGGGTGTGTGGTACCAAGGCCCACACACCTAATGGTACTCTGTGCCTGCCCTTTTCTGCTGGGACAGGAATTCCCAAACTTACCATATAGCCTTCACTCTGTACCAGAGGTGAAATTCCTGGCAGGAGCAGAGATGGACTGGTTGAGTGATCTGAAAATGTCACTTCCTCTCCCTCTCTAAAGCACGGGCTGCAAATTAATGGGCACCTCTCCTGTGACCCTGAGAATGGTCACCACTTGCCTTTGCCTTTGCAGTGACAAGGTGATGGACGAGTTCTTGAACTGTGCTAAGCAGACCAATTCCCCAGATGAGGCAATTAAGATGGTAAAGCTGGCAGCATCCCTTGGGCTTCCTTCATCTCAAAGGCTGAAAAGCAGGATGGAGGAGGAATTTGAACTCTCTGAAACACAGAAGTAAGTTGGAATATTTCATGTTACTTCATGCTGAAAGGGTACAGTAGACAGGGTCTGGGATGGACAAACTCCTTTGGAAAGGCTTCTCTGACAAGAGAGCAGAGAACTGGCTTCAGAATGATGGCCTGGTGTGTTGACTCCAGGACTGAAGTGGCCCCTCAGCATTTCATTCCATGCTGTATCCATCTCACCTAGGAGGGAAGGGAATTTTCCATGGTGGGGTTAGCCTTACCCACTCTTCAGTCCTGCTCTCTATCACCTTTCTTTCCCAGAATCTTTTCCTAGCTGGGTCTGGCTGCCTGAAGACACTGCTGCAGCCCAGTAAAAGCAGGGGGTGGTACAGGATGGCCCTGCATGTGGCTCCCAGGTTCTGAGGCTCATGGTCACCTCACACTGCACTGCTGAGCTGCTGCAGCCAAGCTCAGGTGATCCTCAGATGGTGCTCAGGGCTTAGCCTTGAGGGACCACAGTTTGGAGCCAGATCTGCTCCAAAGGGGTAAATACAAGCCCAGCACCCCTGACAGCTGGTTCAGCTTTGAGGACACTAGGCATATTAGACAGCTCATAAAGTTCTCTGTGTTTGCCTTGTGTTTTGGGATCTCTCTTTTCAAGCAAGAGTCACAACAGGTGACACAACTGATCTGTTTTGCATTGCAGGAAGGCACTGCAGAGTATCAAGTGGGATGGTGACAGCAGCGATAGTGACAGTGACAGTAGTGACAGTGACCGTGAGTAGCTGTCCCTCTTGCCTTCCTCTTGGGAAAACTTGGAGCAACTGTTGCTGTGATGCCAGGAGGCTCTGGGAGGAGTGGAGTTACAGAAGGAATGGCTTCTGGGAGGTGCTGCAGCACTGACGAGTGTGTGGAGTGTTCTGATACGGGACCTGTTTGGCAAGACACTGTCCTTGTGTGCCAGCTGGAAGCTGTCCTGTTAAATCTTGGTAATGTGGAACACAGTGCGGGCTACCCCAGGTCTCCTCCCCAGCACCCCTGCAAGAGCTGGCTCCTGATAAACAGCATCACTGAGGAGTGGAGGGCTACAGGGAGAGGAGTGCTGTGCACCCTGGAAGCTGCTTGGACAGGCACAAGACTTCCACAGCTTGAGCACTTCTTGTGGGCCTCCTGTCACTCGACCCTGCACCAGATGTAATTCCTTTCCATCTGACTTTGCTGAACTACTTAAATACCGAGTCTACTCTGTATATAAACACTGAAGTAATGCAATACTCAGCACCTGTGGTGTTATTCCTCATCCTTTTGGTGCTTTGGGATGGGTGTTGGAGCGTAGATGTTAAATTACACTTTGTACAGCTGGAGACTGTCTCTAATAAATGGCTGACATTAAAGCTGGCTGTATTCTGGTAATCATTGAGCAAAAACTGTGGTTGAACCAAAGTGTGCCTTTCTGGTAGAAATACCTGGTGTTCTAAAACTCCAGCAGAGCAGCTCTGACAAGAAAGCTACCAGGGCAGAAATCATGACGGGATGTGGTCTGACACCAGTTTGTGTACATATCCTGTTACTCAAAGATGTGTTTGGTATTTTTAATGCTGTACAAATTAATGAATCACATCAGTGAACTCTTGCTTTCTTGCTCCTTGAAAGAAGTAAATCTGAGTTTTAGCTCTTCAGGTCCTGGAGAAAGACTGAGCTTGTACTGCCAAGCTGTAGTTGATGTTTAAACAGGACACTTAAACAGCAGGAGCAAGTGGTTGAAGTCTTGTTTTATTCAGCTGACGAAGTGGCAAATGATTAATGGCAGGTTACAAACATTATTTTGGTTGGATCACAAGCCCACTTGGTAAGAGGGGGAAACATTAATTTTTACACAAATTGTAGGGAAGCTTCCTGAAGTTGGTTGTCATGACAACTCAAAACCAATAAAAATACAACAGGTGGTGAAATTAAATACAGTGCAAGGAAACAAGACAGTACCCGTGCTTTAACGCTTCCAGCCCCTGCCAACAGCTGTTTGAACCCTCAGGAGATCATGGGCTTTCTCTCTGGCACAGAACAGCTGAACTGCCTCCAAAGCTCCAATCCTAACTCACTGCACTTGAGTTGTCCCCAACCCCACAGCACTGGCGTATGCTGTCAAGATATCCACAATCTGTTTGGTTTCTAGGGTCATCCGTGCTTCCGTGAGCCAGTCGTGTGCCACCCTCCTCGACTCTCCTCGTAACTGGTTTACAAACTTGGCTGCCAGCTCCAGATCTCCATGTTCGATGCAGTAGGAAGCGTAAGACAGTAACTTAAACGTGTCGAGGTCATCGGGGCTGAGCTCAGCCGGCGGCTTCAGCTGCTGAGGGTGGAACAGCAGCAGCGACTGCAGGTAGGACAGGAAGTATTGGTACAGGCTGTTCCTCGTCTCGTCGATCATGGCCACTCGTTTAGCCAGTTTTTGGACTGTGTAGAACCGAGCTCTGAGGGCCTCCTCGCTGTACACGCCCCGCGTCAGGGACTCCTGCGGGAGAGCTGCTGTTAAGGCTTCCGTGAAGGCGTTGTCGGAGCAGCTGGCTTTGATGGCCTTCACCGCGCTCCCCAGGGGCTCCATGGGACTGTCCCCTGTGCCTGATCTCATGCAGTATTTGAGCGCTTCCACGGAAAGCCACAGCTGATGGGCCTTCCTGGCCTCCTCTTCTGCTACTGCGTGACCTGCAAGGGAAGCCAAGAAGGGACTCTCAGTTGGGGCACACGTGGCTTTGAGCACAAGCAGCAACAGCCATCCCTCTCCACCCTCTGCTTTCCAAAGCAGCTGCCTGCTCAACACATGCTCTAAGGCAAGTCTGTCCCACAATTCAGAGCAAGAACAAGACAACTTCTGGAAGAACCACCTTGCACTCACTCGTCTGTGAGTTGCTGGGTGCTCAGCAGTGTGGCAAACCCAGGCCTGTGAGCAGTGTGCCTAAGCCTGGGTTTAAACACCCAGGTTTGGGTAAAGGGCCTTTGGGGATCACAATTTTAGTCCTTAACGAAAGAGGAATTCAGTGCTCACTCTCAACTGCTTGCTCAATTCCCTTGAGCCTGGCGTAGGCAGTGTTTATATCCAAGGTGAAGTTGTCGAGCTGTTCCTGAGTAAGGCGTCTGAACTGCATCTCCTGTTCACTGAGCTTCTCCGACAGGTTCTGGAACAGAGTGCAATGCGTCTATCAGATCGGGAATAGCTGGTTAATTACATTTACCTTATTTTTAAGACACATTTCTATAAATCTCTTGTCCTTGCTAGGGCCAATACATACCGTAAATACAATGTACCAGTAAGAAACCTTATTGGGGTGAATTTAACAGTTACTGCACTTGTGTTAAAAATTTGTCACCTATAGCAAAAGCTTTTCAGACCAGTGTGACTAAAACCTACACATTGAGGCACTCTGTATCACCTCAAAGTAAGCTTGCTTCCCTCCCCAGCCCCCATTTCAATCCCCTGGAACATGGTTCAAGACTTGTTGCACGAAACATGTGCTTTACAAGGGCTTAAATATCCCTTTAATTTCCCTGGGGACATTTCGTCCTTACCTGCTCAAATTCCACCTTCAAATCCTGCTCCTGGATCTTCAGGACGTCTCTGAGGTGGTCGGTGTGGGCAGCAGCCTGGCGCCGGAGCTGGGTGCGCATTTCATTCTCCATCACCTCTCGCACCTCTTCCACCTGCACACACACGAGGGGGGTTACTGCACCACTGCTGCTCAGCTGCTTGTCACACACTGTCACAGTATCACATCAGTGATTACTGAGGGCACACCTTAGAGCAGTGGCACTGACAGAGCCTGGCTTTCATCTTAAAGACCTGCTGAGGTCCAGCTTTATAGCTGAGCCTTTCCCTAAAGATGTTAAGGAATAGATTTGTGGTCCACCATGTCAGTAACTGCTGGTTACTCAGCAGGCACTTAGTGCAGCTATCAAAACAGTATCTAAAAAATACAGTAACACGTCAAATCACAAACTCAGGTGTTTATAAACCAGCTTCCAAACCAAAGAGACTTTACCTTCTCCCTACATAGCCCTATAATGGCCACAACACAAGGTCAGATCCAACACCGAAATTCTTCTCTGTGAGGATGGTGAGGCACTGGCACAGACTGCCCAGAGAAGCTATGGCTGCTCCAGTCCCTTCTCGACATCATGCTGGATGGGGCATGAGCAACTTGGTCTAGTAGAAGGTATCCCTGCCCATGGCAGGAGGTTGGAAGACGGTGATCTTGAAGGTCCCTTCCAACCCAAATCATTTAGGATTTATTTTGACCCAGTAATCCTATCTCCAACAGGAGACAAGCAGCTTTACAAAGTCATTCCCTGTATGAATTTTACCATTCTAACTTTGCAGGAGTTTCCTTACTCAACATCTCACTTTCATGTTTAACCTGGGGGTCACCCACGTGAAGTCTCCCACTACTCAGAACATCCCAGTTGTCCCTCTGGGCATTTCCATTAACTCTTCTACCTCCTTTTTGAACCAAAGATTTAACCAGGTGCTTTAGGCCACTTTACCTTCTTATCCTGTTCTAGTTCAATCTCACTTTTGTGACGCTCCAGTGCTTTGGCCACGGCTGCCTCAAATGCTTTTTTGTCTTCAAGTTTCTGCTTCTCCAGGGCGGACTCGATGTGCTGCTGCTCCCTGACGCGCTGCTCCGCCAGCTCCCTGTTCAGCTGGTCGATGCGCCGGTGGGCGTGCGCGATCAGGGAGTTCAGGTCGTCTGTGGACAGCTGCCCAGCTAAAGGCAACACAGGGCATGAGCGAGGGAATGGAAAACAGAAACTGCTGCACTGCTCACCTGCCTCCCACTCGAGCGCTCTGGGGCTCCCAGGGGTTGTTGACCACTGAGCTTGTTCTAGGGAAAGCTTCTGAGCACTTCAAGCCCTTGACCTGTGCTATTGCCCACCCGAGACCACTTTCTGAACTGTATTTTCATTCCAGGAGAGAAATTATCTTAGTTTCTTCCAAATTATTCGCAGCTACAGTTCACACTTCCATATCCATGTCACACTCAGAGACTGTCAACAGCTCTGTCACTTCTTGGTTTTTACACCACCAAGTATTTCCCTTGTGCCAGCACACAAAGCAGCAGGGAATGTTATTTTAAGGGACAGCCAGAAGTACATTTTCTCTTCAGCACTCCTCCCGATCAACTGCTCCTAATCAGATTCCTTACCCCAGATTGTACCATTCAGGTTTGCCTACTCAGAGGGCAGCACAATTCACAACCACATAGTACCTGGGAGAGGAGGAGGACCCAAGCTACCCCTGCAGCACTGGTGACCTGAGAAGGGCTCTATAGAACACTGCATCTCATTTTGCTCTGCCTGCTAGCTAAAGCAGCTGCATGGAAAACTGGGACTACTTGGGAAAGCATTCCTGCAGGGTCTAAAGCAAGCAAGATTGCATAGTCCTTCAGTCACCTTGCTGTTGAGTGCTGGAAAAAGACTGGCACAGGAGGACTTGGAGCAGTGATGCTCGTGTCCAGTGGGAAAACGGACCAGCAGCACCAAGCTCAGCTGTTGCATGTAACAGTGTTAGAAACAGATCAGTTTGTGGTTTAAGCTAGGTGTGCAAAATGACTGGAAATGATCCCAAGGCACACCTCACACAACTAAAATGTTCTAGGAATGCTACATTTCACCCCGTTGTTGATACTACCTGTAACTTAGAGTCATGCCCCACACAAACAAAGGACAAAGGACAAAGAGAAGAGATTACTTTCACGGGACCAGAACAAGTGACAGTAACTCACCTAAGTCAGCTATCTCTGCAACAGAAAGGAGACAGGTTGGAAAAGTTAATGCACATTCACTACAGGAAGGCAGACATGCAAAAGTAAAATAGAAATCTAAGAGCTTATCTACAGTGACTTAAACGTGAGACCAAGTCCTTAGGAATTCAGGAAGAACAGTATGTGGAGTATAAAAGTCTCTGTATTACAGGCAAGATGTAGCCCAAGACACCCAACCACTAAAACCACCCTTGGAAACCCAGAGATGGACACTTAAGTTCAGCCAAAGCAAGGAACAGAAGTTTGAAGTAGAAAAGTGCAACAGGACACTGGAAATTTTAGTCTGACTTTTCTAGGTTCTTACACACAGAAGCAGTTGGCCAAGAAACAAATTCCGCAGTGGCAGTGAGAGTCAGGGACCCCAACAAATCTGTCCCATGTGCTTCAGTAGGTCACACCAGTAAGAAATGGGGCACATGGAAGCTGCCAGGAGCTTCCCTTTCCTCCCACAGAAGGGCAGTGATCACAAAACCCAAGATGTTCTCCTTTTATCCTGTGCAAGGAAAGGCAGCTCTATCTGCAGGGAGCCTAAATAAGTGATTTTTCTTCAAAACTATTAACACCCCAAAAGCGAAGTCCACAAACAATTTGTTAATTTCATATGTTTTCCCCACATATACCGAGTGTGTGCTTTGCTCTTTTTTAAATGAAAACTGACCATTCCAAAGGTCTGGTGTATTCATTTAGCCAGGAAAATGATTTTGTGCACTAAGGTCCACATTTCTAAAGCATAAAGTAGCATTAAGAAAGTTTGTTGTAATTTTGCATTGTATTCTTCAAGAAAATATTAAGGCAATACTAACACCACTTTTTTTTTTTTTTTTCCAATGGCAGTTATCACTTCTATAAAAAAAATCTGTAACTTGGACGTAAAGCCTTGACAGCTGCCTCTGAACACATCAGCTAGAGAAGTCTGAGATCACATAGTACATTATATTAAACCCTGAGTGGAAGTATCTGGGAAAGCTGGGTTTTTTTAGGCAATTAATTTTTTTGAACTACCACAGGCAGTAATTGCTCCATGAGCACACCACACATGGGTTCTGGCAGGAGCTCATCCACAGTAATGGTGAACACATCCCACCTTCTGCAGCTCTGTTTGTCTTTAAAATGAAAGCAGTTAAGGTGAGCGAGGGAACCTGTGGCAAGGAGTGTGCAGGGAGCATTACTGTGGGTGAGCTGACTGTTCACTCCTTTTGTGCAGCACTGAGTTGTTAAAGCTGCATTACTCTGTTAGTTTAATTCAGAAATAAAATGTACTGGAACAGGCAGGGTATGAGCAAAGAAATCTCTCAGTTTCAGAGATGATGTAGAAAAACTCAGGGAGTTCTTTATCACCCTGTAACAATGGTGTTTTATAATACCTCTCATCACAGAGTCAACCAAGCATCTGATCACTTACTAACACAGATCTGATTGAAATCTGGAACGACCTGGCTCCCTTCCTGAAACACCAGGGAGGGGAGAGATGTTCATACAACCATATGATATTTATCACAGAAGAGCTACATTTTGTGACAATTCCCATACAACACAGGTAGAACTAATCCTCTTCATAACACCTGCTTTAGATTATTTAATTTAGTTGTGAAATAATTTTCACTTCAGACCAACCAAATACTGTGAAAATTTGAAAATTGGAATGCTGGACATTGAGTGGCCAAGGACTACAAACCACAGTGCACCAAGCATGAGGTAACCCCGCAGTGGGAGACTTACTCATCCCCTTCCAGCCAGGCTTGACATCGGGGGTGATGCTGTCGAGCTCCCGCTGGAACTCCTCTCTGGCTCTAGCCACCAGCTCATGGTACTGAGCCACGATCTTGGCCTCAGACTGTGCTGCCTGAACCTGGAACAAACAACAATGAGATTAATTTGTTTTTCAAGGCAAGGATTGAAATTGAAGGCACATATAATTTAAAGCCAAGCCCTGGGATACGGGCACGTATCACCCCCCCCAGCCCAATCATAGGAAAATCACTTGGGAGAGAACAAAAACCCACCCTGTGATATTAAACCTATTGTACACAATAATTATGTGCTGGAACTATCACTAATCCATTTTGCCTCACATGCCCACTGTAACTACACAGCCAGTCCGTAGCCTGGACAGGACCAAGAGTATCTTGAATTCAGTTTATATCTTAAACCATCTCCAGCTCCTTTTCTCTGCTCACAGCCATCATACAGGCCTAGTAAGCGATGCCTGCGATCGCTGCCTTCCTCAGAGAGTTCTGATGTTCCCACAATCGGGCTAAATTCACTCCAAACACACTTGATGAATTACTAACTGTCCTGCAAAGGGAGATAAATTTCACCTTTACAATTCCTTCCCAGTCTTCTGAACTGCAAAGTGATTTACCCACCAAGTCATTACCAATGAACATTGAACTCCTCCCTAACCTTGTGGTAAATTCACCTTGGAATCAAGTGGGAAGAATTACAAGTTGCCAACAGAAAGGACTGGCACCATCAAGCCACCTGGAGACTCTTTCAAGACCAGGTTCAAGTTCTCATGAAGATCTTGCCATGTGTGATTACTGGCAATATCACCAGCTCAAAGACTGAGTACAGCTACAAAAGGATGGATTTACACTTTACAATGCACTGGAAGTGGTCACAGCACCAAGCCTGTCTGAGCTCAAGAAGTGTTTGGACAATGCTCTCAGGCACAGGGTGGGATTCTTGGGGTGTCCTGTACAGGACCAGGAGTTGGACTCAATGATCCTGATGTGTCCCTTCCAATTCAACATATTCTGTGACTCTGTGAAATATTTCACCCCCTGCAAGGGATTTGGGAATGGGGGGGTCTGCACAAGTTGCCAAGGAGTCCCTACTCTAGAGACAATTATAATCAGCCTGAGGAAGCTTTACCTTTTTCACCACATTGTCCAAGTCCACAATCATATGATGGAGATTTTCTTCTGCAGTGACAATGTGAGGTTTGGCTCCTGCCAGCTGAGACTTCTTGGCATTCTCGATTACGCCCTTCATCTTCTCTAACTCCTCTCTGAAAAGAGAAGCAGCTGCTAAATGTAACACATAAAGGGCTTATCACCTCAAAGAAAATTTACTTTTTGCTGTTGGTATTCACAGGAAGAACTACTGGGTAACTCTACTGCTGCTTCCTATCTACCAACTCTAAGATGCTTTGACTAAGGATTATTTTTTTCCCACAGCCTGAAACCTAAAGATGTCAGTGTGGCTATTCCACGTAAAATAAGAATTATTTATACTGCAATTAGTACTCAGGATTTAGCTGAAGGGAAGATGGAAGTTCACTGAAAGGAGTTAGTATTAGTAAAACTAGGTTAAGAGTTAGACAGCAGACATTTCCAGCACGTAACAGCAGCAAGGAAACATTTTTAACAGAGATGGCTTACGCTTGCAGAAGTGTTTTGGACATGGTGACTGGTGGAGATTAATGAGGATGGGAAAAAATTTATAGTGCTCTGTAAAGATAGATTATGTTTTTTTGTAATTAGGAAAGAACTGCTTTCCTTTAGCACAATTGGAAATCAAGGAAAAAGTGAAAAAATGTTCCTTTTCCAAATCCATTCAAATCAATGCAGGTTTCCAATGACCTCATTAGAATAAGGAACAAGCTTTAAAATAAGTTGATTAAGAAAATAAATAAAAGCAAAGATATCCAGTAGAGCAATAGAGAATGAAAGCTGGTGCACGTGGGGTTTGCATTAGCTTTGCTTTAACAATGAAACCTTGATTACACCTCCCACTAATTTTAGTCAGCACAGCAACATCGAAGATAAGTGAAGTTTATAATATGATAGCAACCATGCAGCTTCAAGGGTGATGCTACCCTCTCAGCCTCAGAAGTACCAAAGGCTTTTCAGATTTGTTTCTACCCTCATTACAAGGGCATCTTGGAGATACTGTTGTCATTTTATTTCTGCTCCTCCAGTGCCTGCAGACCACACTCGCAGCACATCAACACAGCTCATACAGAGCCCTGGGCATGAGCAGTGCTCCCATTCAGAATTCAAGTTTTTCTTAGACATGTGCTTAGTGAAAATCTAATTGCTTAAAAGCAATTCTGTGGACACAGGGAACTGCCAAAGGATGCTGCAAGGTTTAATGTTTCATTACAACTAAAAGCAGCTGGTGATGTTACTGACTCAATACACAGAGTGTAGTCATGGAGTCATCCTCAAACAGTTTGGGTTGGAAGGGACTTTGAAGACCATCTCGTTCCACCGCCCTGCCATGGGCAGGGATACCTTCCACTAGGACTGGGTCACTCAGAGCCCCATCCAACCTGGCCTGGAACACTTCCACAGATGGGGCAGCCACAGCTTCTCTGGGCAACCTGGTCCAGTGCCTCACCACCCTCACAGGGAAGAATTTCTTCCTAATATCCAATTGAAACCTGCCCTCTGTCAGTTGAAGCCATTCCCCCTTGTTCTGCCCTTGTAAGAAGTCCCTCTCCAGCTCTCTTGTAGCCCCTTTAGGTGCTGGAAGGTGCTTGAAGGTCTCCCCAGAGCCTTCTCTTCTCCAGGCTGAAGTCCTTACAATAGGTTTATTATGAACAAAATTATTCAACGATACTAAAGTGACAGTGGATTTTGGTTTTTTTTAATCTTACTTGAACTTATCAGCACTCTACCTAAGTACTAAGGAGATAAACAAGCTCTTACAAGAACAGAACTGTTTCAGACTCTCTGGTACAGGGAGGACTTTGTGCACAGGCATCCACGGTTTACACACATCAAATTAAAATGCTCATGCTAATGAGTATTAAACTGTTTTTTGATTTGGCACAAACAGATCATTCAATATGAACACAGGCGACTCCAGACTTTCCAGAAACTCATCTAGTGTTTGCCAGCCCTGACACGAGCAATGTAACTTATTACTCCAAGACTTAAATCAAGCAACTCACTTGGCTTTCAGAAGGGCATCAGCAGCTTCATCCACTGCTCTCCTGCGGTCCTTCAGCGCGTCCTCCAATGTGCGCCACTGGGAGGATTTCTTCTCCCCAGCACCCTGGGAAGCAGAGATTCCTCATTAGAGTCATTACAATCACTAAACAAGAGAGTTACCATAGAGTGAAAGCCTACAGAGATTCACGTGTCGCTGAACATTTCCCTCAAACTGAGCAACATTCTTGTGCCTTTCAACAGCACAGCTGGAAGCTTTACAAGTGATGTCTCTCTTCCAGTTTTGTTTTGGTTTTGTTTGATTCTTAACGTTTTTTTTCCTGAGCCACAGACCTCTGTCTATGCAGAAGAGCTTACATGAGGATCACTGTATGGTGCACAACATACTGTGGGGAAATCTCCTCATGTACTGAAGTACTTTACCAATACTTTAAAATTGCTTTTAAACTTAATACTTAAAGTACCGTAATACTTTAAAGTGGGTAATTTTAAATTAAGATTAGTAATTAAGCTTAAAAGCAATCTTTTGAGGCAGTTATTTTACTAACTACTAGATTAACTCTCGAGTACTTGCTTGGTTGCCCACATGTCCCTGCTACTTGATTAACAACTGAATTTTATCTCTGCTCCAGAATTGAATGGGCAGTGGCAGTTCCACACAACTCCAGCATGAGCACACCAAGACCACAGATGTTATCATTTGTACGTCCCCTTCCTATTTCCTGACAAGAAACAAACAATCCAGCAAAAGGATGTTGGCAAAGGGAATAAGTTCAGTGGAATTATTGGGGCGGACAGCGTGACCTTAACTAGGTAAAAAAAATCTTGGGAATTAAAATAAAATTAATTAAAATACAGTGAAAAATCGACTAATGTCTTAACTTGAATTTTTTCCTTGCAGAAAGGAAACAGAGGAGTTGGGAAAAAAAAAACCAACTAAATTCAAAATCAAAACTATTATTTGGCTACGCCACATTTCACAAGTGGAAAGGTAAGTTAAAGCTGTGATAAATGTAAAGGCACTGCAAGAAAAGATTCCAAGTTTATTTTTAACTGAGATTAAAGTTTTGCTGAACACAATGAAAAAGAAAAAATTGTCCCCAGTTGTCCAGTGTACCTCAGAATCATCCATGGCCTCTTTCAGTATTTGGGAATGGGCATTCACTGCTTGCACAGCTGACTCCTGAGCAGTGATAGCCTGAAGGGTTACACGAGCAGTTGTGTTTAGGGCTCCTTCCAGAGTTGCTGCTAGGGCTGGAAAAGAAGTTAAGTCAACTAAACAATAAAGAACTTTATAACTAGTAAAATGACATGTTACATTCTCCGTGTCTCTTTATATTATTTTCCATGACCTAAAAGAGCTGGTCAGTTTGGGAACTAAACAGCAGGCTACAGAGCAAGGTCACCAAAATGCTCTCCTCATTTAGAGCAGGGGTATTAAGGTACAAGTCTGCACTTAGAGCAACACACGACCCAGTGGAACACCTTTCCCATGGGTTTGCAGGTATATCCCATGTTCACTTGTTCTAATGGCTCTTAAGAGAAAACAAGTAAATTTTCCTATCTTCCTTGAACCTCGAAGTCCATTCCAACCTCAAAGTTTCCATTGTTCTTCAATTCTCAGTTACTTCTGAGTGGGTGGAAGAAGCTTCACCACTACTCCCTCTGCCAACTCAGCACAGGGACAACAGCACATACAGGAACAGTGACAGTGTGGACTTACCTGACACCTTCTCTTGCTCCTCTTTGTCTTGCTGGGCAAGCCGGGCTGCAACTTCTTCTGGTGGCCGTTCTTTTATAGCGTAGGAACCTGCCTGTTCTTTACCTGTTCAGAAGTAAAAAAAGAGTCAAACTGTTTAAGTGAAGAGTCCAAATTAGTGTGCAGAGGTTATTTGTAGGGAAGTAACTTTAACAAAACTGAATTTTATAGTTGGTATCACTTTGTACATCTGACTTCTGCTCAAAGCCATGCTGAAACTACCTGAAGAATCTTTATATCCATAATTGCAAAGGCCATTCTCATAACTTAAAGACAACTGCATGGACACCTCACATGCATTTGGAGACTTTACATTGTCTAGTTACAAAATTACACAAGATTCAGAAGTAAAAGGCAAAGCAAGAAGTGAGAAACACTTATAGAGCCAAGTTTAAATTTCAAGTGAATGAATCTCTGTTCTCGACTATTTTCAGTTCTCCTCTGGCATGCTTACAGAGCCCAACCAAAACAACGAAGGATGAGTGAGAAGGCTATGATGAATCACTATTAAACTCTATTCCTTTGCCTATGGCCACTTAAATTGCCTTTAAGAGTGAGAATTGACTTAACTAATGCTCTCAAGACCAACAGCAATCTGAACTGAGGGGAGAGCCCAGAGCTCTCAGCCTCAAGCTGCGACAAAACCCATCAGGTCAACTCTGAATAATGCTGATGTTACTCTGCGGCATGTACTTACCCCTGGCATGCTTTCTAAGAAATGTGTTGATACCTAAAGGAATTAATATAATATAATCTCATCTGGAAGAGACCAACATCTAGAGGCTGGTGTCTCTTGTTGAGTTTAACAATAAACGCAGTTTCTTCACTTGGCCCTGGGCAGAGATGCTCTTCTGAACAGCAATCAGAAAGCCACCAAGAGCAGAGGCAAACTGGAATGTGCAAGTTCAGTTCAGCATAAAGTCAAGTTTTGCTCTTGTGCTCACACCTATACCTGTCCCAAGCATCAATCTCCGCTTCTCACCGTGTTAAAAATCTATTAACAGATGATGGAAGTTTTCTGCAAAAGGCACAGAAACTCACACCTTCAAACACCGACAAATACCAACACAGAAGCAAGAATGCATGCATGTGAAACTATAGGACTTGGGTGTTCTTTTGAATGATTTTTTTCACCTTCTTCAGTCTGTATCCCCGGAGCTGGCACCGACACGGCTACCCCTGTTGCAGAGATGATCTGTGCTGCAGCCTTGCCTGCTGTTAAACACAGTTGCAGAACACACCAGTTAGTACAGCTGGGGCGACGGGCTCCATCTGCCAGAGGAGGACAGGCCAGAGCATCTTCGGCCAGGGGCCTGCTGAGCTGGTGAGGAGGGGCTTAAACCAAAGCTGCTGGGAGAGGGGACCTTGGAAAAGGAAACCTCACTTCACAGAGACATGGTGGGATGGCTCCAGTGACTGGAACGCTGGAATGGAAGGATGAAGGCTCTTCAGGAAGGCCTGGCACAGGAGATGAGGAGTGTGATCACCCTCTCTATCAATGACCACATGGAGCTCTGCCTGGGGATGGATGAGGAGCCAACCAAGAGTTTATGGGTCAGG
This sequence comes from Corvus kubaryi, assembly GCF_017639235.1. NCBI lineage: Eukaryota > Metazoa > Chordata > Aves > Passeriformes > Corvidae > Corvus > Corvus kubaryi. Next base: position 26,503,399 of record NW_024582073.1, read on the forward strand.
ATTAAAGGGAGGGCAGGGATAGGTGACATTACAGTGGGGGTCTGCTACAGGCTGCCTGAGCAGGATGACAGAGTAGATGAGGCCCTCCACTGAAGGACCAGCACTGCTGAATAAGGGAAGAGCAAGTGACATCATCTCCCTGGACTTTTGAAAGCATTTGCCACTGTCCTGCATGACATCCTTGTCTCAAAACTGGAGAGACGTGGAGCAGATGGATAAACCACTGGCTGGACGGTCACACTCGAGGCATTGTGGTCAGTGGCTCAATGTCCAAGTAGACACCAGTGATAAGTGTGCTCCTCAAGGTCAGTTTTGGGAACAGGACTGTTTAACATCTTTGTCAGTGACCTGGGCAGTGGGATTGATGCACCCTCAGCAGGTTTGCTGATGACATCCAGCTGAGCTGTGCAGTCCCACACTGCAGGGAAGGGATGTTCATTCACAGGGTCCTGGACAGGCTCAAGAGGTGGGACTGTGTGAGCCTCATGAAGTTCAACAAGACCAAATGCAACATCCTGCACCTGGGTCAGGGCAATCCCAAGCACAAACACAGGCTGGGGGGAGAACAGATCAAGAACAGCTCCCAGGAGAAGGACTTCGGGGTGCTGGCAGAAGAGAAGCTCAAAATGACCCAGTCACGTGCACAGGCAGTCCAGAAACCACCTGTGTCCCGGCTGCATCCCCAGCAGGGCAGGCAGCAGGTCAAGGGAGGTGATTCTGCCCCTCTACTCTGCTCTGGTGAGGCCCCACATGCAGTGCTGCATCCACCTCTGGGCCCCCAGCATAAGAAGAACATGGACCTGTTGGATCAAGTCCAGAGGAGGCCATGAAGATGCTCAGAGGGCTGGAGCACCTCTGCTATGGAGTCAGGCTGGGAGAGCTGGGCATGGTCAGCCTGGAGAAGAGAATGCTTCAGGGAGACTTTCTAATACCTTCCAGTACCTACAAGGGGTTACATGAAAGCTGGAGATGGTCTTTTGACAAGGGCATGGAGTGACAGGACAAGGGGGAAGGGCTTCACACTGGCAGAGGGCAGGGTTAGATTAGATGTTAGGAAGAAATTCTTTATTGTGAGGGTGGTGAGGCACTGGACCAGGTTGCCCAGAGAAGCTGCAGCTGCTCCATCCCTTGAAGTGCTCAAGGCCAGGTTGGATGGGCCTTTTGGGTCTAGTGGAAAGTGTCCTTGCCCCCAGCAGGAGGTTGAAATTAGATGATTTTCAAGCTCCCTTCCAAACCATTCCACGGTAAGTGCTATAATGTACTAACAGGGATATAAGACTTAATTTTTTCCTCTGTAGAAACATACTAATTGGATATGGATGTTATTATTTCCAGAAGAAGATGATTTCCTGGATAAACAGCAACAAGATATTAGTTACACATACACAGAGCCATTAGCGATAAACATAAAAAGACATGACAACTGCTCCTCTCTAAACGAGTTCCATTTGATCTGGCTTTACAGTAGCCCAGTAATTATCCAAAATTAAGTGTCTTGTGCTTGCAAGAGCCTCAGTCTCCAGCATCTGAAATTCTCTTTCTGCTGAGTCTCATATCTAAACTATGCAGGTTAGTCATTATTTATCTTAGATTCCAAATATCCTACAAAGTAAACAGATTTCCTAAAAAAATGGGCAAAAAAAAAAAGCTAAAGCCATTTTAGGCAAGTGTTACGACTTGGAAAGAAAAAAAGATTAATTCTAAGAAATTACAACATTTACCTTCAACCATTCAAAGGACAATTTTAATCTACTCTAACATATATGATACAAGAGATTATTATGTCATTTGCTTCTTTATACGTAACTTTCTATAAATTTACCTCCTTTTTCCTCTGTAGGGCCAGTAGCTTCTGGTTTGCCTATCTGGGATTTGGGAGCAGGCTGTTTAGACTCTTTCATTACTTCTGCTACAGATGAGATCTTCAGTGGACCTTGATGGATCTTAAAAAGTCAAAAATAAGAAATATCATCAGTTTTTCAAACAGCTTGGATTTCACCAATTCCAGTGTAATGGAAAAGAACTTTTCCATATCCAGGTGTCTGTACCATAAATCAGAGCTTCAAAGTACACATGAAAATAGCAGCAAGGCCATCTAATTTCTTGACTTGATTTTTAATACAGAATGAATTTTTACAATTTTCACCTCTCCAAAAATGCAAGTAGAGTTGTGGTGGTTTTTGCTATAAACAAATATTTATTAACTTATGCATAAAAAGCAGATAATTTAATGCCTCAAATATTCTGAACACTTCTGATTGCATTGAATGCAGAAACCCTAAGTTTGGCTTCACTGATTTCCTTTTGAAAGCCTTCAGATGCAGGTGGTTGGGGCAGATACCACTCAAACACAGAGTATTGTAACTTTTTATGATATTAATTCCTTAATATCCATTCTGGAAAGTCACAAGGTAAAAATAAAAACATCTGGGTTAGAGCCATGACTGGGGAGGTGATAACTCTGCTGATAAATCTGGTTTGCAAAATTCCCTAGTGCCTGGGAGGCACCAGGAGCTTGGGTGATCACACAAAGTGTAGCTAAAACAAGAAGAGAGAGAATTTTGTTGACTGATATTCCCCTACTCATTAAGAACAGCTTTCTTAAAATCCAATAAAAAGTATTTTGGGTTTCCTGAAGGCCAAAAGGCTTCTGAAAGCTCAGAAGAACCATGGCCAGAGCAGATTTTCAGTATTCTTGATAACTGGGAAGTGTCTCCTTTCACACGCAGGAGCAGAGAAACTTCCAGGTTCAATTTCCAGAGTTGTGCCAAAGGCAGTATCAGATTTTCCCTTCTGCAGGATCGTGCCACTAAGGTTTCCAAGGATGATGCTTATACCTAGCTCTGTACCATTCAAATCTTTACTCATTCAAGAATGTTTTCAGTCCTCTTTAAAATAAGTTCATTTAGAGTAAGTTTTGTAATCCTACTACACCACTAACTACACTAAGCCTCTAGTAAAGCAGTTAAATTCCAGCCTGTCAATTGCCTCTCCCTCTCTCTCTCTCTCCAGTTTATTTCTGAGTATAAGCAGAGCAGCTATTCAGGTGGGATTCTATTAGATTATTTTACAGTAAATAAAAATAAGTTTTACAACCCACAGACTACAATCATAAGATGATAATGGGAAACATACAAGCATCACTTATGCAGCACAAAGTAGTAATTCTTAAACCTTCTCAATTTAAGGAATCTTAATTCTTAGCACACAGCAAAATTAATCAGAATTTGAAACCTAAGGGCAGACACAGAAAAATGAATGTGTGGGGGTGAATGGCAAACACTTACTGGTTTCTTTGGCATTGGTGTGCTGGAAGGTGCAGGGCCAAGTGCCATCTCAAAGAGTTTGTCAGAGTAGGGAATGGCCTTCTCCACACTCTCCCGGAATTGTCTGTCATAGCTGGCATACAGGATGGTTCCACCTATCCCTCCACCCACGAACAGGAGACCTGCACCAACGACTTTGCCTACAGAAACACTGAGGAGGAAAGAAGAGTGAAAGGGATGTAATTATATGGCAAACATCGAACAGTTTGTGAGTCTTCAGCTTACAGCTGGGGACCACCACTCTGTTCCAGGAGCTGCCAACAAACCCAGGACCTGCTCTAAATCACCTTCACCCCAGTACAATACTGGTTAGTGACTAGCCCAAAGGTATGATGGCAGCCCACAACCTCCCTGATAAATATTGATCATCTTCATTTTCTTCATCTGACTGAACCAAACAAGGAACACACAAACCCATGAGAGTAAGAGTTACTCCACACAAAAATCCCACTGCCAGGAGTCTGCTCTCATGTGAAACCAAGGAGCAGATTCCCTCTTGGTCAATGCACCAGCAGAACCAGTTCCACCCCCCAAAGCCTGCTACGTACCCGGACTCTCCGGAGTGGGTGGCATATCCGCGGTACAGCCGTGACGGACGGAGTGAGGCTCTCACACACCGGCTGTTCTGCAGGGGGAGGAGGCAGGGGTCAGCAGTGAGCACAGTGAAGCATCCCCCCCCTCAACAGCAGGACTGGGCTGGTTTGCTCCATTGCCGTATCTTGAACGTGTCTGTAGGAAAGCTGGGAGCGGCACTAGGACAGCAACACTGGACTCTTTTCCCTAAACACATGGAGAGCTTTCCCATGTGCAGCTTCCAGGGTCAGGCCTTTTTAAGCAGTCATTAGGAACTTTGAAAAATGAGAAGGAACAAACCTCTACCCAGCTTATTTCTGCATTTACTTTGCTGATTTATGTTTCCTACCTCTGGTCTGGGTTAGTTCAGATGTGCTTCAATCTCACGCACTAGAACGGCTCAGTGTGAGCAGGGCAGAACACAACAACAGCTGTTTAAATGCTTAAAACTATTTTTAATTCTTAAGATATACGAGCAATTCTCCCTGAGCTTCCAAACCAAGACTTCTTCCTTAAAAGAATTAATAACATGTACACTTTGCAGACAGACATCAGATTATAACATAAATTAAATTAGTATATGAAGAATGATATTTTATTATATTCTACTTAAAAAAATCCACAGTACTAAGATTTTTATCTTCTCTGAAGGACTGGTTAAGCTACTCTAAGCCTACAGAAGAAAACACACTGTTGCCCTCAGAGGTTTTTTCCCCACGTGGGAATTACTAACAGGGAAATACAGGACTCATAAGAAATTGAAGTACAAGGCACAAAAAGAACTTTTCCTACAGTTGAGGTATTTTGCCTTACTGGGAATTTTTTCTTTAAAAAAGAAAAAAACTGGGAGATGCTTCACTACAACATAACCCCAGAAGACAAGTTTCTCTATTTCCTTTTGCACACGGCAATAACATGTACAATTTCTGTGGTTTAGGTCCCATCCTTGCCCAACAGCATAGACAGGAAAAGGCAGGAACACTGCATTCTTATTCTTTCCACAAAGGCAGCCAAAACACTTTTAATTAGTAGCAGGAGCACATGTACAGCAAGAGGAAGTGTGCTCCTCTTACCCCTGAGACCTTCAGGAGCCCTCACTGTGCTCCATGGTTGGTTTTCTGGATTGTGATGGATAGAATGGGCAACAAAGTAACAAATATATTCCGTACTGTTTTTGATTATCTGACTTGGCTGCCCCAGGAGCACTTACTGAGGCTTCACTGGTCCTTTCAAGGGGAATTTCACTAATAAAAGCCTCGCAAATAATTTTGTTATCAACTTTTGAACATGCTCCTGACTCTCAGTATATCCCAATTACACTGTGAAGCTCAGGAGGAGCAAAATAATCCAGCATTATGCATACAGCTCAGTTCAATAAAATGAGAAGGGGAAAAACCCCTGATTTTCTATTCATCAGTTCAGACTGAATTTCCAGTCCCTTCCAACACTTTAGGATTAGGCTATTTTGCCTGGTGCACCCCTGGAAACAAGCCATCACTTCTGAGCTCCTGGCCAGGCTTTCTGGAGGTTATCCCACCCTGCACCACTGTCACTCCCACATCCTTGCTCGGGCTGGACTTGCCTTCTGGGCCAGCTCACCCTCGTCCCTGCTGGCTAAAACCCCTACTCACACCTAGTGATGGCAAACAACACCAGACCCATTCAGCTCTACACCTTCAGCAAACACATCAGCTCCTGCCCTTGGAGTCACCAAGGCAGAGGAGAACACCTGCTTCTCTTAGCTCAGCATTTATGCTTTATACAGCAGGAAGGGTTTTTTGGAGGGATTATTGATTTTAGTCCAGATGCCCTTTGGACCACATGATCTTTCAAGATCTCTTCCAAGCTGGACTGTTCTAGATTTAGCCAAATCCTCACTTCTATTTATTTTTCATCAAGATGAGAGGAACCAAAACACAGGCCTTCCATCTACGGCATTGGGACCCTCACACATGTAGCAATGGGAGCAATAATTGAACCCAAAACAAGCCCTCACCAACTCCATCTTTCAAGACACTGCAATAAATTTTCACAGCTGGCCAGTGGAACAGCAAATCAGGAAATCTGTAGGTATCCATGTTTTATGAACAGAAACCCAAGTTCAGATTTCCTCCCTCACATCCAAATACACTAATACCTCCAAAAATCACTGATCTTTTAAAGATCAATTTTTAAAGAAGCATTGTGCTCTTTTGGCCACCATAATAATATTGCTTATATTTGCTGTACCACCATAATTTGGAAACTTGCAGGTAGTTTCTAATCTCCCCTCTGTGTAATTTCCAGGAGTTTGTAAATTTTTAGACCCCTGTTATTTATGTGTAGTAATGCCTCAAAGAATTTGGGAGAAATACATCAGACATGCTTTGCTGTGCCCTGCGAAAGGCAGAAATAAACCAATTTCTGTCATGCAGAAGACAGAAAATTCTTTGGATGAGGCAGCACAGACACAGCAAGGATGCCCACAGCAAGGGCATTGCAGGGCAGCTGTTTCTGTTTCTTTCTCCTCCTCCAGCAATTCTGCATAATATTGGTTTCACCCAACTTCATAAACACTTATTATTTTACATTCGTTATCTACTATTTAATCACCGTGAGAATCACTTTGCAGGGCACATCACACCTTCACTCTGGTTAATATTATGAGCCCCAGTGATTTAAGGACATTTAGGGATATCCATGTGAGCTCGCCCTGGCACAGTGCTCAGGGAAGGTGAAGCACAGCAGAACATCATTAAACAAATAAAATCTGCCTTGCAGGTTTATACTTCATGTGTAACTTTAAATAAGCATGGACAGGACACACCATCCTCTGTTCCTTCAGTCCTTGTTCAACCTCTCTTGAGCACCAGGCTCGAGCATCCTGATCCAGAATTTCTGCAACGTGGAATTCATGCACTTAAACAGAAAGAGCAAACCAGAAACTTCAGAGAAGTTTTTCTTCATTAAGACAAAGGTCGATACAAGAAGAACATCTGACCACAGAACTCTTGATTTCCCACCACTCAAGGCTTCTGCCAAATATCACACACTTTTACTAAAAGCCTTGTTTCTTTTTAAAGAAAACTAAAAAAAATACTTCAAGCAAGAGAAGTAGCACATGTAGCAGAAAACATTTTTGAAATTGAAATGATGAAGAACCCCTTCTCTCAAAGCCACAACTCCAATTTACTTGCTACAAGTTTAGTGATGTTCCACGCACAGAGCTCACAGTAGGAATGAAGTAATAAAGTTTTTCCAGTCTCCACCAGAAGCTCTCTGGTAGAGATAACAAACTTTACAGAGTGTTGTGGCATCTCTGTGTTTGCACAGCTCTTAGGGATAAATTCTTCCCTGTGAGGGTGGTGAGGCACTGGCACAGGTTGCCCAGAAAAGCTGTGGGTGTCCCTGGAAGTGTTCAAGTCCAGCTTGGACAGGGCTTGGAACAACCTGGTCTAGTGTAAGGTGTCCCTGCCCATGGCAGAG
>NW_024582073.1:26511162-26670280 GCF_017639235.1 Corvus kubaryi
GACCCGGCGCGGCCCCGCCCGGCGCAGCGTGGCCATGGCGGCGGCGGCGGCGGCGGCGGTGCGCGGGGCCCTGGCGGGTCGGTACCGGGGCGGTGTCGGGGCTGGGGGTGTGTGGCTGGGACGTTTGTTCTGAGGCTCTCCCGTGTCCCCGCAGGGATCCTGCGGCGCTGGGCCCCCCGCGCGCTCCCGCTCTGCGGCCCCTCCGCTCGGTGTTTCGGGCACGGACCGGCCCCGGCCCCGCTCTGGACCCCGCGGCTGCTCGGCGAGAACCGGCCCCGGGCAGGGACACCCTCGGTGCTCAGCAGGTGCGGCTGCGCGGCTTCTCCCTCGTGCCAAAAACCCTTAAAAGGGGGTTGAGGTATATGTGGAGGGGCTTCAATATATATCGATATTTATATATGTGTAATTATTATATATTTTATTTATGTGTCTTATGTACTTCATATATATGGTATATTTTATATAAAATATAAGTAATTTGAAAATAAAATATTTTCCAAATTACATCAGTAAATATATTTAAGAATATATTTTTACATATGTTTTTACATTATTATGTTGCACATCATATAATATCCTATAAATTTATGTCTCATATATACATTACCCATAATACATTAATATAGCATCATGTGTATTAATTTTGTATTATTTTTATATAGTCCATACTTTATATAATAATTTGTAGTATTATATATAATATGTATGTAGTGTACATATTGAAACTCCCCCGTATATACATGAATATCAGACTCATAGAACATTTAGGTTGGAAAAGACCTCTAAGATAATCAAGTCCAGCCCTTAACCCAGCACTTCCAAGGCCACCACTTAACTGTGTCCCCAAGTGCCACATCTGCACAGATTTTACGCCCCTCCAGGGATGGTGACTCCATCACCGCTCTGGGCAGCCTGGGCCAGTGCCTGACAACCCTTTCCCTAGAGTCAATCTAAACCTGCCCTGGCTAAACTTGGGGCCATTTTATCTTGTCCTGTTGTTTGTTTCTTGGGAGAAGAGACTGACCCCAACACCCATATACATATAAAATACATACATACACACACACACACACGTATAGTATATAAACCTCAGTCTGTCACACTTGGGCACTTTGCACTCTGCAGTGGGTCTGTGTTAGCCCCAAGCCTCCCACTTCCATCACCATTAATGCTTGAAGCAGGAAGTAAATTAGGATATTCTTTGCAGCCATATTTTACAGTTAGTCTTGTCATCACTACTGTTTCTCTTGCTGCTGATGGGTGTTGGACTATATGATTTATGAGGTCCCTTCCGATTCAAACTATTTTGTGATAAATATTCTAAAAGTAATTTCTGAATCCAAGTAACAGCTGAATATTGGCTTCTGAATGTTTGACTGCTTTTAGTAGATTAAAGAAAAAAGGTGCTCTGTGTGGAATAATAACTTTGAGCTGAATTTTGAGAAGTCCAGCCCTGAAGTTGGTGTTCTACACTCATTAGGTGCTGTGCTGTAATATTAGAGGAGTCCTCATTACCCTTCAAACAAGGCACAGCCCTTCTGATCTCTCTATGTGTGATAAAGGCAATGATTACTTTTAGAAAAAGGTGTTTCATTTCCATTCTATTTTCCTCCCTGTTTTGGGGTTGGTTTGGTTTTTTTCAGTGTCACACCTCTACTTCCAAGTTTACTCCAGCAGCCAGCAAGGACCCTTACCTACTGCAGCTTACGGAAGGGAAAGAGGAAAAGTGTGAAATCTGTGGTCAAAAGGTTCCTCCGGCTGCACAATGGCCTCTGGGTTAGGAGAAAGGTGAGATTTTTTGGGTAATGAGAGCCTGTTCTTTATAGTCAGTGTAAAATGTAGTTGTTTTCCTTCCCTTGGAGGGCAGTGGCTGGTATAAAATGAAGAAAAGCTCTGTAGAGAGACTCCCATTTTCCTGAAAGGAGGGGATTTATCCAGGTTTGCTGAGCAGTGTGGCTGTTTGTGTATTTGCAGTGACCTGCTAAGAAGTGGGTGGTTTTTGCATGTGTGTTTTCTCCTGACAGTCTGGTTACAAGAAGAAACTCTGGAAGAAGTCGGCTGCCCAGAAGAAGCGTTTGAGGGAGTTTGTGTTGTGCACGAGGACACAGTGTAAACTCCTGGATAAAATGACCACTTCCTTCTGGAAAAGGAGGAACTGGTACATTGATGATCCCTACCAGAAGTACCACGACCGCACAAACCTTCGTGTGTAGAAATCCTGGTTTTGCACATCTCTAGGAAAGGGGGAGTGGTCATGTGGCATGGTCTGAATTTTGGAACGTAAATCTGTAATGCCTGTAAGTTTTTAAATAAACATGTGCATATCATCTGAACAGAATTATGGGAATCAATGCCCAAAATAAAGGAATACTCAAGATTGTCTTCATCTGCAGTTTGTGTTTTACTTAGCAGAGGTCAGGCTGGTCACCTACGCATTCTGATGTCTGATGGTTTCCTGTGATTGTCTAACATGGAGGAATATAGTCTAAATGGCACTAAAAGTGAATAATTCAACATATTTAACCTTATTTTTTGAAAAGAAATATGTTTAAATAACCCCAGGACCTATTTTGTTGTATCCATACTTATTGGTGGCTCACTGAATGGAGTCTTCTGGGGAAGAGGAGAAAGAAGAGCAGGGTCTATGTGAGCATTGTTGCCTGTCACAATAACACACTATTGCCTTGTGTCCATGCTAGGAAGCATATGGAACAAAAACCCCCGAAACCAGTTTGATGGCTACATGCAGTGTTTATAATTGATTTTAAAATGTATTGGCCACTAACTTTCACTACAGGACTCAAATTTTGTGTCCTCTGTTGACTTTTGAGTAGTAGAATATATTCCTTAGGTCCTGCACAACATCCTCAAGCAGCCAAATCAGAGTATTTCCTTGCTTCTTTTTCCTTTAAGACACCTCACTCTGCACATTCCTGGTCACACATAAATGGAACAAACCCAAGGGTTTATCGTGGAGTCTGTTTGGAGTGTGCAGAGAAACTCGACCCTAGTTTTGCTAAGGGTTGGATCAGATGTTTTCTCTACAAAGCTGATACTCCAGCAAGTGTATGAAAGCAGTGCCTTAAAGCATTCCCTGATAACCCATTTTTGAGCAGACAGTCCCTGGGTATCAGCCCCAGAGCTGCCTGTATAGCAGAGGTGGTTTGCAGCACAAGGCTGTAGCATTGCAATGAATTCACTAGTTACTCAGAGTGTTCAGTAGCTGTATTTTGTTCGTTTTCCAGTTCATGATACAGAAAGTTCTGAAGGACATGCAGCACTTAGTGAATACATCTATATACAGTCAGCCAGAATTCAGATAAAAATAATACAGCGATCAAAGTGATTTTTCTGGCCTGCCAGATACATTGAACAGACTAAAGATGTTTGGTTTTGTTTTGTTTTTTGTTTTTTTTTTTAATAAAGAAAAGATTAAGACTTTATTCAAGATGTATATCAAGCAGTATAACAAAACCAGCAAAACATCAACCTTTGGAATACTGTTGTAATGGCCATCCTTGTGAGGCATCAAGTGTACCATTGTATCACAGACCTTTTCTACCCATCACAGGAAAGAAATCACACCAAGTGCACAATTATGAGCCTTAAATAGTTTGTCTAAATGCAAATCCCAACGTGTTCTCTGCTAGTTCAAATATGGTGCTGGATGCAAAACAGGTACCTGAAACTAACAGCAAAAAGGAGACTGTGGGTGAAGAGCATAAGGGTTCATCACAACACGAGGACTCGCCAGCAGCCAGAGGCAGCAGGTTGTTTACAGGAGCATTGTCTCTCTCCAAGCAGCTTTCTCCCTCCTAGCAGGAATAAACTGCCCGATCCTCTTTCCTTCTGTGCTGGGTTTGCACTGCCACAATTTAGGTTAATGATTCATTCCAGGGTGACCAGGACACAGTGAAGTCTGTCTTGTGTTGGATGTGATCCTGATTCAGCAGTTGGCGACCACTGGAGCTGCGCTGATGCTGACCCCTATGGCAGGAGAGGAGGCACAGAGGGCTGCACTGGGATGCTCCAAGCTTATTCTCAACTGAGTGAGTTTATGGTAAATTAGGGAGGTAATTTGCAGGCCTGTTTACCACAGTTTATATCCAGCTGCAGTTTCCTTCCCCTCAGCCTCGATTTTACATGTTTAAAATAATGCACGTTTCACTGGAGCCTTGAGCTGGGTAAAGGCTGTTTCCTAGGGCTGGCCTGTTCCCTTCAGGGTTCCACTCTCCTGTCCCTCTCTGAGACATGAGGAGGTGCCTGCCTGTCCTACTGGACTGATGGTAGGGGCCAGCTGCCTGAAAGGCCCCAAAACTGGGCTTTGTTAACTAAGCCAGATCTGCTGCTATTTTAAACCATGAGCTGAAAGATTGCTTGATTTTAGGAGGGGACATCTGGAAGTGCTCAGCCAGCCTGCACACTCAGCTGCAACTGGAAGGGAGCTGAGAACTGCTCCTTCCCAACACACACCTAGAAAGCATCCATCCATCCATCCATCCATCCATCCATCCATCCATCCATCCATCCATCCATCCATCCCTGCCTCCTCTCCTGTCCCGGGTCCTGCACACCCTGCTTTGCCAGGAGGGGTCAGCAGCAGCGCAGGAGGGCAACTCACCGAACCGGGCTGGCTCCTTGGCAGAGGCTCCAGAGAAAAGCTGGAACAAAAGATTTCACGGGTGGTGTTTATCCCGAATGAATACACGTAGCCTTAACACTGAACAGGCCTGGGGTGGCCCCTGTAAACAACCTGGGCGAGGAAGGTGAGGAATCAAAGCGAGTGGCCGTTCTCGTCTGTACAGAACACTGGAGCACAAGGAGCACAAGTGCACATGGTCAGGCATTCACATCTGCCTATCTATACACAAATATACAGCTCCGTTGATAAATTAATACATTTTTTTTTTCCAGAGATATGAAAAGGTTTATTTTTCTCATTTATACAGTGAATGTTTTGAGAGATATAAGGCAACTCCCTTGTCAACATTTCACCTCAGCACTTAAGAAATGCTAAACAGTCAAGTTTACAGTAAAACAGCAGATTAGACGCACATTAAATAGTTTTAGTGAGAATCAATGTTAATACAGCGTGTCTGAGATTAGAACTTGTCAGATGTTATGCAGCTCTATGTTGGCTGGGGTATTTGGCATAATTGAGTGCAAACTTGTCAGCTTCTTTTTTATCTTACAGCAGCCCATTGCATAGCAGGGAAACATGGCTTGCTTGCAACAGGATTTTATTTTCTGCTAACAGTGCAGGCAGTTTTCTATTTCTTTTTTACATTAGCCAAAATAAATAAAATAAACTCTAAAGCTGCTTAGAAGTAAAATACATAAGCTTAGCTTCTCAAAGCTTTTGCTGAGTATCTTCCAGGGACCGACTCTTCTGTAACTGCTCTTTAGACAGGTTTGTTTGGATTTTTTTTTTAGATTTACTTTCTGAAGACTTTTTCAAAATTTGCAAAATATGACTGAATCAGCACATGTAAAGGAAATAAAACTCTCAGGTAATGAGGCCAAATACTGTGGCAGACACAGGAAGTACCTGCTTGCTTTTTCCATTTCCTAGCCAGGTCAGATAAACATTTCTGTGTGCGCATAATTTATTTCTTTCTTCCCCACACATGTAGGAAGCTGTGGGGGTGACCTCAGGGATCCACCAGATGGGCAGCTGGGATATGGATGCACCCCCAGCAGAGAAATGGTTTCAAAGGCCACTTCAGAGTTATCTCCAAGCCTGGCACACTCCAGCAGGCTGTTGGCACCCTGGGCTGCTGCACCTGCGCCAGATGAACAGTGACCACCATCGAGCCCCCGTGCTGATCCATTGGTGATGGCACATCCTACATAATGCTAAATGCTTTTCTAGTCTATGTGACAGGTCCAAGAGCAAACACAAAGGGTCACGTAATTAATTAACTTATGTGTGAATCTCACATGCTCAACACTTACAAGAGACACCAACTTGAAGCACAAATACACAAACCCTACCGTGTCTTCCTCTTCTTTTATATTTCCCATTTATATATGGATACAAATACACCACTCCATCTGGTTCTTGTGTTTCTAACCAAACTCCATGCTACAGGAGAAACTCCAGGCTTCAAAAAGCAGCTCAGACCCAGCACCCTCCTCTGCTCATGCAAGCAGAACAGCAGCCCCTCAGCAGGAGAGCAGAGTGCTGGGACTGGTATTCATGCAGCAGGGAATAACGGCATGTTTTTCCCTGGAAATACATCACTAAAGCAATTCTAACTTCTGTTGCTGCAGCTTGCTCAAGCCTGGCTTGCTCACACTTTCAAACTTGCAGTAGAACATTGGCCACAAATGGTGGGATTTAGTTCTTCTACCCATCATTTTCCACAAAATACTCTCCTGGCTCAGGCTGATCAAAATTAGAACTCCCTCCCCCTTCATTACATCATTGAAACCATTTCTTTTCTCTTGCACATCTCTTCCTCATCCTCTGTGAGTTTCTGTCTCTGTGGGTTTAGCACAATGATTTTCTCAGAACATGTGATCTACTTGCAGAAAGAGAAACGTAGTTGCACTCAGCTTTCGCTAACAAATCTTGGACATTTTGTACAGTCGAAGTACTTTGACATTTGTTACATCATTCACAGTCTTGAGGAGGAAGGGAGGAAAGAGAATTCCATGGGTTCTGCAAATCCACTTCATCAATGATAAAGCCATAAATAAATACACTGTCAATGTAGCATCATGAGTAACTGATTATTGTTGTTTCTGCTGGGCATTCACAGAGCAAGAGCTATGCAGACACAAATGAAACTGTAAATGTACAGTGTAGGTGGGTGCACACTCTGCAAACCAAACCAGGACCCCTCACCTGCAGGTGCCTGCCAGACTGTCCAACCCACGTCAGGGACAAACAGCAGCAGCGTGTCACAGAGGGATGCGGAGAGAGGAGGGAGAAAGGCCATGTCTGCAGTGCTGTACATCAAAGCACATCCATCCCACTGCTGTTTCCTATGTTTTGAACGAGTAGCTCTTTAAGGCAGAAGAGAGACATTCTGTGGATCTTGGTGCTATTGGCTCATTGCACTCACATTGTTTCAGTGGCAGAGGACGAGGTACTTTTCTTCCTGAAGCGAGGTCTAAGGGTCCTAGGCGGTGCCTGCAGAAAAGCAAGACAAAACTTTGGTGGCCTTTTTTTCCTTACAACTCACCCATCTTTGTGGGACCTCTGTGACAAGGGTCCCATTCCAGGCATGAAGTAATGGAGAAGCAGATTTTGGCCCTAAAGATCATTAATTAATGACCAATTGAAGACTAATCTCTTAAAGAAACCTGTTGTATACCCAGGTTACACTAACACCTTCCCCTCTGGCGCTTGCTTAGAGGTGTGGCTAAAGATTGCTAATAACACAACAGTTGAAAGAGACAGGACAAACTGCTGCCATTTACAGCAGCTCATGGATCAAGAGATCAAACTGGTGGCAGGGAGCCAGCTCTGGTGTCTCCCAGCCCAACCTGCACTGTCCAACCCATCCACAGCTCCTCAGAGGGTACAGCTCATGGCATTACAAAGCTGAAGGGGTCCACAAGGTAAAACACACCGGGTCTGTAATTCTCATGAGGTAAAATTCTTAAAAATCAGCCTCTTGCTTGGAAAAGAGGCCAGACACAATCTGTTGAAATTATTTTAGAAACCAGCTACTGGAATTCTGCCTTGTAGTCAGCTGACGCAGAGCTTTTACAAGGAGCCCTCGATGCCCAGGAGGAGGCAGACCAACTCCATGAATTTGATTTCCTGTGGCTAACCCTGTTCTCCAGACTCAGGCAGACAGCAGTTAGGCTAGCAAACAAATGAAAGAAATAGCCCTAATCTGCAGTGCCTACTTCTCTCAGAAGAGTTCTGGTGTGGCTTTGTGCCTTGTGCACTTCACAGCAAGAATCAGTTATCAGACATTGGATTCTCAGTGTGGAGCCCTGTCACAGCATCAAGTAACAAGGTGTGGTAGGCTCTTCTATTCCATTTACCTAAATACCCAAAGCCTTGTTTTCTTTAACAGCATCAACCTATTTACCTGTAAGGGCCTGACAGGACCAAAGAGAGGGCTTTGTCATTTCTGTTTCATAGGACTTTCAAACACAAGACCGTGCCACGTTTCTGCATTCCCGTGATGCAGCAAGGTGTAAATATTCATATAGACCAGGGACTGCAGCATGGTGAGGTTTTGTTTAGACTCCACCTAAACTTCCATTTTTTCTAGCTTGACCGTAAACCAAAGTAGTTTCTCAATAAGATGGGACTATCCAACACTTCACCCCATCTTCCAAGCCTGAAATCTTACTCCAGGTCCCCACAGTGAATCCCCAACAGCACAACAGGTCTGGATGGCATGGCTGTGCCCACAAAGGCACAGCTGGAGCAGAGCTGAGGGGCAAAGCTGCTATGCATGGCAGTAATGGATCCCACACCACGCCTGACTCCAGAGCTGCTGGCTTGGAGTAGCTATCTGTAAACCAGGAGCCCAGGGACACAGCTGGACCACTAGAGCAGTACCTCCTGCAACCTGGGAGAGGGCTGCTCTTTGGGAAGCCATGTGGCTCTTAAAGCAAAGCTGTCATTAACTGCACAGCAAAGACTCTTAAATGGGGAATGAGCAGCCCTTTGGGAGGCCACTGGACAGCTCTGGGAGTAGCCTGAGAGGCTGCACCTTTCCCCAGCTAGAACAGAGCAGCCCAGACTTTGGTGAAAGCCCCCACAGGTAGGACAACCCAGCAGAAGGGATTGCACCTGCTGACCAAACCACACTGCTCTGCTCCCTCACCCTGAGCCAAGGGAAGGAGGGAACAAACCAGCTTTCCACAGGTGGAGATCTCAGCTGCTGGCTGTGGCACCATCCACCCTACCCAGACCTGCAAGGAGTCTTTGCCTACGGCATCTCCTACAGAGGTTTTATTTCCTCAATAACAAAATGTTGCTAAATTCGCTTTTGGCAAACAACAGAGTGAGATCTGCATTTCCTTTAGTTCTTTTGTTTACATGAAGCAACTTAAAGTGTATTTAGTGAGTTTAGACCAAAGAAAGGTGTTTGTTCAGTTGAAGATTCCAGTTGAAAGTTCAAGGAATGTCATAGAAGGAGCAGCCTTGACAATACAGAAGTACCTCAAGGGGTTGATCCTTCTTTTTGGGCCTTTTGTTCATGGATGCGCAATCATTGTCTTCATCATCTGAGAACACTGAGCCTTTTGTTTCACAGTTTGTCTCAGGTGGCTTCTCATACTTATTGTCCACGCTTATTTCACCTATTTAACAAAGCCATTTACAGCCTAAACGTGAAGACACAGGATGAGGAAATCAGTGATGGTTTGATTCACACAAACCAGTCACCTCACTGCAAAGCCATGCATCTTCCAGGGGTTAATAGACGGGTCACACACATCACACTCTAATAATAGCAGCTGTGGGGTTAGAAATCAAAAGGCTCCTCTTCACAAAGCCATTATTAAGATTATTTTGATTATTTTACACAGAATTGAGACTAAATTCACAGCCTCTGATGTTTGGGAGGTTGACACTAGAAAGAGATTTCTTTGTTTGTTTGTTTGCTCAGGGATAAATAAAATAACTGATTTCTTTAGTTGCTGGTTCCATCCATAAGTCCTGCATCTACTGCATCCTCTAGAAGGCTCCAAATGGGTGTTGAAGCCCTCTGGTGAGCACAGAGAGACCTGCCTGGGATGCAGAAATTGGAAACACAGCAGCACTGACAGACTTGAAGCTGAGAGTGGTCAAGGCAAGCACTCAGACAGATCCACTGAAGTTCACAAAAAGCTTCACCAGGCATTGAATGGACCCTCAGCAAGTGGGTGTGTTGCTGGAAGACCAATGCAGGGAAAAGTCTCTCTTCTGTCATTCTGGAATAAATGTGGTGGAGCATTAGCTCTGCTGATGGATCTGAAGGCAGTTTATTGCCCCATAACTACAGACCACAAATACTTTCTTGGTGGTTCTTATCCTTGTAACTTATAGCACAATCTTTTTGGGACTGGTCACGTTGCACAACACAATCCATTTGCTGCCTAAATACAGACAGTAAATGAGACAGTGTTTTTAATGACCAGTCCAAAGCAAGGGGTACAGAAGAGGAAGCTCAACATAACCAAGCTTCCTGCATGTCCACAGTTTCTTACCAGCAGGGCTGGAGGCTTCTCTGTTTAACTGAGAAGGCTTTTTTGATGTCGAACACGTCAGGAGTGGAAGTATTTGCTGTTGAGGTGCCATGAATGACAATTACTGGGTCTATGCTTTAATGGTTGCATAAACGTACATAGAAATAATGCTCTGTGCTTCTTGTCCCAGCCTGACTTTAGGAATCTGCTGGACCAAAGACTAAACCCTAAAGACTGAAACCAAAGAGGATTCTTAAACATTTAATACTTACTAATCCATTTTAATTCTTAAAGCCCGAAAGAACCAAATTCTTCGACAGCTCTTTCAGCTGGGTAACAGACAGAGGGGAAATTATTTGGCTACAGCGACAGGAGTCATGAGTAGGTCATTGGGGCTCTCACCAGTGCCAAATTAAAGTCAGCAGCTAATCGCTCTCAGCCCACAGGATGCAGCTGCTGCTCAAGACAGCAGCCTGTGCACACCATCCTCTGCCCACTGACCCCGTGTTTATACCCCCTTATCACCATTCACATGGGCAGGCTGGAAGACACCACTGCAGGTTTTCAGGAAGAGCTGGAAGTTGACTTTTCCCCCAGCTGTACTAAAGGTGTTGATGGTCACATTGCAGAGAGGTCTGGGACAATGCTGAAATGTTTTTCTTCTGTGTAGGACTGTAGTGTGATAACTGCACTGTGGGGAGAATTAAATGTTCTCTAGATCACATGGCAGAACAGTACAGGAATGTTTTGGTTTGCTATTTTATCCCTCTACTTGGGAAGTGAGCTACCCAGGAGCAACCTAGCTTAGACCCTCTTGGATGTGGAAGCTGTTCTTTGCTGCCTCCCTAAGCCAAATCAAAATTTAGTCAAGTTTAGTAGCAGTGGGTCAGGACTTCTTTCAACAGCCTCACTGAGGTTTGCACAGTGGCCCAACAACACATCTCCAGCCATGTGCTACTGTGAGCAGACAGGGGCTTTCCCCATGGAAAAAGGACTTTGAATGGGACAGGATGGAGGGGTGTTGGAGAACCAGAGTTAGGGTGTTCAGTGACCAGAGTGAGGAGACACTGGCTGCTGAGGCTGCTGAGAGCAGACAGGATCATGCAAATGTGCCCTGCTCCCTTTCTCCTACAACCAGCTACTCCACTGGAAAAGGAGACAGAAGAACTGTCAGCCTGGTAATGCTCCTGTGAATCCCATGGTTTTGCAGCATACTTTGCTTTCTTCATTACTATTCTCTCTCTTAAATTGGATACTGGGCAAAAAAGATACCGAGGGAGCTCTGCCAGCCATGTCCACAGCATAGTCTCCTGCGGGCTCTTCTGTTCTCCCCATCAGTCCAAGCATCACATCCATGTCCTGAAGCTGCTTCCATGAAGATCAAGAGGAGAGCTCAGCCTTCAAACTGGTGCATACTGCTTTGATCCCTGCAGCTGAGAGGTCTGTAAAGTCCACTGGAAGTTGGGCTGACACCCTCTTCTTCCCTGCTCCACCTCACTGTCAGTGGAACACTGAAAACCAGCCAAATGGGAACCAGTTTTGCTTCAGCCTCACTGAACTGGAAAAGGGAAGAAGATGTGCTATCCCAGGCCTTTGCACTACTTTTCTGGCCATTGAAGAAACAGATCTTGAATACACAGGGCCCTTTCCTTACAACCTGGAACAAGAAGGGAGGATTCCCTGCCCATCCTGCCTTGGGAAGGACACCTGTATTGTGAGCAACCCAACCTCATATTGATCTGCCAGACTTCAGGGTGCCAGACTTTGTCCCACATTTGTGGAAGCATTATGCTGTTGTGGGATGGGAGAGAACTCATCTCCGAGGGTGGCTGCTGTGTGAGCACCAGCTCTGATGTTGTTTGTTATTTTTTGTGAATATGGTGATGACATGATAAAAAATTGATTTTCTGGCACCAAGAGAGTGAGTAAAAATGTAAAGCAAGGGGTTAACCAGAAGAACAAACACACATGTGAGGAACTGGTGAGAAAGGAGATGGAGGTTTGAAGTGAATGTAAGGGTTCTGGGACACCAAGGCTATTGGAGAAGGTAAAGGCTGAGGAGCAAAACATGTTGTCAGGGCTGGAGTATGCATTTTGAGGACAGCACTTGGCCCTGGGTGACCTCCAGTGTGTTTCTAAGAGCCATCTTTAGGATCTGAGGCTGTGGGGCCTCAGGTCACTATCAGATGTCCCCAAAGTGGCAGAGTCAGCAGTGTGTGCTGCTCCAGGGAAGCAGCCAGCAATGCCAGGGACTATCACAGCCAGGAGGTGGCTGTGTAAAAATATGGATCGTACACCAGACCTTTGCCCTGACTCTGTGTGGAAGACTCTCACTCCCCATCCCAGGGCAGGCTGTGTTTCAGGTGTCTCCACCTGTAACATTTATGGCTCCACATCTTTGTGTGGAGGTGCTGAATTGCTGTAGAAGTGGGAAATGGGCTGGTGTTCCAGGACTAAAGCTGCTGCTGCCTCTTGCAAACACCTTTTCAGTGCACAGACCAGACTACACTCCTCTCTCCACTAAAGCAAGACAGAATCTGACTGTAAACAGTCTAAGGAAATGGACCCTTTAATTCCAGTTCCTATCATACTATCATAATTCCTCCCAGGGAACTGATACAGCCAACACATTGTGTGGGAAGCCCTGAAAATGGGCACATTTCTAGTTAAAGTAGACATCTGAGTGCTCTGCAGAGTTGGGACCTGAGCTATTAATGCACCACAGGGAACAACCCAGCATGGACCAGGAAATGTAGGGCCAGATCATTGTAATCTTTGATCTCTGTGATTCAACAAGGCTAAGAAATCTCACTTGCAAAACTTTTTCTACACCAATATGTGGGATTCAGTAGTGTGCTGTTTTTTTCAGCAATCACTTTGGTTCAGACTCTGGTCCATGCTGCTGTGTAAATCTGTAGTAAATTCCTGTGGATTTTCATGAGTACAACAGAAGTCAGGACCTGGCCCACTCTAAGTAAAAGCGAGCAAATGACTTTGATATTGATCCTCTGAAAAATCTGGACACTTAAATACAGATACAGTGGGAATCAGGCAACTTTGAGAGAAATTGGACCTCCCCTTATTTTGCTGGGCACAATACTTCTTCCTCCCATCACTTTAATTCCTCAGGAGCAATGGGGAAAACCACAGTCACAGACTACTCAAACCAAGAGCGAGGTATTGTATTATTGTAATGGAAGGTAAAGTCACTCCAAAGTTAAGCCTTTCCAGGGGATCATTCATATAAAGAGGTTTGCACACCAGTTAATAAGAACAGGAGAACAGATATTTATTATACGATGGCCATCAGCTTCTTTCCCCTGCAACAAAGATAAATTCACCATCATTTCCAAAAGACATTGACCCAAGTCCTGTACTTCCCCAGCAGTTTTCATTGCCAAACCAAGGAGTTAGGAGCAGCCAACTACACCAGCACACACTGCCCAGGAGCCACCAAACAGAGGCAGACATCCTTTCCAAAGTTGGAGTCAAATGCAACCAAAGCAAACAAGCCTAATCACATTAACAAAGTCATCCATTAATGAAAACACATCCCACAAATGAGTGAGTTGTTAAGTGCTAGTCTATTCCAAACACCTCAGAGGAAAATTCATGCAATCTGTAACACTTACATCAGAGTCCCATAATATTTACATAGAGAAAAAGAAAGAATAAACTGTTAGGAGAAAACATTCGGGTGCAGAGGGGGAAGGAACATTGTCTCAGAACACAGAAATATTCATCTTTGCTTTTATCATATCTGTCGTTCAGCTGGAGTTTATTAAACAACAATTAATGTTTTAACTTTCTACTGGTAAAATGCAAATGTACTTAAAAACTACTGATTTTCTGTGAAATTTTTTTCTTCCCTGAAATTACCAAAATAAATATGAAACTATTTTTAAATCTCAAAAAGAGAAAATCACAAATTGCCATTCAGAAGTACCAGTGCAAAGTGATGCAAACCAGCCCTGTAAAAATTTGCTTCAGTATTTAGTAAAGGGAAATTTTAAGGAACCAAATGCCTAGAGCAACAGAAAATTGTTTGTTCTTTAAGTTCAATAAGGTGAAAAAAAATCCCCTGAATGAGAGCTGGAAACAAAACTGGCTAAGAACCAAAATAAAACCACCTACACCATTTAACTGAATTAGTTCAGAGCTGTACAATCAGCCCCCTTGACACAAAGTCAATTAGTGTTTTTAAAGCACTTTCCACTGTAATAACTCATGTGCAGTTCATAGCACACCACAAAGAAGGGGTTGGATTCAGCTAATAGACCAATAAGGTGATTTGTTTAAAACACAGTTAAGTGGATGTCCCATCGAGGTCCTTGGTGAGCTGCACTGCTGGTCATGTGTGATCTGTCACCTTGTGGAGCACAACCCTGCAGTGCACACCCAAAACAGACCCATTCATCACTAATGTCCCTGCACATTTCTTACACTGCCTAAGGCTTCTGATCAGCATTTTAGTATTAAATGCCACCTCAGGTACTTGCAGTCCCAACAGTTCTCCTGATACACAGCTGATTCTTCAATTCATGATAGATATATTTATTCTCCACAAGAATTAAAATGGTTTTTCCCTCTCAGCCATGCCCCAGGTCTTTGGAACAGCACCTAAAAGACGTTAGTTGAGAGAACACCACCAAACATAATATTTGTTACTTCTTGAATGCTGGTCCCAAGCAGATTGTTTAATATTGAGCAGCATTTTAAGCATTTGCCAGGCACTGCCAAAAGACAAACAGACATCCCTGGAGATTTTCACTTTGTCGTCTCCGAAGAGGAGAAAGAGCTCTTACATAATTGTACTGTTGTTCCTGAATGCTGCAGCCTGACTTTCCACAGAACACAAAGAAGATAAATCAGAAACTTGGGTAAAGACGTGGAAGGAGTTCCACCAGCAAAGGCCTGGCCCTGAACAAGAGCAAGAGGATCTGGCATAGGAGATATCAAAGAGATGTGCTGGAGTACATCTGTCAAAGAGGCTTGCACTTTAGTGAAGCTGCCCAGAGCAGAGGAGGATGAATGTCCTGAATTGCATCAACGCTTTGTCATGTACAGAACATGAGGCCAGCGGGAGCGATCCAGCTGGGCAGGAAAGGGCTCTCCTGAAGCCAACAGCTTCAGCACAAAGCCCACCACTGCTGACAGGGACAGACGTGCTCCAGAACAGAGGAGTCCATCAGCACCCAGCCCACCACCACTGCTGACAGGGACAGCTCCAGCCCAGGGGGCTCAGGCTGTGCTCAGCCTGGCCTTCAGGCTCTGTAGAAATGCACACTCCATGGCACCTGCAGGCCTCATCCTCATGACACCTTCTCTCAGGATATCCTCTAGGGAGCAGAATGCTCAGACTTTTGCTCCACCAGCCTGTGCTCTCCTTAGAGCTGTGGAGTTTTCTGTGAGTCAGACAGTGAAATAATTGAGTTTTACCTGCAAGAGCATTAAGGCAACTACTCCTGCCAAAAAGGCTGCATCAAGGCTGTGCTTTACAGCCTTGACTTTAATATTCCTGCTTGAGGTAAGGCTTGACTATCTGCCCATTTAGATTATAAACTCTTTGGAAATGAGAACTGTTAATGATGGGACTCTGAAATTGGCTACACGAAAGTTTGCATCAAGGAAAGATGAGTGCCAATAGCTCAAGGCAACTTAGTCCTAGCTAAACAAAATTAGATTCTTTCTTCCCCCAGGTTTTTGTGGCACTGAAAAATGTTCACGTGATGTAGTCAGCTCTCCAAGCTACCAAAGATGCACTTACAAAGGAGCATTTTAATGGCAAGCCACTGTCTGAGAGTGCATTAGTGCATCTATTGCCTTGGAGACAGAGAAAGGGCAGCCTGTGGAGAATGAACCCTCTATGACAGAGCCTCAGCACATCTCTATTGACATGGTTTAAGGGACTGGATTATGTTGGAGAGGGGCCGGGAGTAGTAAAACAAGCCAATGTGAAAGACAGGGCATGCAATTTCAATCTGATCAAAATTACTTTGGGTCCAATTCATAAACATATTGGACTGATTGCTGCTTTAGCATCATTAAATGACTTTCCTAAGATTAACTCATGACTGTTAAGTGCATAAGGATTCAGTGATTCTTTTTATAAATAACACTTTGAAGTCAAATCCATAAAATTGGTTTAGGCTAAAATTAGAAGGGTTCTAATAAAATGCCCTGTGAATACAAATACTTCATGGTTGTTTCAACAGATATCACCTTAAACACGCTTCATTGTCCTGCACAGTGGCACACTCACCCAGAAAAGGGAGGGTAACAAATCAAATGTGAGGGTGGGTTTGCCACCCATGCAGGGTGCAAGGAGGCTGCATCAGGCTGGAACCATCAGCCTCCAAGCAGCAACAGTGCACAGGGCTCTGGCACCAGGTGCAGGGCTGTGGGAAGGCACAGGTGGCTGCAGCACAGCGGCTACAGCAGGGTAGCAGCACTGTGATCCTTTAGTCCCTCTGCTTCTGTCTCCAGGTTGATTAGTGTGCAAAATAAACAAAAAGCACATGAGATGGGAAGAAAACGAGTTACTAAGATCTTTTGCCTCCACGAATATGAGATGCTGCCAGTCTGTATTTCTTTCTTCTCCCCAGACAAGCTGCTTGGCAGTCCCATCCTCTGGCATGCCCAAATTGGAGTTCTCCCACTCCTTTCATCTGCCACTGGGAAAAAACGCAGAAGTGACATGTCTGGGCTCTTAGCAACCGAGCTAACTGGCACAGCCCTGAAAAGACCACCAGCAGCTAAACCATTCACTGCACTCCGACGTTTGTAAACACAATAAATGCTGGGGACAGTGGGGACATTTTTCAAAAATGGTTCTGCCAGAGACTGAAGCAGGGAGAGTCTGTTCAAACCTATTTTTTCATACCAGGGTCTGCTACTGGGCTTTGCTACATACCCTGCTCATCCCAAACACAAATGTCCTCTCCACTAATGGAGAAACATGCCAGTCCTTAGGGAACAGTGCAGAACAGGACTGGGACTGAGGAGGGTTTGCTTTTGCTGCATTCTCAGTGGATTTACACCAGCACTGGGGACACGGGGCAGAGGAGTTGCACTGCACAGCAAGGACATGGCACATCCTCTAGAAGAGAAAGGAATGAAGTTCTCCAGAGAAACAGTCCCCATCCTTGGGTAACACAGGTCAGTACGGTGAGAAGCACTGCAATTCTTGCCACCAGCTCACACACACAGCTCCCAAACCTGCTTGCAGCCTGGCCTTCCCCTGCTTTGTTCCCCTGGTGTTAGGAAACCCAGTGAGCAAGAGCATCAGGAGCAAGCCAGGCTGGGGAATGCAGCCATGCCCAAAAGGGATGCATGGATACCAGGACACAGGAAATCCAGCACTCACCTCTGAGGAGTCGGCATACCGAGCAACATGTGCACACTGAAAGAGGAGCTGAGCGTTAGGAACTCATCAGGTGAAGCCACTCACTCTTAGAAAACACTTGGAACCATTTTGAAGTGGACTTCAAGGCCCTCGTGCACAGGGAGGTGAGTGTCTGCACTGACCAGCATGGAGCACAGACTCAGGAATGTGCCTCATCCCAGGCTGTGTCCATATGGGTGTTAAGGATGGGGTTAGGTACAGCTCCCTGTCTCTGTTCTCAAACCACTGAACAGAAGTAACTCCTGACTGGAGGGACCTGGGAGCGTGGATAAGCAATGGGAGTGTGGATAAGCAATGGGTAACACACTGCAAAAGGCTGTATGATAACAAACACAGGGTACAATACTGGGACTTGTAATTCTATGTGCCTGAATTCTTTTCAGTAGATTTAGACTTCTTGTAGAAGTCATCTAGCTGCTGCAACCACTCACACAGCTTCTAAAGAAAATTATCCACAGATCCCCAATCTTCCTAAACCAGGAGGGTCCTACAGGAATTAATGTCCTGATGGAACTGCCATAAGAATGAAAGCAACAAAGGGAATTGCATTGCACCCTTCAGTGCAAATGCAGGTGATTCATAGCTGTTCACGAAAGTGTGAAGCTTACAGCTTCATCTTGAGCACAGTTTGTGTTCCAGGAAACAGCCTAAATTTCCAGTTTGAGCCTTTCAATTTAATGCTCACAGTGGTATCAATGACTTCACATTAAAAAAAAGTTTTCGAAGAAGAAAAGGTTTGAGCTCTGTGTGTTTTTAGTTATGATTATTCTGCACTAGAGACACTGGAAGTTCTTCCATAGTTTCACAGTCATTTTAAAGCAGCACAAACCAGTGCTGCTGTTGAAAGCAGATGTCCCACTGTCCCTTGCACTCTGGCCTCAACCTTCCTTGTCCCATTGCTGATGTCTGTGCTGCTGCTCTCTACTGGCTTGAGGATCTGACCCAGTCCAAGAGCAACCTGGAAGCAAGGAACAGCATTTAACTTGAACCCACTCCTTGACTGGGGTCAGCATGTAAAAATAAGATTTAAATATATCCAAAGGAAAAGACAGCACTGGCCAAAAGCAAGCTGGGTTACACCCTTTCAGTGGGACAGCTGCCTCACATTGGCTGGATGCTGCTGTGAAACTATGGGCTTCCTCAAGAGATCTGCTGTGGGTTCAGCCTCTGATTTTACACAGAAGGGAGCTGATCACAGTTTTATGATGGTTTATTCTCTGGGAGTTTAGACTACCTGGGTTGTTCTCACACATCTTTCTGGTTGATGGGGACTGAATACCCAAACACATCCTGACTGCTGATGTTCCCCCACCTTTGTTCTGTACTGCAAAGCTTTTGGTCCTTCAGCAAAAGACCAAAAAGCATCCTTGAGTCTCTCCTGCTCAGAGGAACGAAGAGTATCAGAAAGCACACTGTCCATTTCTGCTTTGAAATCATTCCAGGTGAGAATGATCTCAGCCTGGGGCAAGCTTAAGCAGAAAGAACACTGGGTTTGGGCAATGCAGAGGGTGGCTCCAGTGTTTGTGATCCTCTGGCCCAGGCAGCATCAGCTCTGGACACTGACTGTCCTGTGATGCAACACAAATTAAGGCAATACTGTAAAGTTAAGAAGTGCAAAAGCTCCTCACTGTTAATAAGGACATGTCTTATGTGGATTGTTACTGGACATTTGCCAGAACAACAGGATTGCCTTGAAAAATATTTGGAAATACTGTTCTGGAACTGACAGTTTTCCATAACATTGAGTAGCCACATGACATTTACAGTTCCCAAAGGAAAGAGGCAGTTCTGCCTGTGGAAAAAGCACAGGTTGGAACAGGCATCAAAGCTGAAATGTCAGAGTCTATCATCTGGGTGCCAGGACCATAAACTGAAAAACGCTGAACCAAGAGTGAAGTGAAAAATCAAATTAAGAGATGGTGGGCCTGCTATGTGGAGGAAGGGAATCATGGTGTGTCCTCGGTGCTGACAAAGGAAGCTGTGCACGTTTCCCTGGAGCAGTGGTGATGCCCCATGGGATGTGCTGTTTGTGAGGTTGGCAGCCACCCACAAATCATGGCAAAAGCAGCCTCTGCCTCTTTGTGTCATCTGGGTGTGGCTTTTGACCGGGTGTGAGGAGGAGGACAAGGGTCTTTCTGCGCGAGGAGTGTGAATACACCCAGAGCCCACTATGTGCTGAGCAGTCCCATGCCTGCAGAAGGACCATCCTCACAGCAGGACTGCACAATGGACAGGCACCACTGAAACACAGCAAAGACAGCAAAAGGTAGAGGGGGGGGGGGGGGGAAGTAGCAAAAGGTAGAGAAAAAGGAGCCACTCCCCTTGTGTCAAAGGCAGCTCTTGCTTATTCTATTCCTTGGCCTCGTAAGACACTCTTCAGCAGGCAGAAAAAACCTTTGCTGTGTCTGCATGAGGTCATTACCAAGTGCCAAGCTCTTCACACAGTGTCAAGAGGGGATTCAAAGAGTCACAAATCCATCTAACCAGCACCATTCACATTATAAAAATAACAATAGTGGAAATGAAACAGGCTGAGTGTTTGTGTAGCCTGGTCCTGCAGCCAGCTTTTGGCCACAGCTACAGCCCACTGGTGTCAGGAGAGCCTTTTCACGTGCTTCAGTGGGCTTGGAAACATGCCCAAGAGTTGTGAAACCAGAACCTGAACTGCTGCTGGTGCTCACTGGGGGACTGGTGGGGTTTAATACCAACAAAACTGAATTTTAGCAATCTCTTCTGTGCAGAGAAGACAACAGACCTCTCTCTACTGGCTGTGTTTCCATTGCTCAGGGAATGGGACCCAGCTAAAAAACTGTAAGCTCAACCTGAAGAGCCCTCTCTTTTCTTTGCCTCACTGCTGTAAGTCAGAATATGCTTCCATATGCCATTTGTTCAGCAGCAAAGCTGGCTTGAGGAGTTTCCAGTTCCTGGCCTCTGGATCTCATATGTCCCTCAAAGTCTCCCAAAACAGAAATCTTGGAGGCTTCCAATAATGCAGATTAGCAAATTTGCTCGAGTTAAAAATGATCCCTCAAAAATAGTACAAGAAGGTATTTTTAATCTGCATCAAATTCAAGATTTCTTCTTCTGAGTTCACAGCTCTCTACTACTGGATGGCTTGGGTAGCCAGAGCTGGGCTGTTCCATCACCTCATCACCAAGACAGATTATGGGCTAAGAGAATCACAGCATGGCCTGGGTTGGAAGGGACCTTAAAGATCATCTTGTTCCAAGCCCCCTGCCATGGACAGGGACAATTTCCACTAGACCAGGTTTCTCCAAGCCTCTTCCAACTTGGCTTTGGACACTTCCAGAGATGCTAAGTGTCAGGTGCAACTTAAGCCCCCCTTAACAACATAATGATAATGAAAATAATAACAATAATAATAATAGTAATATAAAATCCAAAGAAACCCTCTTGAGCCTAAAAGAGCAAAGATCAGGGCCTGAGGAAGGGACCACCACAGTGCAAAACCACCACTTCTGGCTGGTATTTGCAGCAGATCCAAGTGGGGTCAGCTCTCAGCATCCTCCATGACAGGTCCCCTGTGATGACAGGGGTTTAGCTGTTATTGGGTAATTCAGTTATCATGCATTTTTATGTTGAGACCTCATAGTTCCAGCTATACCTTAAATCTAACCATATGAGTTTCAGAGCTTTCGTCAAAAAGGGATGGTGGTTTTGGTCTGCTTTTCTTTCCCGAGTGCTTCATCTAAAATTCCATAATAGCAGGGGCTGTTACCCCTCAGAAACTGAGCTCTGCTCTCGTCAGTCAAAGAAAACACAACAGGTAAGAACATGGCTCTGTGTTCTTCACTGTAAGCATAACCTTTAACTCCAGCCCTCAGCTAATTCCCTTAATTAGTGTGGTCACAAAGAGATCAAGGAGCAGGCACAATTCTAGCTGGCAGCAGTCAAGGACAATCAACATAAGCCTTCTTTGAATTATATAAAACCTTTGTTTTGGGAATCATTATCCTCCTATTTCAAGGTTTCTCTTAAAGCACCAGGAATAAAACACTTGCAAAAGGAAAGGGTAAGATGCTTCCTTTTTTGTTGGTTCTTGTTTTAATGTTGCTAACATAATTTGTGGATTGGCAGTGGGACTAGGATGGAAGAGAAAAAAGAGAGGGAAACACCTTTAAACAGCAAAAAAAAAAAAAAATCAAACCAAAAAGATCTACTTTAAGCCTGCTTTGGGTGACAGATTGCTGATATAAGAGGTGATAGAGCATCAAGAAAATAGAAATACAGTGCAGGTTAAGAAGAGTTGGCTATTTAAAATGCGAATACCCTCATGCCAAACACATAGTCTGGGGTATTTTTGCTGACTCCATCTGATGTCACACTGACTATGTCCCACTATCTCTAAAGCAGGGAAAAAAAGAGGAGTTCAATGTTTCTGTGAGGCAGTGGGGACATCTGGCAGGGACATTTATGTCATCTGAGGGCTTTAGGACAGGAGAAAGAGCCGTGTGTCTGCTGTTCTGTAGTGACTGCTCATGCAGATTCTCATATATGCATATATTACATGTATGTGTAGCACACTAATGGGCAGAGACAAATTCTGTCTGTCCCCCGCTTATGTCCAACTAAACAGATATGGAAGGTGGAATGATGGAACTATGTCTGGGCTTAGTGTGCCTAGAGCAGTGTCATCTCACCAGAATATGGCCCTCAGGATGTGACACAGTTTGGCTGACACATCACATTCTTACACACACACACACGACAGCTGACTCTGATCAATTCTCCCCTCCAGACATCCTGACTACATTCAAAATGGTGCCCACACAAAACAGCACAAGGGCTGGAGAGAGCAGAACTGTACTTTTCACTTAATGGGATTAAAAGCGAGAGCAAAGCTGTGGCTGGAGTCTCTCACACAGCATGACACCACCACCTGCAAGTGGAATTGCCCTCCAGAGGAGTCTGTCCATATTCTCTGCAGGTGGAGAATTAGGGACCTCAACGAAATCACCAAGTGAGATGGGACAGATAGAGGTCTTGGAATACTTGGTGAATTTGTGCAGTTTTCATTAAAAAAAAAAAAAATTAAACACAAAATGTCAAATTACTTGGATCCAAAAATTTGTGATAAACACTTAGGCTCAGTTTGAAAAGTTTATGAACAATTTTTCAGAGATTCATCCTGAGAGATCCTTGAACAGCATTGATAAAAAGCCAGAACAAAATCAAAAACTTTTGTGTGTTGAGACAGGGGTTTGTGGCCAGGTGAGCTGACTTTGCTGTCTTAAGAGCAAAACTACAAAGACTGCTCTACTCAACATGGAATTAAGATAACTGAATTATGCTTTACTTGAAACATTATTTTGGTCTAAATATGTGAGTTTTTAAAGATTTTTATATTCTGTCTGTGAACAGTTTGTTTTCAGATTGATTATTTCAAGAGAAGTGTACACAAGACCTTACATAAAGATGAGAATAAAACCACTGTGCACCAACATTTCAGTTTACCCATAAAGAAAATGTACTCAACAGATAAAGTTGAAAAAAAGAAGCCTGATTCTCAGAATTTGTAAAAGGCTCTTTAGGAAAGATGAGACAAGACATTTCTAATACATTCCAAAACTAAAGCAAATTAGAAGAGGTAGCAACTACACAGGCTTGAAATACAGCGAGTGTTTGCACAGACCTCAACACACACAAGTTGGAACTGCTGAATTTCTGACTTGCCAGCATATGTTTCACAAGCTACAAAGTGCAACACGCCTGCAACTTTCCGTGGCTTCTCATCACAGCACTGGAGTTGAGTGATCTTTGGTGGTGTGTGGGAATCCCAGAAGCCATCTGGAGCCACCTGCTAGGGATAACCCCCCATGTCTCAATTTTTGAGATCTAATCTGCAAAGCTATCTCCAATTAAATGTTTTGGATTTGGACCCAAAAAAAATCCTTTAACCAAGCTTGAAATAAATGTTTTAACTCAGGAATGGATCTCACTCACAGCATTATATTTCTTCCCTTTGTTCTTTCAGAATTAGAAAACAAACCATTGCCCTTAAGAAACACAGTTTTCCCAGCATGGCTTGCAGCCCCCAGCCCAACTTTCCAGCTCAGGTTGCAAGGACTGAGTCTGGCTTCCCTGCACACTCAAGTCCCATCCTTGGTACCAGCCAGGAATAGTAACAATCAAATGATGATACTGTTTTTTTCTCCTAAGTGCCAAGAGACTCAGCAGCATGTCTGTGTCCTGGGAATTATGTGCTGCCTGCAGTGTCTGTTTCTCTCTGCTCCTGCCAAGGGCATGACTTCATTGAATGGTGTGATATTCCAGACAACACAACACTGAAAATAACACTGGCACTTACCTGAGCTGCCAGTGCCTTCTGATGCACTTCTGGATGGTTTTGGCTGGCTCTGTTTGCTACTTGTTCGTACAGTGACTGAAGGGGGAACAGTGCTGCTGCTGTCTCCACGAATCGTCGAGAGATCCTGCATGCTAAAGCTCCGTAGTCTCTCAGACAGGGCTCCCTGTCCCTAGTTAAACAAGCAAGTAAACAACACAAAGTTAGATCCAACATTTTGGGATTCTTTTCTCTCTTGCTCATTGAAATCCATCAGGACAATAGGAAGAGAAAAAAATTGCCTGGTCCAGTAACCTAGAGATGGCAAAAATGAGTTGCTAAAAGCATCATTCCCTCTCTTGGATCTTCGTTTTGGAGTGGATCTATGGCAAACAGCTCTGGTTCTTCACTGCAGTGACTTGATCTCAGAGCAGCTTGGCCATGTGCAAAGGAGCAGGATGTTGTTGTATCTTTCTAGTAGGTACTTTTCTTCACTAGGAATGAGTCAAACAGATGCTTGGCTTCAGAATCACAATTAAATGGCCTGCATCAAAATAACTCCCTTTTAAGTTAATCATCTATTATGATATTCACTCAGCCATTCTCAGCAATACACAACATTTACAGAGCACAGAAAATTTGAAATTTTAAAGTAATAAAAAGATATTGTTAAATTCCAAGAAATATAACAATGCTTTTTGCATGCAGCTTACGGAAGAAATAAAGTAATGCAATATTTTTCTTTCTTTTTACACTAATTCTCAATCTGACAACAAAGATATTCCTTGGTGAAAGGAATGTAACTGTTCTTTGTAAAGGATGGGTTGATTAAATGACACTTTCCATTAAAACTGCATCCCATCAAAAGCTTGACTCTGTAACCCTCATGCCACAGCACAGCCACAAAGTAGGAACACCAGAAAATTCAATCCATACAGAATGATAGCATTGTTGAAGTCAGAAGAGACCTTTAAGCTACATTAAACGACATTTGGAATATAAATTGCATAACTGATAAAAATTACATTTACGTTTTAACATCTTGTTGAGGGGGGAGGATCTGAAAGATACTTCATAGCATATAATCTAGAAAAAAATACTGAGGTAAACACATAGAGCCTGATTCTAACATCCTTTCTACAACTGTAAATTAGGAAAAGTTCAATGGATTCTTTGACGGAGATGAGATCAGAAAGACGGCAAATAACAGACAGTAAATACAGTCCTGTTTCACAAAAAGATAAGGCACACTGCAGCAATTCACCGGCCACTTTCATCTAGACTTGTATTTGTCCAAGCAGCACAGCCTGACCGCTGCCATAGGACTTAGGCTGGGGCTGGACCAGAACATATCACTGCTCCCTTCTGGGCTGCACTTTTGAGTATCCTGACCCAGTGTGCAGGTCAAGGCCAGTGGAGAGTTCACTCTGGTGCTGGCCTGGCAGAGAGAAAGGACTTACCTTGAATATCTACAACCGAAGGTAGGACTGGACACATTCTTTGCTAAAGCTGTTAGGCAACACTACCTGTCCCCTACATACTGGCATTGATCCATTGGGAAGGCAATGCAATAATTTACTTACTGATTTATCAACACCACTTCAGAAATTCTGCATGCACAGCAAAGGAAAATCAGTGTCTCTACCTCATACAAATTCCTTAGCACCTTACTTTTAGGGTGTGTAAGTAGAGAGGGCATCAGGCACTTATAACTACAATCACTGTGACAGTCTGCACTTGTAACATTCAAGAAAAATGACAGACCAGTAATCTCCCATCTTTTCAGCCTGAAGCTTTTTGTACAAGAAAAATAGGTTCAAACTTCCTTCTCAGCTCCAGATTTAGCTTTCCTGCAGCCTGTTACAGAGAAGCAGCAGACTTACTTTGCTCTTTCCCACTAGCCTATTAAACTTTTTTAAGTATTTTAAATGAATGGAGCTTCTTTGCTTATATACCAAGACATATTATGTTGCTGATTTTATATGAATGGCAGTGGAGTCCTGAGAACTTATGCTTTGCTAAAGTCTCACCTCTGCCATTGCATTCTCCAACCTGGCACAAGAGCTGATGCCTGAATTTTGACTACTCCTGCCAGTGGCTGAGACACTCTTGGGGTATGTTCTCACTCCAAGAGGCATCTCCAGTTAATCCTCTTGGGCCAGTGTAAGGTACATCTACTCTGTAAATGCTACTGGGCTGGTAACTGTAGTTGCCTTGCATGGCTGGTCAGCTGGGTGAGATCTCAGCTGCCCAGAGCTCAGTGCAGTTCTGGATGGGTTTTGGAGCTTGCACTGAATTCCTACACAGACACCCTATTCTCAGTGACTGATTCAAAGCCAACACAAGATATCCTACCCTGCAGCCTGATTACAACAGACAGGTCTCCAGTGAAAGCAAGCTGAGAGCAAGCTGACCATTAAATAATATTTTGCTATTGCAGAATGACTGGGCCAGCAAAGCCAGAGGGTTAGCAACTGATGAGCTACTGTAACTTGAGTGCTGTATTCCTCCCTCAGCCCCAGCTCAAGTGTCAGCAGGCTTTTAACCTCCCCCCAGCTGCTCTGCTCAGCCAGCTAACCCAAATTCCATTTCATTCCAGCCAGCAATTTTTGTATGTGGACATGAGTCAGGTTAGAGACGAGATTCATGTCAGACCAATCTGGCAGGGAAGAAGACGTTAACACACTGAAAATGAAGATGATGTGTTAATATTCTTGCACTGCACCTTGTGATATAGAGGCATAGAATGATCAAAGAGAGAGCTTTGAAACAAGGGCCTGATATGTTCCTGTCATCTGTGGGTCTGTTACATCAGCGTGTAATGCAGAGCCTTGAGTACAGACTGAACCAGCTGAGCTAAACAATTTTGACTTTCTCCAGGAAAAAAGAATTAAAATTGCCTTTTCTTAATCTTTGCTTTAGTTTAACCTGAGTTTCTAACAGCAAAAATAAAGATTGTTTATAAAACAGGTAATAGCAAAATATTACTCTTACTGTTCCTACCACTCTATGAAACAATTTGTCCAAATATCAGAAATGGCAAGAACAGCAAAGGCCTGGGCTAAGTGAAGGCACTGAACACCTGTGAAAACCTGCAGGGTTCCATTCATTTTCTTTCCAATTTCTGTACCTTTGTAGGGATAGACTTGATTTTATTGCTCCTAGAGCAGAGTATAACACTCACAATTTTTTTTCCCAGTTACCACATTTTTACTTGACCCCAAATAGAAACGTGACAGAAATTACCACAGAATCAGGATGGTTTTGGAGTAAAATGGAAAATAATGTTTACCAGCCTTTATTTCCCTGCCACATAAGCAGCTGTTGTATATGAAATCACAGACATTTGAAAAGCCAGCATGCTGAGGGTTTGCACTGCTATGTTTTAGAAATAAAGACTTTATCCAGATGTAATGCTTATTATTCCACAAAAAGACTTATCATTTATTAGCAAAAGAAAATAACAAGTTAATAGCTTTATTTCTCAACAGAATAGAGTTAGCACAGCACATGATTCAGGCTGTGTTTCATTAAAACAATCATGTGGAAGATGAAGAGCACCTGTTTGGGGGATTTTTGTTTACTGTTGTGGCCATGGTCATGCAGATGCTCTTCCAACTGCTACAGACATGAGAGATATCCCAGGAATTTCAGCACAGAGAGAGCATCCAGGTCCTGAAGCTATGCCTACGCTACAGGCCAGAGGCATGTTTGCAGCACATCCACACAGATCTGGGCTAGTTTTATCCTAGAGAGCATGTCAGCAGTAATACCATGACAGCAGCTGTAGTAACACCATTTCACTGTGTCAACAGCAAAACAGCTCGATGTTATTACACAGCCTTCTGAAAATTGTGACTGGGAGGGTTGTGGGACTAAGGATGACACACCACCTCTCTCTCTTCCTCACTGAACACCAACAATCATCAGGATGACTGTGCTGGCAGTGTGGGACCTGTGTTCTGGGGACTTTAGAGGACACAAGCATGAAGCAGTGCTGGAAAACTGAGCCTTAACTTCCTTGGGCACAAGACTCCCTGCCTAGACTCAACTACTATCTCATCCAGTTTCTCTTCAGACATGGAGCATCCCTGTGGGCATGGCACTTTTGATTTTACAGACAGTGAATTTGCTAGATGCTGAGATTTTGGTGGCTACAGGTGGGAACCAGTGTCTCTCTGTTCCCCAATCACTATGGTGTATCTGCCCCCAAATTCATCTGATCTTGCCCATAGGTGAAGGTGCAGCACAAACTGAAAACGAAGCTCTTCAGGCTTCCTTTGCCTCTTCTTCCCCCAGGATCTACCAACCTCATAAGTTCTCCTTTTACAGGGAAGAGCCAGGGTTCAGTGCTACTGAATAAAAGACAAATACTAAAAGGACATGGTAATATCACTGCCCAGTCGCTGCTATCACTTGGTATCAACCTTATTTAGATTCATGACAGCACCAACAGTGTGAGGGCACTGGCCATCAAAACAAGCTGCAGAAGCTCATTTGTGATTCCAAGTGATGTTAAAGCTCCCATCCATGTGGCATAGTAATTAAACTAAAACTAATTTAAGAATATCTGCCTGATTTGGTCAAAATGACAGCTGTAGTATAGACATTCCTTCCTCACTCACATTCTCTCCTTTTTGCTTTAAAGAGTAGGACAAAACAGTATTAAAACACTGAACTTCCAAAGCCAGCAACCTGTCTTCCTCTTCATGTTGCAGACATCACCATCATCATCTCCAGAAAAAAACATCAACCTCTCTGGGTCCAGAGCACAAATATTGATGCAACCAATACTTGCCTGGAAGGATCAGAAATTCTTTCAAAAAACTGACATCTGCATTGTGACAAGCACTGTAAAAGGTACTCCATCAGCAAGAGCTGGAACTGTCAGTTTATAATCAGTCTCTGCATTCACATTTGAACTAAAACTTCTTAGAGGGAGGTGCATTTAGGAGTCTGGGAAAAACTGGGTTTGCATTCAATGGAATTATTCATTATGAATACTTAACATATGTAGGTAGCTAAAGCTAAAGTAAATAAAATTAAGCACATATTTTAAAAATCTGAAATTTATGTAACAGTCCCATTAAATATGATCTAAATACAAACAAATAACCATGTCTAGATTTTATCATTCCTTCAGTCTGAAAATTTGAAAGAATTCTGTACACATTATTTAGGCTTCAAAACACCTCTAATACCTACAAATTCCATTTTGCAGCTGCGGAAACTACAACAGAGCATGACAAATCAGGAACCCAAAACTGCCAAGTCACAGAAGAGAAGCTTTTAACGCAATCAGTGTTAATGCAGGATGGCACCTCCTGGCCTTTTGCATCTTAGGATCAGCAGTTAATGAACAAGCAAGGGAACACTAAGTCACACTCAGCACACTTCCAGCACAATACTCAATCTGTTAATGTTCTCCTTGCTTTTTGCTGTGACTGTGGTTAGTAGTTCTCCTCCACAGATGTCTGCATGCATGCTGCAGCCTCCATCCTGCCAGTGTCCACTACAAGGTGTAGTGCATGTTCCCAGGACAGCAGTAATGCCTATGGTGTCAGCAGGACTGCCCCAACCACACCGGTCAGAGACCCTGGCTTCAACAGCTCCACTGCAGCCCCAACCATCCTCACAGGGATCACAGCAGAGGGAGAGAGGCTCCCTTCATCCATTAGTGAGAACACAACAGCAAACACAGCAGCTTGGCCAATGAGGCAGTAAGCACCCCAGTTAAATGAATGTTCCATATAAAAGCTCCCTGCCTGGCTGCTGGAGTCTCTTCGACTGCCAGCAGAGGACTTGGAAGGCAATTTGCTGATGAGATCAAGGACAAGCTTTTAAAGCTCAGCACGCAGGATCTACCCACTGGAAGCAGAGCAGCCGGCATTTGGCCTCTGACCAATCTCAGCTGAAAACAGCTCAAGCTAATCTAACAACTAGTCTAACAACTAGTCTGACGGGGAGCAGACATTAGTTAGAGGTTAGTAAAAACACTCAGCAGATTACCTGCCCTTTTTTCTGGTCCAAATACAAGTGTAAATGGAGTAGCTGAGAGACCTAGCAAGGGAAAAAAGAGAGCCATTGTGGCAACACACATAAAAGCTTTGAGAATAAGATCTATTTGAAGCATAAGTAATCGAGGTGAGACATGAGCATGACACTGGGCACCATGTGCAGGGACTCACGTACACATAAAAAGCAGGGACACCCACCTGTGGACTACACCTCTGAACGTAGGTTCTCCCTTCCTCAGCTTTCCCAGAGAGATGGAGAAACCACCCCATAACCCCAGCTGACAAGGTGTCACCTAACATGTGTTTTTATTTAAAGAGTAAAGCAAATTATAAACACAATGGGCTGCTACTCCACTCCTTGCACTTGATTGATGCTTCCCGCTGGAGAAATCCCCAGTGTCAGGCCTAATGGCTAATTCAAGCTCAGGATTACGTGAGGGACACGTGGCAGTCATTTTAGTCCTGGTGACTGACAGCTCTCCTGAGCAGTAGGGTGACAGTGGGGAATTGCTCACAGCAGTGAGCAGGAGTTTGCACACAGAAGCTTCCTTGTGTCTGCCTGCAGGCAGGCCCTGAGCAAAACCATCAGCTTTACGGTCTGAGCACAGGCACGAGTGAAGGAGTAAACTGCTTCTGCCACCATATGAACACAAATATCCTCCAAGCAATGTCCTTATTTATGGCCAGGGCCTGCGTGCCATGCCTAGTCTGGAAGAGCTACCTGTTTGGAAAAGTCAGACAGTAAAAAGACTCAAGGGGAAACTAGCTGACGTTAATATTGATGGTGGAAACATAATTTCATCCACCCTTTTTGTTTGTGCAGTTCATTTCCTCTCCAGGGAACTCTTTGTTACTTTTTCTCCTGCACTAGTCTCTCTGTACAAATTTATTTTTTGGTTCTGCTGCCCTGTGCATTCAGTGACCCTTGTTTTCTTGTTGGAGACACCAACCAAACAGCCAACATGAAAGAGAAACTGGAAAGAGTTACGTGGATTGTAACTCAAACAGCATTGGGATTCTATAGATTTGTGAAAAACAAATTTTAAAGACTTCTGAATAAAAGATGCATCACACATGAAAAGAATACTTCACAAAATACTGTAATCAGTGGCATGCTACCATATGTTTTAAGAAAACCATTTGTTGTTCCTCTTTACTGGTGTAACATGGCTCCAAGATCTTTGATTTTGGATCCCAAATGGAGATCCTTTAAAAGAAGCTACTTTCAAAAGCAACAAGCACAGCCCCTCTGAGATAACAGTAATGTGTCCCCAAAGGCTTCTCAGACAGTGAACTCTAAATAACTCCTGACCTCTGCAGCTCTAGGCCACGTTACTGATCAGGGCACATGATGTGGCCATCGCAGATATGGTGCTAAGCAGATTGGCCAGAACTGTGCTTCCATATGTTTTCTCAGCAAAGGAGCACTCTCCCTCTGAGCAGGGGGATCTAATCATTACAAAGAGGCTTTATCAAGCATCTTAAGGGAAAGGATGGTCCCCACCCCCTGTCTTCCTCTTTCCCAATTCAAGTAAAGTCCAGTTCTCCACTGTTATGCCACAAAAGGCAGCGTGTCTCTCCCACACAAGTATTTTTCTCCCAGTTCCCACAGTAAAAAGATCTAAAATCGCATGGTAAATTAGGGATATAAATATTGATTTTCAGGCAATTGCACTGGCTACACCAGCCAGATACTAGAAATTAATTACAAGATGCTGCTTGTCTAAAGAGGATAAAACCTAAATCATCACCAGCACTTCCCTCCCAGTGTCCTGGTTTAAAAAGCAGCAAATGTACTGAAAAACTTCCTGATAAATTCCCTGGGCTAAGGAGCCCTAAGGTAATGAAGCTATAACCCTCTAGGGGAAGGTGAGTCCAAAGGTGGAAATAGGAATGAATAGAATAGAAATGCCAGCCCAGACAGGTGGTCTGGGAACTGCTGAGGCTGCACTCCTGAGCATTAGTTAAGGAGGTGGCTGCACACCCTGAAACACTCCTGCTTGTCTGCGTGCCTGCTCCTTTTAGCGCTACGTGGCACGACTGCTGGCTCTGACAGCACCACGAACCACATTTCCCCACGCATGAAAGGCTCCCGGACTGTTTCTCAGACTTATTAGGCACAAATGGGCTTTTCACTGACACCAGTCATGCGTGCCTGCTCCCTCCACCTCATTTATCTTCTCCTGCCAAGGCTCTGTGCCCACTGCCAGCACCACGCCATGCCCTGCTCCCCTGCGTAAAAGCGGGCACGCAATGGGCCACAGCATCAGGTGCTCTGCCACCTTACCCACAGCAGGACAGGAAAAAGGCAGGGGAAGGTACATTATCAGAAACTTCTGGAGTACACTGATCTGTTGGCAGTGGGATGTTTTCTCCAGATCTCCTTTGAAAAGCAGAGTTGAGGCTGCAACTTGGGGATGGTTAAGTGGTTGGGAGCAGGATTTGTCTTCAGGTGGGGAAAGATGTTGGACTGTTTGGCAGAATTGGTTTGTAAAGGGTGGGGAATAATAATCCAAACAGGATCTGGGATACCCAGGAGCTTGAAAGAGAGAATGAGAGAGCTGGGAAGAGTATAAAACTGGTGAAGTGTGGGCTGTAGAAAAAAAGGAGGCAATGGCAGAGCTGGGCAGCCTCTGGGAAGGCCAGCAGGGATAGAAGAGTTGGGGACTGGGGACATGGCAAAGGGTTAGGAGGCTCAAGGTGACAGGTGAGGATAAGTGCTGGGAGTGTGGTGACAGCAAGGGAGTACATACAGGTGCACTGGAGAAGACTGGTGCTGCCTCCAAGCCTTTGGTGCCTCTCCTTGCTGCAGCCATGTGTGTCCCAGCTGCTTACACTGAAACCTGACTGATGGCAATGAAAAGCCCACTTATGCCCAGGATCCATCTGATGGATGCACTGCCTGGCCAAGGCTTTGCAGCTGCCCCACAACTGGGACTGTAAAAAATCTGCTGCTACTGTTCCCCTTCTGCTGTGACCCAAAAGTAAGCTCCTTTCTTGCACCTCTTCTCCCCACCAAGGTGAGCTGGAAAACAGTGGTTGTCAGTGCCCAGGGCTTCTTCAGGAATGGAAATGGCTGAATTAGCTGAAACTAATTGAAAACACACAAAGAGCAGCAGGATTTACTGCCTGGTCATTTAATCCTACCACTTAGGACTGACCCACTTGAAGCCACTACATGTGACAGAATCATCAAGTGATGAGGACAGGATTAGAGCTCCAAATGAGATTGTGCTCCTTGGTGGGGATGTGAGCTGCTGGGGGCAGGGAAAAGATCTGTGTTGAGTACCTAGCAGGGGTAATAAGACCAGATATCCAACATTCTGTTTGCCTAGTGAGCATCAAAAATAGACTCTCCAGAGAGAGAGAAAACACCCAAGTGAGCCAGCTGGGCAGACTCGGGGTGCTTGGGACACTGACAGCTCCTTAGCCTGTAAAATGAACTGGCATAGGTTTGTGCCAGCGTTAGCACTACTGTGGCTTCAAAACAAAACAGAGCAGGGGAAGGGAGCAGGAGGAGGGGAAAGGACAAGCCTGCAGCTGGCTAACTGAAACCATAGGATATTTAAGATAAAAAAAGGAAAGGGCCAGGGAATCAGAGATAAGGAAGTTGTGGCTGTGCACAGCTTGCAGCATCTTAGCCTGCAGTAAATATGTAAGCAGCAGCCTGTCACACACAAATGGTAATCAGAGAGCCAGACACATTGTGCTGCACGAATAAAAAGATGATGGATAAACAGAATGGATAAAAAAATACGATGGACAAAAAGAAAGGATAAAAACAATATGATGGATAAAAAGAATTAAGAGATGGGTCTTGCCCAAAGATCTTATCATGAAAGACAAAAGACCATAATGGATCACAGCTCAGACAGAAAGGAGAGGACAGGGCTATGCACAGTGTGAGTCATGTTCTCCAGGTAGAGGAGCCTTTAGATTTCAGCTCGTTTACTGAAAACAGATCTGTACAGAGTCCCTTTTCAGCCCAGCAGCTCACTGTGTATTGCCACTGCATGATGTTGATTTGCAAAGCCTGAGGGTCTATTTCTGCATACAAAAGCATCTTTTCCTCGCCCAGTAATCCAAGTGAA
The DNA here is from genome assembly GCF_017639235.1 of Corvus kubaryi. Taxonomy (NCBI): domain Eukaryota; kingdom Metazoa; phylum Chordata; class Aves; order Passeriformes; family Corvidae; genus Corvus; species Corvus kubaryi. Next base: position 26,545,123 of record NW_024582073.1, read on the forward strand.
GCAGTAAATAATCCTCACATTCACTTGCTGGTAAAAGCCATGTTTTCCGTGGAAGCTGCAGAAGCTCAGAGCTTCTGAATAAATCATCATCTCTGTAGGTTCCAAATTTAACACAATCCTTTAAAGGCTGAAACCGAATGAACAGGCTCCCTTTCCCATCTACACTCAACAGTTGTCACAGACTGGCTGGATACCCTTAAACCTTGGCATTGGGAAAGCCACGGTAAGCCTTAGAAATAGTATTCTCTTTCCTCCCTCCCTGGAAACTTCCCCCTAAGGACAGCACCGCAGTCTGGTCTGGCATCTGTCTGCTCAAAATGTTTTCCAGATAATTAGTCATTTAAACTTCTCTCACACAGGATAATCTGGCTCAGTTATACCTTCTCAAGTGAGCGAATAAGGGCGCTGACATGTAGTTGACAGCAGCTGAAAACCAGGGCAACAGAAACTGCTCCCACCCCTGCCTGCTGTATCGCTCCTCTCTGGGAAAACTCCCTCCACAGCAGCAGGGCCAGCTACACGGAGACACATCCACACCCACCCAATCACATCCTGAACACCTGAGGAACCCCAGCTCAGCAGTTCTGCACTGCAGCACACCAGGCTGTAACTCACACCAGGCAGCTCTCCCTGCCAGAACAGCGGCACATTCCGTCTCAGAAGGGCAAGGGACACAAGCTGCTTTAACCATTCCTGGATATTACACTGGGAATGGATTGGGGTGTAGTTCCATGACCAGCACAGCTAATCCATCTGCTTCCCAAGACCAGGAAGGGATGATCTTGCTTTCCTTTCCTCTGGCCATGCTCCTCACCATGCAGCTCAATCCTTTTCCTTATGCTGGCTCGGGCACTTGACATACATTTGTGGGCTCAAAACAACATATCCTTTTCTTTTTCTCTCAGGATTAACTTTCTGATAGATTAGAGATAACCTGAGGAGGTCCAGAGTGCTGGTGCACACTGGGAGCTGGAGCATTACCCCATTTTGGAGGAGGAGAGCTGTCAGATTGGTTCATACTCTGTTGGATCTGCACCCTGAGGCACACAGAAACAAACAACTTGCTGGAGGCCACTAGCCAAAGTAGTGAAGGAAGCCAGGGGTCCTATTTTTCCTCACATATCCAGCGTAATTTAAATGTCAAGGCTGAAGGAAATACATGAACAGTCCTTGCTTTGTTGTAAAAATCAATCTATTCAATAACAACTTCTCAATCTTATTAACAAATCATTTTCCCCTCCCCAAAGTAGTGTGCAGGACAGAATCTTCTGGCGTATTTACAGGTTGCAGTATCTTAACAGTTTTCTCTCAAGTTGTGTTGGCAGATGTGCAACACAACAATACCACAAGTCACTGAGTTGTCTTCTTCCACCACTGAATGGGGAGTTTCATCAACTATGAAAAACAACAGCTTCCTTGTACCATGGAGACTCTTCCCTCTTTCCCCCATTGCCACTGGAGCCACATTTGAAGGCAGAGAGATTATTCAGAAAAACACCAGAAAACTGGAAGAGTGGGAAGGAAAACTGCTGCTGACTGTTCACTCCAGTTGAACAGCTGATGCAGACACTGTTGCAGTCCTGATGGAGGAACAGGTTGGCACTGTGGGTTTGGGTTACTGTTGAGCTTCTCATATTCAGGAGCTACCTAGACAGGAGCCAGAATTCCTCTGGGATTCACACATAGTTTCTCACTGTGTCCTAAAAACAGCTCTAGCACAGACAGTCTGCAGCACCTTGTAGGAAGGGGCTCAGAGCAAAGGCAGTGCTGCAAAACTGGCATTCCTAGAGCCTATTTATGTCCCCAGTGTGACTTCTTCAGGCTTACATGGCAGCAGCAAAAGTGTTAAGTGTCCTGAAGGCATCACACAAATGTTATTTCATTGGGCATATGAAATATGCACTGCCCTAGCTCCACGTTTATCCCAGGTTTCAGTCCAGATTTGGATTATCTCACAGTCCCTGGGTTAGAAGAGCCTCTCTACTGAAGAACAACAGTTCAGGAGAAGACAGGCCTGACAACATAGTCTGCACAATGCTAGGCAGGGAAAAGGGAGGCAATTTTTGGGTTTTGCATATCCTTGTGATCCCATGAGCATGGCACACCCCTTGGACTCCCCAGTTCTGTAGCACCTTGCACTCAACAGGCTTTATAGACTTTATGGTATTTGGCCTCCCAAGGATGCATTATGCATTTTTACAAAAAGTAAGGCCAAGACATACTAAAGTGATGTGCCTGAGGTCATAGGAAAAGCATTTGGCAGAGGAAAATATCTTCCTTCAACTCCCATTCTCATGTTTTTCCTACTACCAGTACCCTCCTTGTCCATATGTTTCTAACTATCCTTTTGCAACACATGTTGTAGCCAAGCCTCACCCCCAAAACACACTGTGCACATCGACTCTAAGCCATGATAGCCCATGGCCAGAGGGCAGGACCACAAAATGCAGTTATCAAGTCCTTGCAGCTTTTATGCAAGAAAAGGAACAACAGATAACAGCTATTTTCTGGTTTTGACTCTTGGCCAGGAAGAGAGTACAGGATACACCCCTTCAGATGAAACCCCCCCCCCTTCCAATATCTACTCATCCTCCAAAAGCAACTACTGGCACTTCCCATTCACTCTTCCATAAACATCTCTGCAGAGAATTATACACCTGTTATGTTACGTGTATACCTCACAGAAGAACTTTTTGTCTTCATGAACTTCATCCTCTTTCCCACCACTACACAAATTATAGGTCACTATACAAAATCAGTGAGAGAATCCCTACCCCCACCATCCTCCCCCTGTGGCTGCTGCTGGCAATGGATGTAGATGAGATGTTAATGAGCCACCATCCTGACCTACACCATTACCTTTGAAGCTGCCATGACGGCTGCCGTGGCTGCGACGTTCAGCCCCCGCTTCCCGAAGTGCACAAGGGCATCGTAGCTCCGGTCTTTTGCCTGGATGAGGCAGTCATCGATCTCCTGTCAGAGCAGACAACAAAACAAACAATTAAAAAAGCACAAGAAGGACAAGCTCAGGCTTATGCTCCCAGCCTCAAACTCTTGGTAGAGTCAGGTCATCCTTTATGGAGGTAGAAGTCCCCCCTTTCCTCCACCGTGGCTGGAGAGAAGTTCACAGCCAACATTTGCAAAGAGGAAGAGTTTGCTGGGGGGCAGTAACTCCCATTGCAGGGCTTGGGAACTCTTTATTCTACAAGTGGAAGATTGGGACCCAAAGTTGGGGTCCTGGAAGCAAGAGAAATCTGCCTGAGCAGCATGGACCAATAGTCATTTGCAAACCACACACTCTAAAGACAAACAGGATTGCCTCATAGTTAAAAATAATCATATGATCACACTGGGCAGCTGAAGCTGCACTGCCCTGTGTCCAGGACAGGTGGTCTCAGAAATATCTGAGATATCTCTGCACATCATGGCAGTCCCCAGCTTCAGATGCCCGTGGAATTGGTAGGCCCAGAGCTTCCGGGCTTTGGTGCTGCTCAATATACAGTGAAACCATTAGGGAGGTTCCTGCCCTTATTCTCCCTTCCTCAAGACATTAGGGTCTGGATGATAATGATGGCAGTGATCCTAGTACTCAGCTGGTGGATGTGCTGCATTAGTAGGGACTGGAGGTTGTGAGGAGTTGCTGGCTGCTCTCCCTATTCCCCACAGGCAAGAGGTGGCAACTCAAAATGCATGAGCCCTACTTGGGAGAAGCACAAGCAAAGGGAAGCAAAGACAGGGGATTGATCCCCACTCTCCTTCTCCAACTGTTCCCTGCATTGCCTGTGGCTAAACAGAGAGCTTTCATTTTCAAGTTGCCAATGCAGAAAACAGTTTTTCACTCAGCAGTTTGCATGTGGATATATGACCAATAGCTGTTCTTGGCCCATTAATTCACATGAGCCAAATGGATCTGCCTGACAGCATCCCATTCACAGCCACAGGAGTCTCCTAGGCAGGCAAATGATCCAAGCTGTAACGTCCCTCTCCCAAAATTAGCATCCTTAATTTGAGCAAGACATTCTTTAACCCAGGACCTCAATATGCTACCTGCCTTTTTTCACCACACTACACAGCCAGGCATGTGCTTGCTAAGCCCATTTTAGACTGCCTGGGCTGTTTGTCTCATTGCTGTACAATGTTTTAGGCGGAGCTGGGAACAAAGTTGAGGAGTCCTGGCTGCCAGACCAAGTTTCTCTATTTGTTATATCCAGCCACAACAGAACACTCTAGCTATAATCAGCCAGTACATATAAAGCAGCTCAGGAGGTATTTTTATCCCCCTCCCTCCCAACTTCTCCACTGCACAAAGATGAGTTAATAAGTGTGAGTGCACTGAACAGATGCCAGTATTTAAAAACACAACAACCACAAAGAACAAAAACACCAACCAAAAGGAGGGGATCAAATGATAGAGGAAGAGAATCAGCAACTCCCAATCCTTCCATGAAAATGAATGATACAGGGACTGGAATAAACACACCATAGTTCTGTTCCACCCAGAGAGGACCCAGGCACCTGTGATTACCTTTTCTTTTGAAGACAGTGTTGGATGGACAAATTTCCTGTACAAGAGGCTGGAGCCTTTTGTGTATGGAGACAGAAGCCAAGCTACAAAAGCTATTTTGAGTTCATAGTAGAATGGAAACCTAGAAGAAAAAGAGGGTTACTGTCTACTCCCAGTTTAACCACTGCCCTTAATTAGAGATGCTCAGCGCAGGTAGGGATTTGCCAGCCTAGCTCAAGGCAACTTTTGCTTACCAAGGAATCTAAAGATTAAAGCATATTGACTCAGTTTTGAACACATCTCAATGAGGCATGTGGGCGAATCTTTACTTGGTTATCAGGACCATTATTTAATGGTCTGGAAGAGATTCTGCTGTGTGATAAAAGGAGCTTTCTAAATGCAAAGATCACAGGTGCTGCCTTCACAGTATCCCCGTCACTGTCAGAGAGCAAAGAACAAACCAGCAAACCAACATTTCATTGATATATTTATGCACTTCCTATCTCTCTGCCTTTCAGCTTTTAAGATAACACTTACATGACTGAAACTGAAATACAAGAACCTTTGTTGTCCAAGCATCATAAAGGTGCAGATCTGCACTGACTTTCAGATAGGGCTGCAAAATATGGAGGACATTAACAACAGGACATGCTTTAGCTGTAACAAGCAGCCAGGGACATCCTGAGATTAAATTATCCAGACTTTTCTGGAGGGCAAAGCCCAGAGCCCAAGACTGGCCAGCCAGCAGCATCTTCCTGTGGGCAGGCATGTTGCTGCCAGCAGTGTGATGAACAATTGCTACCCTTTGTAGGAAGGGGCAAGCAAGAGCAGTGCAGAGACCTGTGGTGGCTGTGGACCAGCCCAGCTGGACTCAGACAGGCTCCTGCTGTGCCACACAGCACTGCCACAAGCCAGCCGGGCCAGCCAGCACCCAGGTCTGACCCAAGCAGCCTCTGCAATGCTCTACTCTGAGCATGAATGTGCCAGGCTGATCTCCCACCTCAATGAGGATCTCTACAGCACACTCGATTTCACAGGCTGGATAAGCCCTCTGCCATTCCTCCTGACAGAACCACATAACTCATCCTCTAAAAACAAAGCTCCAGATGAACACAAGGGAGGTAGATCTGCATGAAAATTAGATAGACAATAATGTCTTTTATCTCCTTTTCAATAGATCTGACATGTTGCCAAGTTCTCCTGATCTCCTTTGTCTGGAGGACTCACTCAAGGCATGCCATGCTATGCAGGAACAGGCTGTAAGTAAGGGCTATGCACTACAGTTAAATTTTCATCCTAAAGTCTACTGATCTCACTGGTTTCTGGTAGAAAGGCTTTATTATAAAGAGCAACCAAGCAACAAACACTTCCAAACCTGAGCATCCAAAAGGAACTGAATCTGATAACTGGGCATTTATGTGCTCTCGTCCTGATAGAGGCCACCAGGAATCCTTCCACTGGCACCAGAGAGCCACATCAGTGTGAGCTGTCACTGTCCTCCATCAGACCAGCCTAACCAAGAATGGGTCTGACAAAACAGCTCAGATGCAACCACCCACACAACAACCTACAAAGTCTTGTGCCGCAGGGCTGTTTGTACCTGATCCACAGTCTCTGTATTTACTGTAGGATACAGCCAGGCACATCTAGAGCTCTGCCTGTAGCTAAATCAACTGTTATTTATGTGATGACCTCTGCAAGCATCCAGCTGGGCAGTCAGCTGTGCCTCTATGACAGGCAGGGCCTGAGACTCCAGTAATGATTTCCCACTAATGAGATACCACTGAGCCCTTCCACTTCTTTCTTGTTTTTCTTGTGACAGCACTGAGAAAGGAAGCATGTCTCCTGCAGACAAAAACCCTCTATGCACCCGAAGCTGCTGAACCCCTGTACAGGAGTCAGTGCACTTTTGTGTGCCTTTTTTCCCCTTGTAAACATTTCCATTTTCTTTTCATCTCATGCCAAAGAGCCTCTCCCCTCTGGTGCTTACCAGCAAAGAAAGATATCCGTGAATGTCTCTGCTGTCGTGAAGAGCGCGAATATGATCCAGTACATCATCCATTTGACCTGGTAAGCAAAAACAGTCTCAAACTATCTCTTACAGGCACAAGTGCACAGAGTAACTCTCACAGGAAAAAAAATTCTTACCCCCCTCACCCTCCCTGCTGTGTATTTAGCAATTACTGTGGACTTGAAGGTGCCAGTTTGCCCCACTTCAGCACATAACACGTGTCAGATTTACACAGCCCTTGGGAAGGTGACTGTGGCCTTTAGGACTGGTCTCAGGAAAAGAAGAGCAGCCTGACTCTGTCCTTACAGAAACTCCACTGGCCAGTAGAGCATGGCAGCCCTATGACAGGGCATTAAAAATCTCACTTGGCTCATGTTAAGAGCAAATGTTAATATAATTTGTTGGCCAAACTCCAGTTAAGACAAAATGTAATTACTTACATAACATCTATAGCCAGGAAAAGGTGAAGAGGTAACAGCCCACCCCATAATGCAGGGTTCAGGAGCACAATCAACTCGCCACAATGTACTGAATCAGGGGGCACCCCTGGAGTGGCTGTGCCTGCTCGAACCCACACCCAGTGCAGTGACAAGGACAAGGGCAATAACTTAAATCCCTTGCCTGGGGCTTAGGGAGGAGTGTTTTACCTCACACTGGTAGTGAGAGCATGTGCTGTGCTGTCTCTGTTCAGCTACAGAAACTCCACTGCCATGGATGGATGGTTTCTTTTGGAACCACAGCAACAGAGTCTTTGGGGATGGTGACTTGGTCAGATAAACTGTAGCACCTCAAGTAATTCAGGAATTTGGGAATTCCTGTCACTGAGCACTAAATGGCATTTCAAAGCACAGTTCAACTGTTCTGATGTACGTAGTATTGGTTCTTCTTAGGATGGAAAAAGATGGTCAGACAAAGGTTGTTAATTTAACTGACAACTGTTGTTTAATTAGGTGTATCTGAAAATGGAGATCCCCAAGCAGCTTTGCTGGAATGTTAGAAAGCTTAAGGAAGTAAAATCCATGAAAATCCATGAATTAGAGAATTGGACCATGTTAGCTAAGGCTGGTATAATTGCAATAGACTAAGGAGAGGTTGGAGGGAAGACAGTACAAGAGGGACACCTACACCAGGTGCTGCTCTGGGGAATGGAAGATGGAGGCATCAACAAATCTGGATCTCACCAGCTTGGAAATTATATCCCCATCTTCTCCCCAATACAGTGGGAACAGTACTGGTAGTCTCCATCTCCCTGTAGGTACTGGAATTATCCCCTAAGCACCTGTCCCTCTGCTACATAACTGCCCTCCTGGGATTTATATTTATGTGTATATTTATATTTAGTGTTACAACAATAATGGCACTGCCAAATGCCTGAGAGCATCATCTTCCCAGGGCAGTTTCTGCCAGACTTTTTACATAACTGATTCCTCAGAGCCTCAGTGCCAGCATGGCTCTCTCAGTTAGACCTTACTGCCAGCAAAACTTTTAAACCCAAACCAAGACCTCATGTGGATGGGCTTGGATCAGCCTAAAACATCTATCAAAATTACTATTACCAAGCAGAATAAAATTAGAGTGATATAAGTTTTGACTAATAAATGAAGGTTCCTCCTGTGTCAGTGTAAATTATTACTTCTTTTTTTTTTTTTTTTTTTTTAATCAGGCCTTAATGGATACATTGCCACAACTGCTGCATTAAACTGAAATCAATTGTAAAGGCAGACCAGGTCTTAGATCAGCTGCTCTCACATTTGCGTCACAACCACAAGTGTCTGATGTGAGTTCCTCTTTTACAATTAAATTTCCAACAGGAATTGGACCCTTCAACAAAATACCTTCCAGAAAGGGACTATGGAAACGTTAAGTATCAATGGCAGACCCTGCTTGGAGATGCTTGTGCATGTCTTCAGCGTTTTCAAGCAAAGCATGTACAGGCTCTGAGAGGCACAGCTGTGCAAGGGCTGCAGAGACATTTTGCCTTAAGTATCTGCTATGATCTGTAACACTTATGATTCTCAAAATACCCAAAACCACCTTCTGAAGGAGGAAAATTATAAACAAAACTCTTAGCAGCCACAATGAGTCCCAGATTGAGCTTGCACTAAAGATTTAATGGGATAGACATCTATGCTGTTATCCAGATGAGAAAATGGGCTTGTTATCCCTGGGATCTTGAGAGGATTGAAGAGTCAAGATCTGGAGGCTGAGCTGGGTTCAATGAAGTTAACAGAGTTCAGATTGTGAAGGGCACTACAAATCCTACAGGACCCCAACAGCATCCAAGTGCTTTTGATTCTCCCATATTTCACTTTCGCTGATTGTCCCATATGCCTTTAGAAACCAGGGCCCAGGGAAGATTTTTCAGCAAAAAGAAAAAAGAGAGCACACCCAGCTCCAGACCTGCCTGTAAATAGGTCGCTCTGCAAGGAAGGATGTTTCTGTCTGAGGATTCAGTCATATCTACTTGGAGTTGCCTCCTCTTATCCTTGTTTTGAATGAGCAGCTAAAGCTTCAAGGCTTTTTGAAAAGGCTTTGATTTATGCTGCTCTTCAGAAACAAAGGAGAGCACACAAAGCTCAGGATGCCAAATGCCTTTTAAGTCGGCTGTATATCTCACCACCAGAGGAACAGCACACATTTGTCAAGGAGCACATCAGCTCTGCACAGGAGCCAGAAGCAAAAACCCAAGTCTCATTTGTGCCCAGCAATCAACCAGCCCACCTTCAGGCCAGTCTGCCCCTTGCACTGCTTTATGAGCTTTCCCAGAACACAGGCAACACCTTTACAATGTGGTGAGGAGCAATCTTAGAAAACAACCCCCCAGCACAGCCACAAACCTCATTACTCACATATTCTTTGATGTCCTTTGATTTCACGGCTTTGTAAGAATAATATGCAGGGTAAAGTGTGCCAAATATAAGCCTGGGAAAAAACAAACAAATAATAAACGGATTAAATTGATTTCCTCTCACATGGAAAGATTTTTTTTTCCTGTGTTTTAAATGTGGGTTTTGCCCTGGTAAAAAATGTTAGGATTTGATTTAAGCTTGAGTACATTAAGTGCAGTACAGGAGTGATTTTGCATCACTGAATTCAGAGCAGCTATTGCCAGTGACTTGAATGAAGAGCAGAGATTCAGGCTGATTTTCCTTTTGCAACCTTTTCCAAAGCTGTACCGTATGAGTTACACACAAAACAAAATAACCAAACCAAACAAAAAAGGCCACCACCACACTTTCAAAAGGAAATGAAAAATCTGATTTTGAAACAATCTACTGTGACACCAGGAATACGGGAGTATGGCTTTCAGAGAGAGAATTATTTATCGAAAATCCCTTCCACCTCTATTCACTGCTCTGAAAAGCTGACAGATGATGAAGCAGGATCCAAGTTATACTCGTGCAAGGGTTTGGATGCCTCATCCTACATTAAACCTGGTATAGGAAAGAACCCTGCACTGTTCAGTAAAGTCAATTTGGGCTCAGGAAAGGAGGAGGCATCTGCCCACCCAGATATGCCAACATGATCAGGCCTAAAAATCCCAGCTCTGCTGTTCTTTCAGACAGCTTCCTTTCATTTTCAAGTCTGAAAGGGATGCTGTCAGCTTCAAGATTTCATGTAAGGAAGAAACAAGGATCCGTAAGTTAAAAATAGCACTACCAAGAAAAAAACGTGGAGAATTTTTTATCCTGGGTTTTCTCTGCATCACTGCCTACATGCTTATTCACTTGGATTATTCTGGACGTAAGCATAGGCTTGTCAAAACCACTTTGCCCTGCCCAGGTTTCAGTCAGTTTAATTCAATGCAGGAGGATGATGCTGCAAAGTCTAAATTTAATAGATAGCAGGGCAATGTTTATTGGCTTGCAACTACCCATCTTTCTGTTGAAGCTTTCGCTTTAAATTCGTACAACTGTTTCCTCTGCTCCTGGGAATGAAAATGATCAATGTTTCAATCCCTAATTGTGGAGCGACACGGACCTGCAGTCATCTTTTTCCATCCTGCCAGCAGTGACTGTGTATCATGGGACTCGTAATTACAGTGAAGTCCATTACGTGCATAAGACATTAAAAATTAACACTCTGGGATATGGTGCACCATCGTACTTCCCGGAGCTCATGAAGGTATTTATGGAAGAATGGGGTGAGCCAGCACACATCTTGATTTCCAAAGCAGTGACTGAAGGCAATTTGCCTGCTATTCATCATGCTCACTGTAGCATGGCTTAGCAGAACTTGAAGCACAATGCAGACTTCAGAAAAGCAGCTACTGAGTGAGGAGATTCAACATTTTACAGAGGCTTCACAGTGGCTTCAAAAAGCTTTGCTGGAAACCATCAGCTCCAAACATATTTCACCCAGAGGGGCTTGTGCTATCTGCAAGGATCAGATACAAACACTCAGAAAGATTCTGGGAAACCAAAAGCATTTTTGTTCCTTGCAGTATCCCACCAAATAACAACATGGGTTAAGGCAAGGACAAACACACAGACAATGGCTTGATCCTGTTCTCACTGAGGCTAATAACAAATATTCTGAGTTCAGTGGTAGCAGGACCTAATCCAGAGAAGGTAGAGTTCACAAAAAGGAAGAAAGCTACAATATTCAGAAAATAACAGCTGAGCACATGAATAATATTTTTGACTCTCCTTATAAAAAGCACTGCAATGCTGTTCTTCCTTCTTGGCCTGGGCTGGCTGCTATCTCACGCTTTTATTTCCTGCAAATAATCACTGAATGATTGATATTCATTTCCTCAGTTTGTGCTGGTAACAGAAAGTCACTGGATCCTGAGGCAGCAAATGGTTTATAGGAACACTAGAAAATAATTAGTTGCAGACAATAAATACTTGGAAAAAAAGTCCTGGGAGGGAAGGAAATTGCAGTAATTTTGCATGCGCAGAGCAAGGGACAGTTAATAAGGTGATGTGATCTCCCTAAACTGGAGATTGAGAGTTTCACTGATTTGCCTTGCAGTGTGTTGTGTGCATATATGGACATTTATTACTGCTGTGGTTTACCAGACTGAAAACTGTTTTAAGGAACGTTGGAAGCCAGTCTTGTCGCTGCTGTGGTTTATTAAGTGGCTTGGGGTCATTTAACTTCTGGGCAAACTCTACAAATAGAAGACAAAAGATGTTTGGGCATTTCTGTAAAGCATATTCAGGGTTTTTATGATAAATACTTGCATATAGGGATGTTCCAAAAAGTCTCTTGAAGTTACTGACTTCACTTGGCTCTAGATCAGGGCTGAGTACAATTGATTTAATTCAAACACACACATCAATCCTCTACCTCTTCCCTCAGTTCCTCTACCCTGCTGAAGACAATAATTCTCACTTCCCCCTCATCCAAGTTTCCTGTGTAATTAAAGTTATTGTTGATTCCTGCCTTCCTTCATCCCCATGCTCAGACTGTTGCCAAATCACTCCTTCTGCACGCTATACACAAACCCGAGGCTGATCCTTTGTCCCTCTGCCTAAGCCATAAAGTCTTTCCTTGTCCAAGTCTCCTTTCCACCTCCTCTGTGTGGTCTCTACCCCACTCAGATGCACCAGTGTTTAAACCTCTCTCCCCTGTCCCCATCACCTCCACTCCCAGTCTAACAAGCTGATGTAACTTATCTTTGCTTTCCATGCCTGAAAAACGTTGTTCCTAACTACTGCTGTTTGCTCTTTCATCACATCCCACCTTGGTCCCTTCTCTCCTTTAATGATTGCAGTGCCACCACCCTCTTCCTCTGCTGTTCCCTGTATGTATTCTCCCACATCCTGGAGCTCCTGTGCTCCTTGCTCCTCCATTGCACATCAGTCCATCACCTCCACAACAAGCTGTTCCCTGGCAGTCATCCTGACAGCTGCCAGTTTGAGAGGCAGCAGCCCAAGTCACACCAATTCCAACTGTATCATTCCCCAGTCCTCCTCATCTCTATATTCTTCTTCTGCAACACTTCTGGTGTTCTCTGAACCAGACTATAGGACCTTCAGCTTTCTTCACACATCCCCAAAATCACAGGACTGCCCCTCAGTTCCCTCCCACAGCTGCCAGCTGACCTGGGACTCGGATGCACTGTGACTCCCTCTGTGTTACGGGCACTGTCTGTCTGCCTGGTGCTGGCCAGCCAAATTAATGACCTACCTGTGGAGTCAGCACTGCAGCTTTTACCTCCTAGCAGACAGTGCTATGAGGCAATCTCCTATCCAGCAGCTAATTCTTAGGAATAATGTTGAAAATTTATATTTGAGACCTCTTCGACCCATCTATTTGGCCACAACCACTTTCAGATCCAAAAGTTTTGCAGCAGTGGAAAAACTGACTACTTAAGTCTCATTTCCTTAGGAAAGCAGTGTCAACCCACTCCCCACCCATTTCCATCTTTCAAAGCTCCTTTGAAAGATCCGTGTACCCAGGAAAGCCTTGGCCTTTTTACCTTCTGTGCAGAAGCAGATATCCTGATCATCAAACCTCCCAGAGCTTGATGTAGAGTAATTACTACATTTAAAGCTACAGAAATGCTCTGTAGTCTGGGCTAAAGCAAGCACACAGTCTCAGGGTATAGGGAGAGGCAAGGAAGTGATGACATCCATCAGTGAGTTAGGAAAATCTCTCTTGCAGCACTGAACAAATAACTACAAAGCCTTACAGCTCTTACACTGCTCCATGATGGAGGTCTACACCAATTACAATCGCCTTGAAAAAGGACAAAACAGCAGCTGTAAAGAAATCATTGAAGAGTCAAATAATTGTGCAATAGGAGGCAAAAATCTAAGTAAAAGGTTAGTCTGCCTAAAGAATAGGATAAGGATTAATGGTGAAAATCTCATAATCCTATTAGGCACCTCAGCAGCAGCAATCCCCAGTCTGGATTGTTACATGTGCTTCTGGTCATTCTTTGTCAAAAGGGACACACGAAGGCAGGAGGGGAAAGAGAAAGACAAGGAAAGTGGAACTGCAGTGGGAAAGATCCGTAAGAGGGACTGTAAAGGCTGCAATTGTGTCTTTTGCAACAAGACAAATAACAGGTTATTCACTCCTTCTCCTGATGCAGTGTAAGGGGATGCTCAACTCAATAAAGAGAATAAAGGCAAAAGGAGGGAAGAAACCCCCTCTATCTCCAGGAGGTATTATGTGCAATGGATAAACTGCATTTATTTATATAATTACATTATGCAGGATTTGGGGTTTGGTTTCCATTATTTAAGTTTACCATTAATTGACACAGGAAAGGATGAAGCTTCCCATATTGTGGGGTTTCCTGATTGTCAGGGGAAGAGTAAAGCAATTGAACTGTTGGCTCCTCTTGAGCAAACCCTGTCATATTCCAGGGGAGCAGCTGCACCATCACCAAAGCTCCTTCTGTCTCCACTTACCAGGACAGCGACAGTCAGACTTGGCTATTACATCCTTCTGTTCCTTCTCCGGATCTACTGGAGCAGTGATCCGACCATCACAGAGCACAGGCTATTCCAGATGTGACAGTATTCCTGACAGAATTTAGGCTACAGCTTGGGCAACAGCCTCAGAGCTGCTATCATGACCTGGGAGGGTCCCACACGACATCTTGAGTTCTGATTTGGTGATGCTGCTTTCCTCATGGAAAAGTCATTTACCCACAAAATTAACTCTCACACTCCATGAAGTAGCCACTGAAATAAATGGAAAGGCTCTCAGTGATTCTCAGGAGTCCTTGCCAGGACTCAGGTTACCTCCAGAAATGCCTGCACATCCACTCCCTTGAGCATTTTTAACCACAGGGATATTTTCTGGGTGGTAACCCGCTGTTACAAATACACCAGCATGGGCTGTCTATATCCCAAGCCATCCAAGTCTTGCTCCTCTAGTTACCATGCCACCAGCAGTGTTTGGGCTGCCCAAACACTTAAAACATTGTACTACCACAACACAAATAGAACAGCCTTGTTTTGCCCATAAATAACTAATGTTCCCACTTCATCAGCACACAGCAGCCAAGATGGCAACTTCTGCCACAGGGGTGGACACATTTAGGAATCACTGAGATATTTCCTATTTCCTCAACATGTTCACTGGCTAGTGCATGCTTCTTACACACAGAGCAGCAGCTGAGCTGTCACCACACCAGCATTCCTCAATGATATCACCAAGAAGGCTGCCAATAGGTTTGTGTTCCTTATTATCAGTCCTAATTAATGTTCACACAGTGCCACAGATTAAAAATAAATGGCACTGCCTTTGCACTGAAGGTTCCCAGTTGAAATCCAGCAGTTGGGGATGTGAAAATAAGCAGTGCAAAACCCTGGACAGGCCAAATGCCTGATATTCAAGAAGGGGCTGGGGTGAAGGAAGCACCAGGTGCAGAGGAGGTTCTGGGCTGATATTCCCTAGGAGGCGGCTCCTGCAAATTCCTTGTGGTCACTGTGCAGTGGAACAGTGGCTCCAGGGAAGTCAGGAACTTCCCTGTTCAGCCTCAGGGTGACAGCTGACACCATCCCCACCTTGGGCCCCAAGAGATGTGGATACCTGACCATGCCAGACTGACATCCTGATACACTCTGAGAATACCCATGACAAAAATATCCCCCAAGGAAAGCTCTGGGTCCTGATACTCCCAAGACAAACTAGACTCACTTCAAACTCCACTTGCAACTTGAATCAGACATCCTTGTGGAGTTGGTTCAGTGCCCAAGGACAAACATGTAGATGCACCCATGTCACTCAGCCAGTCATGCAGTGCCTTTGCAGGTAAAGCACCACTTGCACAGCCACCCAGCACATCCCTCTGCTTTAGGAAACATTCCTCTGCATCTCCTTGGTGGGGGACCTGCTTAGCTCTTCTGATCTGCTGAGACCATGTCCTTGCATCCACACTTCCAAAGCACCATGCAGAGCCACAGCACCAAGGAAGCAGAAGGCAGACCCAGGAGAGCTCTGTACCTAACACAAAGATGCTCTGCTTTCCATCCAGATCCACCTGTGACTTCTCAGCCAGGTTACTACAGAAGCAAAGTGAAACCTCATCTTGGTTAATGTAACCTAATGGCTGACGAAACCCAATCGCTCCTCCCGGCGTAACTGCAGGGCACAGGGACACCCGACTGGCCTTCCAGCAGAAACAGCAAGTCAAGGACTGCCCTTGATGCTTCTAATTTAAACAGTCTTCATCTTCCCAAAGCAGCACATATTCCTCTCCAGTTGACATGACCATTTAGCTTTCCTCAGCCAGGGCACTCCTCACACAGGAGCTGGAAGATGCCCAGGCACAAACAGGTGAAGAGACACAGCAGCATGGATTGGTGGAGGAATTGGCCTTGGCCAGCCTGGAGCTGTCACACAACTACATTTGGGTCACAACAACCCCATGCATTTGGGGGCAGAGTGGTTTGAGAGGCTGCTCAGCAGAAAGGGACATGGGAATGCTAGCTGACAGCCAGCAATGTGCCTGAGTGGCCAAGAAGGCAAATGGAATCCTGGCCTGTATCAGCAATAGCGTGGCCAGCAATTCCAGGGAAGTGATTGTCTCCCTGTGCTGGGCACTGGTGAGGCTGCATCTAAAGTGCTGTGTTCAGTTTTGAGTCTGTCCCTTCTAAAAGGATGTTGAGGTGCTGGAGCATGTACAGAGAAGTGCAACAAAGCTGGTAAAGGGCTTAGAAGACATGTCCTATGAGGAACAGCTCAGGGAACTCAGATTGTTCAGTCTGGAGAAGAGGAGGCTCAGGGAGACCTCACTGCTCTTTAGAACTGACAGGAGGTTGTAGTGAGGTGGAGTGGGTCTCTTCGGCTGTGCCTACCATGAAAGGATGAGAGAAAATGGCCTTTAGTGGCACCAGTAGAGGTTCAGATTAGATATTAGAAAAAAAAATTCACTTATAGAGTGGTTAGGCACTGGAATAAGTTGCTCAAGGAGGTGGTGGAGTCACCATCTCTGGAAGTGTTCAAGAGGCATCTGGATGTGGCACTTTGGGGTATGGTTTAGGGGTGATTATGGTTGTGCTGGGTTGACAGTTGGATGAGATGATCTTGAAAGTATCTTCCAACTTCAATGATTGTGTGATTCTGTGAACTATTACGTTTACTCACATTTGAGATCCTACATTCAGACTAGTCTAAAGTTCCCTTTTCCACAGTTCCTCTTTCAGGGAGAAGATAGAAGTGCAAAAATAACTCTATTACTGATGGAGAGACCTTTTCAAATATTGGGATTGTTATGATAATGCACGTGATGCCTACTAAAGCCTGACATTCCTAGAAAAACTACCAGCAGTGAAGGGTCTTCACAGGTTTACGTTTACATGGACAAACTTGAGTATCATATTTAAAGTCCATTCAAGATTAGGCAGGTACTTAACCCTTCCCAGGGCTACTGTTCCAGACTCTCTTCAAACTCAAGCAGAATTCCATTTACACACAAGCCAACACTTTAAAGCTTCATTCCAGTCCTTCAGAACAGAAAATGCCCATGTAGCTGCTATAAAAATACCCCACAGCTCTGCAGCTATTTTAGGAAGCAAATTCATTGCAGGTAGAGATTTACTAAGCTGGTCTGTTCTACTTCACGCTGCCTTCAGCAGAGCTGCCGGGCCCAGAGCGCCGATGAGCGAGGGGAATTTGTTGTCACCGAGACAGTGTTTGAAAGGGGGGCTGTGTGGGGAGTGTGTGGGGCTGGTGTGGGGCCCTGACCCACGGTGAGAAGCTGCAGTCAACACAAACACTGTGCCTGGCACACCCCAAGGGGCTCTGAGCAGCTGCCTGCAAGAGATAATATTTAGTGGGCCTCGGCAGAGGCATTTGTGCTGCCACTGCTGCTCCCCTCTGCGTGCTCCAGCGCAGCAGCACCGCAGCAGAAAACAGCCCACGACACCGAGAGTACTCCCAGCACTGGCACAGCCCACGGCTTCATCACTCTCTTGGGGAAGAAGAAATAACTCATCAAAGTGGGATACTGAGGGCAATAAAATCTGTGCCTTTTAGAGAAGAAAACATTCCTGTTCTGTGACCGGGTCAGATCTTCACCCAGCTTGACTGCTCCAAAAAGGCAGGGCTCAGGGTCTGACTGCCCTGATGTTTTCCTTAACCAGTACTGACCGTATAGTTCTGGCTTTGAGAGCTTTGGCTTTTTCCAAGCCAAATAAATGGCAATTTGAAAATTAAATGGTATGTTTTAGATGGGAAGGGCTGCTTTTCCTGACTCTGGAGAGGGGGATGTTTATGTGGGAAAAGACTTTTTTAGAAGCACTGATATTATATTCCAGAGATGACAGATGGTCCAAAATCTGCATTGTGAGTTAGCCTACAGATTTACGGTAGGCTCATGATATGAAAAGGAACAGAAAAACTTATAACCTAACCAAACTAATTTCTAGGCTAAAAAAAGGTATGAAATATGGATTGCTTATCAACAGACAAGCCCTGCATTATTTTCATAGAAAACCACATCACGCTGGAAGCATTATTTTGGAACTATTTTGACTGATACTATGTGAATCACCTTTTAGGAAGTGTAACCACGTACAGAAATCCTAATTGAGAGCACAATCCTACTACTATCTGAAAACTCAGTTCAGGGTATGGAAGACTTCCACCATCAAACCATAAGTGCTACCACTGTCTGAGGAAGTGGAGAGAAACACAAAAGCTCCTGTTCATCTACCCCTCACCGAAAGGCAGTTTTAGACTTCTTGTGGTGTACTCATGGGACAGAAAACAGGAATAAAAAATTAAATGAAACTATAACACATCCAAATCAATTGCAACATAATCTCCTTAGAGTATTGTTACTCCAGCTTCCCAGGGACAGAAAATTACTAGAAGTGCTTAACTAAATGCAAGGAGTATTTCAGCTCAATGTAATTTCAAAATTAAACCAGAAGATCTCTTTGGCCCAAATATTCAGCTAAAGCAATGAAAAACATTAACTTTCCATAGATTACCAACGATTCAATCCACTGTAACAAATCAAGCAGTCCCAAGGCTGCTGTGAGTACCACTGGGTCTTGGAGCTCTCCACAAGCTCTTGGAGAAGGACAGAAACCTGTAGATCTCTCCCCTAGCCAAGGAGAGCAGTTTGATAGAGAAACAGGTATCAGGCATAGTCATGGCCAGCTTGGTGCAAAACAGCCTGAGGTGAAATATTACTACTGTTCCAACCCCCCTGTGGCAGGCAGGGCCACCTTCCACTCCTATGGTGGATATGGTGGATGCTGGTAAATCAACAGTAAACAGTGTCACTCCTTCCATCAGGAACTGACTTTCCTACATCTCTGAGGACTCCAGGACATTAACCAGAAGACCAAACATTTTGAGGGACCAGCCTCTGAAAACCAGTGGGACCCAACTCAGATGTAACCTCTATGTTCCAGAGCCAATATCTACCTCCTAGTTAAGTGAACAAATAAACAAAAAACCCACACACATCTTTAAAATATTTATTCTCATTTTGGTAACACACTTCAAAGAAGGATTTCAAAGTGCAGTATAAATATTATTGATGTGAATATCAAAGCTAGTGTCATTACTACTGATTTTGTATTATTTCTATTTCGTTAGTGGTTTATATCTATTTTAAATTACAAGAAAGTGAGACTTATTAAAATCAAACAGAAAGCTCACATCAGTAACATGAACAACTCCCAGTTTTCAACTCCAGTTTTAAAGCAAGAGTGTAGAAAAGCTAAGGCAAGATGAATTCAAGACGATGAATTTCAGAATATTCAGCCCAGCTCCATGCTTTGGTTAGCATGGGGATCAGAATGCCACATGCTAAATTTAACAGCTGCGACATTGCCAGGAGTTCACAGGCGATGCAGACCAAGTTTCTCTTTCCGGCCCACAGACACAGAGTGGTATTTCTTCTGGGTACTATAAACATTTCAGGGAGTGGCTGGGCACCTGCTTTCTTACTAGGACCTGCATAATTTTTATTTTAAAACAAAGGAAAACAAGAAACTGTCATACAGCTCGAAAAAGAGAGACTTCCAGTCTCTGTCATGTATTTTACAAGGGTTTCTAGTGTGAATTTAATAGAGTTCTTTCCTCCAGGGTCTTTTCTCATTTCATTCATCCTTTTTAATCCCTCCGTTTTATACAGCTAATAACAGCATTGTAATGAAATGCATGGTGCAACTGAGATAAACACGAAGGGAGAGATCTCCAGCTGGAGCTGAACTGATACAGAGCAGCCTCCAGTCTAACCAAGACATAAGGGAGAGGAAAGCAGAAGGAAACACACCTCTGTTCTGAAGCCACAGACCACTGATGAATAATCAATCAGATCTGCTGGTTACACCCCTGAATTCAGCTTCAACTACCAGGACAACTATTTGCCTCTAATTAAAATAAATTAGAAGAAAAATGACCATTTAGTGGCTAATCCTAAATCATGGTGTTAGGATAAGTGGTACAAAACAGCAGGTGGGAGAGCCTAAATAATACCCTGACCTGGCACCTCTTAGGGCTGTCCCAGGGCAGCATCAGCCCCATGGGGGTGACACCCATCATGACAGGTTAATGGGAGAGGCTCCCCAGAGCACTTCACAGACTGGGGGTGGTTAGTACCTACAGGGGTATGACACTCATTATGGGATGCATGGGCAGACAGTGGACTAGGGCTCACACATGAAGAGAAAAGCACATCAAAATGATGCTACAGTGGCACCTCCTGTTTCACATCTTCTCCTTCACATATTCACCCACAATGGGCATGATGTAAAATACCTACTGAACCTCTGAAGTTCTCCTGGAGAATATGTGGGACAGCCAGCACCCAGCACATTGGCTTCTGAGCTTCCATCAATAGTGCCCACTGCAGAGCAAGAGCACTTCCTCCAGGGTTGAATCTGGAGGAACCAGACTCACCCAGGAACAAAGGAGCAGCACCAAACGCCTGCCAGAGATAAATCACGAGCCCCAGGCCCCGTCCAGTCAAATTTTCAGTATCTCCACGTCTGGACTCCTGTTCGTGATTACTTACCCTTGCTTTGAAGAAGTCTTTTCTTTATGTTTAATCAGAATTTCCTTTGCTGCAACTTGTTTCCATTGCCTCTCACCCTTTTGCTGTGTCTCCACAAAAAGCCTTGCTCTACCTTCTCTGTAACAATCCACCACATTTTTGAAGACAGCAATGACATCTCCCCTTCACCATTTCTTACTAAGGCTGAGCAAACATCCCACTCATCTGTCCTGGTGCTCCATATGCTCCAGTCCTCTTCCACTGGGCTCATTGCACTTTGCCAGGGCCCTCCTTATATCAGGGAAACTCAAATGGGATACTCTACTCCAGCCAGCAACTGTGACATCCCCTCACAGTTGCCAAATAGAGGGGAACAATCACTTTCTTCAACCCGCTGGATAACCCTCTTACTAACCCAACCCCATGTCTGTCCCTGGAAGAGAACAGCACCACATCATTCCTATGATCAGAGGTACAGAAGCACCAGGGATCCACTCCCTGAATGATGAGGAGATTCTTCCCTGCTGCTTGGAGAACCTTCTTCCTCAGCCCCAGCACAACCTTTCCTTTGCAATTGCTGCTGTCCCCAAGGAGCTAAGCTGGGGAATATCTACTTGATTGCCAAGGGAAGCATGTGAAGAATAGCACCACACTGTCTTAACTCTGGGACTTAACACAGACGGAGTACTATTAGCAAAGAGCTTCAAAAAGAGGGGTAGGGAGATGAAATGAATATTTACAAACACTGCTTTAATTCTCTTGCTCAGCCATTTTTGGTGAGCTAGAGGAACAGCTAGATTTCCCTTATCTCTACAGCCACATACTCACATACAAGACTTTGCGTCATTAACTGTGCAGTTCATTACAATGGTTTTATGGTAATGTTGTAACATGATCTACTCTTACTGAAAGCCACGAGTAGAGAGGTCATTATCAGCTTATTTACCCCTATGCCAAACACCATGGTATATATCTAGAGATAAAATGACACATCCTTTCTTCTGCTGGAGCTGGGAACCTTACAGGGAAAGTGAATTACCCACACATGGCTAATAGCCATGCTATGATAATTTTTAAAAGGATCAGAGGCTGCAAAGCCTTGATCAAGCTAAAATTGATTTAAAGGGCTTTCTTAAATGACAATCTCCTCCAGAGCCCCTAAATTCATCCTTTAGAAGTTGGAGAATTGTATTTTCAGCTTAAATGAAGAAAGACTAAATGAAACTGATCCAAAGAAAAATTATATTCAGCACAGGGCTGACCTATGTTAGTAGCAGGACAAATACACACCCCAGGGTCCAGGAATCTTTAATTTTTCTGATCTAATCATTCTAAGAGGCTTTCCAGGACTGTAACTAAGCACAAAGCAGTACCCTAGGCACAGAAATACCAGCACCTCTGTAAGTATTTCCATCTTCAATTGGTTCTCTCCAAGTGTTTGGGAAATAGTGGAGTTCTCAGAACCCCATTGTACATTTTGGTTCCACATCGGCCCAGCTGAGCATTCCTCTGGTTGGACATCCATCACGCAGTGCTGACACACAAAAGCTGCATCTGTTCTGCCTTTAACTTGCTGGGGTTGGACAGAATATTGTCACTGTTTCTGGCTCAGAGCATACCAGCACAGAGTGTGGGTGGACTAATATACCCCAGGTGGAGATTCAGATTCAGCCTCCAAAATTCATGCCCATCCCCTCAGTAACACTTATGTATTGCCCACTACTGCAGCTCAGGTTAAATATTTTTGACTTGCAATTCACTTTGCAGGTCTGTGGGACAGATACAACTCATGCAATTTGTACAGAGCATTCTAAAATATCTTTGGTTTTGCTCCACACAGAGTATATATGTACAGGTGTATATACACCAAGACAGAAATACTGGAACTTAGACACATTTCCTTACCTACTCTGGGATGTTTCTTAAAATGCAAGGCTTCTCTTCTGAACTTTGAAATCTCTCTACATCTATTTAACTTTCCTACATCATGATTCACCTCCCAACTGAATATATTTCTACTACAAAAAGACAATTCCTTCCCTATTCCTCCCAAATAATTTTATCTTGTTAAGTACCTCCAGGCTTTGTATTCCTTGACCAATATTCGATTTCTTTTTTAATTTCTGATATTTTCCAATCTTACCATAGCTTCTCCCTGAAGCTTAACAGGTTAAACACTTTCCTCTTACACTAAAGACTAGATTTCAATCCCTGTGATATTCTACTAAGTGAAGTTTGGGTCTTTAACTAAAGGTAAGAGAGAGAAAGGGGTTTCTTTTCACTTCCACCAATTTTTTACAGCACAACTACTATTCACCTACATTACATTTTTTAACAACCAGCTATTACCTAAAGAGCAGGCAAGACTCACTAGTGAGGACAGGTATCTGCTAAAGCATTTCATGGCACAGCACCTCATACTGAGAGCTTTACAACAACATCTGACAATTGTAGATTTTGGACAAATAGATACCTAGGGTAAAAACCTTTAGAAAAGCCTGAAATGACAAATATCTACACGTTCAATTGACCATGCTGGAAATTAAATGGCTTTCACCACTGGAAATCAGCAGCTTGGTCACAGCCCAGGTGGTGTGAGATCTAGAAAGAGAAGTTGCAGTTTCCAGGCACTGCTTCTGTGCCAGCCTTTACCACCTCCATCATTACACAGGGAAACAATCTCACTGTGAGGACATCTTAGCAATTCCCACCTTTGCTCATTTATTCTCATCAGGTGATTTCTTGGAAGCAATTACAGGAACATTTCCATTCAAAATAAAGTATCAGACAATAGTTTCTCAGAAAAGAGCATGCACACAGCCTTGCAGGTTCAGAGTACAAATCAAAATATCTGATGCCCACAGATACATGCAATATATGCACATATTATAAAAGTTGGGATTTAAAATCCAGTTTCACAATTTGGTGAAGCTATGAAGGGGTTTGACTCTGGTTTTTTTAATGCCTCAAGACAGCAGTATCCAGATACTCAATCCTCCTTCTGACAGACGATGTCATGTTCCCATTTGCATTCAATTTTGATCTCTCCCAGACTTCTCATACATCTCTGAATTTCAGGCTTTAGCTGAGAGCCTTAGAGAGTAGAAGGGATAAACCATGCCACTCTCTCCTACTCTGCATTTCCCCAAACACAAATGTGTTCAGATCAAAGCCTGTGACACAGGCACAGCTCCATTCCTACACCATGAGGAATACCACTTTGTCTCAGGCTTGGGTAAAAAGCCAGTGCATTGCACAATTCTGAACAGAAAAGGCTTTGCCCCTCTTCTTTCTTTTGGCTTAGCCACTTCACCTTTTTTTCCATTCTCACCTTCCCTCTCACACAAATACCTTTCAGCTGGCAGCTACTCAAAATATAAAATATAAAATAAAGTATAAACTGAGGCCTAGGAGCCAGATGGAGACTTCACAGAAATAACTTGAGAGGAAAGCAAAGGGGAAGACAGCCAATTCTTCTGGGACCATTTCAGAGATTTCTAAATAAGCAGCTGCTTGAGAAGGCAGCTTGTACTTTTTGTGGGAACACCCACACTGTGTGCTATCTTGTGTATGATTTCCATCATTTCTTATTCATTACTACTGCTGGTTTAAATGCCACAGTCCAGTGTTTGCTTTCTTTCCCAGGCGAGGGGATTCACGCAGAAGGATGACAATGTTGCAAGTGAGACTCTAAACAAAGCATTGCTATTTTGAAATGAAATGGTTAAACTGTTTCAAACACATGTAGCTGTACAAAATGTATCTGGAGAATTGGATTTACACAGACTTCAGCCATTTATGGTCTGACTGCCCAGAGTGAGGTTTCTTGGTTTCAAGAAAATACATAAATTATAATAGTGTTTGAATAGGGACCTGATTTGCTACAGCCAAGTATCTGCAAACCTCAGCAGAATAATAACTGAAAAAGAATGCTGAGCTATTCTAGTGGCTGCATAGCACATCTGAGTCCAAAAACCTCAGGACACACCATATCAAAGAGATGAAAAATATCAAATCTATAAGTAAATCTTTGGGGGTGGGGGGTATGATTTTACAGAATGGGTTTACATGAGATTAATAATGAATTACCCCAAACTACATGGAAAGCAGACTGGTTCGCTTAAAAGTACCATGCAAAATCAGGCATAGTATTTACAAACTTAAAATGTATGTCCTGCCTCATGGACAGCAGGCAAGGTCTTTCAGTGTCAGTCTCTCAGGCAGCTCCGCTGATTCTGCAGTGATCTAGGAACAATATGTAGAAACAGGCACAGGGTGTTTATCATCAACCACCTATGTCCCATGCCCTCAGGCCCTGGAAATGGCTGTTGGTGAGCTGCTGGGTTCCCAGGTCCTGAAAGCCTGCATAGCAGCACTGGTTTAAGGCAACCAGGATCAGGGATGGGAGCCCAGAGCTAATGGCAGCAGCCATGGTTTTAGCCAGCACCCTCTGTAACAGAGATTCACACACGGGTACAGGCATGAAGCATGAGAGATTACAGAGTTTCTACCTGTCTGATGTGAATAAAGTAGCTTTAAAAATATATGTGCTAGGGTGCAATAAGGCATTAGGATTCTTTAGATTGAATCTAAAGAGAAGGTGGTCATGCTCTTCATCCTCAGCTTTCAGTGGGTATTAACACTTCTTAGAGAAAAGCTCAATAGCGAAGCTCATCAGAGTTCCAGAGCTGAGGTCAGAGGTGTCTTGATTACAGGCTTTGGGATGGCCCATTCGATTGGCTTTGGTTGCTGAAGCACAGGTAAAGCCATATTCCTATTTAGGGATGAAATTCCCAATACTGAAATGACAGGATAAAATATCTGTCCTGACAGACTCGTGCTTTTAGGAGCCCTCTATCCTGGATCTGTCACCACTCAAAGGGCAGTTTAACTCGCAGCTCATAAAGAACACAAGTCCTCCATTGAACTGGCCAACTTCTGTCCTGTAATATTCAATTTTCTAGGATGCAGCTGGCACCCTCTACAAGGCCCTCACCATTCCCAGCTACGAACACAACCTTAGGTCTCCCACCTAGGTAGGTTTACACTGCTCACTGACCCTAGCAAAGCTGCACCAGTTGACACAACTTGAAGCTCTGGTATTGCCTTAGGGATGAGAAAATTTTTGAGGTTTGCACTGACCCAGCATTTTTCAGCTATTTATTTAGTTTGTTTGCAGAAAATCCAGCCTTAATTCTTCAGGTTTACCACAAACCAGGACTGGGAATTTTTGTGGCAGTTCTTGCTAAAATTTGGCAATGGACCACTTAGCTTACTTATATGTACAAAATAGAGAAACTGTAATTATTCCAGATACAAACTTCCCCCCCCCCCCCATGTACGGTGACTTCTTTCTTAGAAAGTTACATTAAGAAGTTTTCTGTTGAATTCCATCATTTTAGGTTGGATGATCACACTTCATTTCACACAGATTCTGTAACTCAGATCATGTGGCTGTAAGGCTTTTTTGAGCACATGAAATGATCCACTTATTTGATTGCTAGATTAGAGGAAGAGAGTTTGTGCAATTCCTGATGGACTGAAGAATCTCCAAATCTTCTAAGTGAATGTATGGTTCCTCAGTTATCCCTAAATGTTCAGGTGCTAAGAATTCCCATCTTAGAGTCAGCTGTAACAGAACACACCATACACAAGCATCTCACAATGCTGTCCAAATACTGATGAAACCAGCTTTGCTTCGCACAGTGAGAGAGGAGATCACAAGCAGATGCAAGGATAGGCAGTAGAACACAAGGATTTTTGCAGACCTGTTCAAAATGACCTCAGAAGTCTGTGTTGCAGGCTCATGACAGTTACAGCTATATAAATATCCAGATATGGATATATCTATTAGATAGATTATATCTTGAGAAAGCATCATTAGACCTCAGGCTCTCCATAAATCATTAGAGTCAGCAGGGGATTGGTTTGACTGATTGCGCTCTGACAGCTAAGAAAAGAGGTGAGCACAGTATAACAAGCATAAGAAAATACCTACAATATTTACATAGGAAACAATTTACTCTTACTTCAGTGTCTGTGTTTTTAAGGTATATTTTAAAAGACCAGCTTCCTCTCTGCATTTGATCCTATGAGAAAGACCCTTTCTGTATATAGGACAGCAGAGTGTGTTGCCATGGAAATTATTATGATCTACTTAAATTCAACAAATCCAGCCTTATGGGGTATATTCCCCAGAGTATCTCAATTTAATTATTTATGTTCCTTCTAAACAGCAACATCTTTCTGTTTTGACCAAAATCCTTATAAGCAGAATGAAAACAGTAAACCTGGAAAGCAGAGTCCTTTGTTCAGCTACAAAACAGGCACAATTAAGCCAGGGAAAATGCAAACAGCCTTCAGGCTGCCCTGACAATGTGCTTCAGCTCAGACCTAGAAAAATTGTTTGGAAGGGGGAAAAGTCTCATTCAGTGCTTGTATCCACCATGCCCCTGGCCTCTCTGCTATGATTTTCAGCAAAAAATACCAGCTAGGATAGTGGGCTTTTTTGCAGAGGGACATGCTCAGTGGAATCTAAACACTGACCATCAATTTATTTTCATATAACCACCTGTCTTGAGCTCATTCTCAAATCAAACCACTCATTTTTTCCCATGAAATACGTGACTAAACCCAAAGCCTTTTAGCTCACGGCAGCTCCAGCATCCATCTCTCTCTTTCACATGTCACTATGAATTCTGCAGGTAGAATTTAAGAGCCAGATGGTGTTATCGAGCCTGATCTAACACCAGGGACAATTTCTTGTGGGTCACATAACCTGAGTGGCTCATAGGTCTAAGTTTAGATATGCACAGACCATGTCCTCCCAAGTTCACAGCAGAAAAGGCAGCAGGACAGGCAGAATGAGCAGAATGAGGCTCATCCACAAAAGGGCCAAAGGCAGAGCAGTCCTGTGGGAACTGCCCAAGCTAGAACAACCACCTCATCATGAGGGCTGTTTGATGTGACCTGCAGCTGGAGAGAACTGCTCTCCTCACATGCCCACAGCAACTGTCAGAGCATTTGTGCTGAAGACATCAAGACAAAGGTGACAATGAAACAGTGTGGTGAATGGAGAAGGTTATCCTTCTGTGATTGCTCTGCTCTTTACCATCACCAGGTGTTTCCCAACTATCCTCCCTGGAAGGGTGTTCTTCCTGAAATGCCACACAAGATTCCTGGTTTCACTTCTCCGTGAGTGCTCCTCGGGGACTGACAGCCAGGAGAGCTCTGCCACAGAAGAAGCTTGTCTATGTAAAACATCCCAGAGTATCCCTGGACTTCTGATCATTGGCTTGGAAATTTCAGCTCAGAATTCATATTTACCTTGCCCCTCCAGTTCTGCTCCAGTGGGGGCACCTCATTCCCACATCAGGTCTACCACGTGTAAAACAGAACTGGTAGTTTACATGGACAGAGATTATTACTAAGACTGTTTTACAGGTACCAAATCAGGAAAGAATAAATAATTTGCCTTCTTCCCACAGGGAATTTACAGCACTGCACTGAATCCAGGCTCTCGGTATTCTCATACAAAATCTGCAGCACAAGCCCTTTCCTTGTATGAGGTTGGTTATTGGTTATAAGCCTCCCTCCAAAACATGAGGCAAGAAATGTCTGTCAGTTTTTTGCTTTCCACTGTAAACATTTATTTATAGGCTGGAAACAAAAAATAGAATAAATGAGCTGAATGAAAGGAAGCAGCAGTATGAACTCAACAGAAGTGTTCCTTCTGCAGGAGCTGCAACTGCTCAGTGATGCTGATAGCACTGGATTGCCTGGTAGATTCACAGGCAGGTACACACATGGTCCTGGTATCCCTGGGCTCCATCCAAAAAGGCACAACATTTCAGACATGAGGAGCATTCTCTGTAGCGCCTCACGAATTGGTTCTTCAATATTGGTTTTGTTCTCCTGTAAAATTTGCCATTTTTGGAAAGCGACATATTACTATTGGCTCCATGAGAGAGAAAGGGGAAAGAGAGACTGCAGCTTTATTGACAATTGATTGATTCCTTCTTTGAAAATGAATGTTTATTTATTAGCAATTAGTACATGAGCAGTATGAGATGCAGCAAATAGCATTTGAAGAAACAAGCCTTTCCTAAGCGTGACACCAGCTGTCCCCCATCACTGCCAAGAGTAAATCTCCAACTTGACACCCAATCCTCTGCCTCCACATCAATGTGTGTCCCTTCTGAAACATAATCCTTGCTCTTCATTTCTACTTACTGTACAACCAGCTTCTCTCCTCCTTTCATGCCACCCCTGCCCCTCTTCTGGTTCTGTGACCACTTTTACCAGCCTGCAGGTGGCTGCTTTACCACCCAGAGCAAATTAAAATCCCTTGCCCTCCCCTTCTCTTGCAAAATGTGTCTGCAAGAAAAAAACAGCAGGGTACTCTGCTAAGGAGTTATGCCCATTCTGAGGCTCACAGCAAAAGATGGAGTGGTTCTGTGTACAAAGCTTGGGAAAGTACCACCCATGTTTCTAGCTCTGGCATGGTGCTCCAGGTCTAGAGTGCCTTGCCGAGTCCTACCTGTGGAATGAGCGGGAGTGTCCTGTTACCTCAGTCACTCTCTTCAAAAGCACACAAGTCACGGAAAGATAAAACACAGTCCTCATTTTGTCACTTCTTCTAGCTCTTTCTCACCACTCTGCTCACCATCTGTTTTGCCTGGATTTTATCAGTTTAAATTCTGCCTTACTACATGCATGTGAAATGCCAAATCAGAGTACGAACACTGTACCAGCAATAGTGTCACAGAGAAATTTCTGAGGAGCATAGGATCAGTCTCAAGAATCATTCACCTAGAATGCAGAGTTGCATGTATTCATACCTTATTTATTTTTCTATTACTACAGAACATAGAAGAACCAGCTAGAGACTAACCCCCACTGTGTAGGTGTTGTAAGATAAAAAATACTAAATGATCTTGCTCATTTAAAAATACTAAATGAACTTGCTGCCCAAAAGAGTTTGCAATCTAAGTAGCATACCAGTGATAACAAAAGTATGTGAGACCTTCCCTGCAAAAAGCAGCATGTGATTAACTTCAACCATACAGGTGATCTAAGGGAGATTTTGCCATGTAAGTGTTTTGCTTGCAAAGAGCCTGATTACATGGATGCATCCCTCCATTGGGCCATTTCACCTCAAAAGACCTACCTGAAATCTGAGTGGGTCCAATTCAGCCGAGTGGACAAGACAACAAAAGGAAATCTAGACTCAGATCCTTGCTGCCTAATGAGAACATAGAAGAAATTTCATGATACAAAGGTTCTGCAGCAATCCAAACTGGCCAATACTTCTGCAGCACTCAGGTCTTCATCCACCTTTATGTTTAGCCTGAAAGTTTCCAAGATATCAGCTCTGTCTGCTGAGACACGGAAGCAGCAAGACAAATGCAGTGCTCAGTACTCAGAAGCAACTGCTCAAGAAGTAGGAGGTGTGATTGTGTCGTCCTCCTTCATCCAGTGTGTACCAAATATTTCCCCTTGACCCAACAGCTCTCCATGCAACACACAACCTCTGATGGAAGCTCATTAGAGATGCCAGTCTCACTCTGTTAATTGCAGTAAGAGCACAGAAGAGTGTTTCTCAACCTTTCCCATTCACTTCATGCAAACCTTTAAAAGAAACACACAGCTCATTTTATACCCCACTGTTGCTTAAGGATAGATGACAAATAATAAGTTACATGGAATAGACAAAATGTTGAAATGTTAATATTCAACAAAACTGTCATTCAGTAGATATAATTACAAAACTTGTAACTAAAAAAATAAAGTAAAAAATGGTATCTTCTGTCTAAATCAGTTAGTACATAACTGTATGAGGGTTTCTGGTTTAGAGCTGAACAATTTCCATTGACTGACTGATGTTTTGTGGACTGCCAGCCGTCTGTGAACCACAGCTCAAGCACCTTGGATCTAAATCTCCCTCCTGTGACTAGGAAACCAATTTTAGGAAGTGTAATGCCTGACTTAGTAGCCTGCATTAGGCAGTCTGGCTGTTGTTTTCTGCTGACTGACACTAAGGACAGCACTCAGGATCTGAAAGGGAAGAGGTCATGATTCAAAGTACGTCAGCCTTTCGTTGTTTGACAGCTTCAGGTAGCATCTAAGTCTGTAGTTTTGCTCTCTCTCTTACAACCATCAAAAATCCATACAAAAAGCCACATACACATTTCCCAGTTCCCTTTATCAAGTTGCCTTTTATTAATTTATTGAGCAGGGAGTCTGGAGGAAATATGCTACCTGTTCCTCTGTGGAATACTGGACACATCACTTGATCTCCGTGTGTCTCGGCATCCTTACCCGTACAATGGCAGGAAAAATCTTCCAATGATTTAGAAGTGCAAACCTCAATAATTAATGCCAAATTAATGCTTCAAAGTGCTTTAATACAGTGAATGGAAAGGGTCCCACAAAGGCAAAATACTGTACTAAGGCAAGTGCAAAGGCCAAGCCCCTTGGCTATATTCCATAGCTTCCAGGCTGGTAAAACATCCTTCCTTACCACACCAGAAGCAGTAAAATCTGAGATGTGCACACCAGAAAACCTTCCCCGTTGGGGCCAGGAGCGTTTCCAGCACATCTGTGCTTGGGCAGGAGAATCTGGGTCACGGCTGCCAGAGCAGCAGGCAGTGCTGTCCCCCGCAGCGTGATCACACGGTCACATTTCACATCAAGGGCACAGCAAATGTCGCACCTGCGCTGGGCGCTCCTCTGTCACTTACTGTCACCAGCAGGTTCTGCCCCCTCAGCAGGGCCAAAGGCTGCAGCAGGGATGCACATGAACTGAGCTGGCAGCCACAGAGACCACGTGCTCTTCACACGAAGTACAGCAGCAGTGCAAGCCTGCAGCCTCTGTTTTGGAGGGATTACACCACCTTTTTTAGAGGTAAAGTTTATTAGTAAACTCTGCAAGTATGGCAGGTGGTCTGCCCTTCCCATTTCCCAGCTTCAGAGCACAGAAGAGTCTACTGCAAACTCTTTCCACAGCCTTGACCGGGAGTTCAAGCTGCAGTTTGGGTCCTTTGCTGTATTTTCAGATAATGATACACTGCTGGTGGGAGGCCTGTAGAGAGCAATGAACACCTGGATCCTTCATGTCACCTGCCAGCACCAAGTAAATAAAGCAGGCTGTGAAGGACCTTCACAGGTGTGATGTATGTCAGCAGAAATGCAAATGCTGATGTATCAATAACCAATACACGATATATATTCAGTGATATATATCAACTGACACCCAATGCAGACGTATCAATAACCAACAGCTTGAAGCTGTGCTCTGCTTTTATGAGAGCAGCCCTTGCCTGCTTGTGTGGATCCTGTCTCTTCCTTTCATAAAGAAGACACAAGTTATTGTTTTCTATCATCAGGTAATATCCATGACACGACTTCACAGGTTTTGTTTCATTCATAAATTTCTTCAGGCTTCCCATACACATGAAAAGTGGCAGGAGGAAGGATCTGCTAAGTTTCTCTAAAATGGAAGTTCTTTACTGATATAAAGATGAAATCAATGTCTGACTCAGTAGCACTATGGATTGACACCAGATGAGGATGGGGGTGGCCGATCTCACTCAGCCTTGCTAAAATGGCATCACAATAACCAAGAAAGAGAAAGCTGACTAACTGTGACAGGGAAGGAAGTTTCGCGCATCAGTTTAAAGAATTCTTTGGTTACCCTTTGATTTTGTTCAGAATCCAACTACTTCCTGGGACAGCCGGAAGAAAGGATGCCTCTGACATCCCCAAATCCCTGTTACTTCCACAAAGGGACAGGAATTCCCCATGAACATATCTAAAGCTGCCATTCTCTTTCACATCAAAACATAAGAGATCAGAGAGGCCATTAATGTTATTTTGATTTAAAAGAAAAGAAATGCAGGCAAAAAAGCATAATTAAGGTGTTGGATTTTCAACATGAAGAACATATTTAACCATTTTATAATAATTTGAAATGCACTTCTAAGCTTCTCACAGGAGGAATTCAAATGCCTAAGTCATCACACAGTATCATCTCATCTACCGATAACCTGTCTAACCCAGCCTCACTTCTACTGACATTTCCTTCCTCTGCCACGTGTTCCAGATCAAAAGGCTTTCAACAGGCCCTGCAATGTGCCTAACTTCCAGAATGGGAGCCAGAAACCTTTATTTCTGTTCTGCATGATCCCAAGCACATAAACCAAGTTTCATGTTTCTGAGAAAGAACAGAATTCCCATGCCAATACAACAGGCTGCATTTGTACACACCACTTTTAAATCCAAAGTGCCTGTAGACAACAGCCAAAAGTAGCCACCCAAGACTGCCAGTGCTGTGCACTGTAGCTGAACTGGTCTGCAATAATGAAGACAGATCCCAAGTCCTTCTCCTAGAGAGGCCTCTACCATTTCAGGCAGATTGAATCTCCTTTGAAATGAATAGCAACAACCTGTAGTTGGTAGGACAGACCATTGGTCCCTTCTGGTCTGCCTCAGGGAAGATAAATTCAGAACAGCTCATTACACATCATAGATGAGAAAACTGAGATACAGGTGCTCCAGGATGTCCTTTGAGATGTGCTCAAAGAGGAAGAAGGGGCTGTAATTAATCCATGAATAACAACATTATCCCGTTCCAGTTACTGTGAGAGACATAGGAACAAGTAACTCCGAGATGCAACAATTGCAATTCCAGAGATCACAGACATCCCTTGGTGGAAAAGTCACTTAATCCACTGCCATGAGAAAAGAAATAACCCGATTTTGTTCTCACTGACATGAGTGAAAAAACTACCTGGGAGTAGTATGACAGGAGAATGAGAATTGAGCTGCCAGAGGAAAAAGATATCCAGGGACATGATTATCTTTTTATTTTGCATTTGTACAGCACCTAGTGCAGATGCTGAACATAATAAAGTCTTTAACACACAGCTATGGCAGTATAAGATGCTGCTCTGAAGTCATCGTTTCTCTTCTGGGGGTTCCCAGCACACAGCTCTGCAGGCAGAACAGAACCAGCCAGCACTCTGGACACAAAGCCCAAACACTAAAGGTGAAATGAGGCAAGAGAAGGTTTGCAGGCTGACTTCCTGCTGAAGAAGGTGAGAAGTGCTCACAGGTTCTTCTCCTTCAGCAGTGTTCTAGAAATAGAAAGTGCCAGGGCAGAGCCACTAACAACCAAATCAGAGACAGAAGAAGCAGCAAAGCACCAAAGAGACAAAGCAAAGCCTTGCTTTTTGTTTTAAAGCCCTTTCTGTTAGCTGAGTCATATCAGACATAAATCCTGTGGAGATCAGCAGAAGTCATACGAGCACAAAGTAATATTCACAGTGTGACTAAACCACACCACACCACTTTCCTCATAATCCTTATCAGCTAATAAGATTTAATGAAAAAACAACTATATAGACACAAGCAGAGGGGAAAAAAGCCTGACCAGGTGGCCATTCTACCTAAAGCACAGCAGAGGGGAAAAAAGCCTGACCAGGTGGCCATTCTACCTAAAGCACAGCTATCCGTACTGATGGATCAACTAGTGATTCATAATGAGATGGGGAAACTGGATTAGATAGATTAAATCTTTGTCATGATCCTAATCTGAAGACCACTGTACACTAAGGAGTCAAGGATCCAGCTCACAGTTACCCTGAATGGGTGCAGGTCTGCGCTGTGCTGCAGGTGTATCCTGGCTCTCTGGCCTGTGTTGGGATGCACATACCTCCTGGATGCAGGAGCAACTCGCTCATCACCTGACATTAAGCCATGTTTGTCTTCATCTAAGTGTGGCAATGAGCTCTCTTGTGAACATCCTTTTCATCTGGCAGTAGGCGTGATGAATGGAAATGTCTTCAGAAATAAGAAGAAAATGCTCCAAATGCTGCAAAGATCAAAGTGTAAGGGAACCTTTCCACAGAGAGATCTGCATGGCGTGCTGCATCAGACTGGAGGGCTCTTCCATGTCAGGCACCTCGGGGTTTCCAGGATCTGATGGAATGTAAGATGTACTCGCCTCTTTTTCTTTGCAATACTACCTCTAGCAAATGGTGTTTTAAGCAATACTCTAAAGAGTCCAAGTTTCTTGCTGGGATCATAACAAACCAGCACTTCCTGGTGCAAAACGTTCTTAAAGGATGGATGTACTCTCAGTAATGGAAAGAAAGTGGTGACCAAGCTTGCCTTGCCCTAGGCTTCCTTGCAAAAATTCTTACTTATTACTATGACTACTAAATAATTAATATTTACACTGCATATTCATTATTTGCTACTGAATATGCAGCATAACAAATAATTGTTACTGCCCTCTGCACAGCTGATTCCATGCTGTGACACGTTATTCAGATAACATAAGTGAAGAGAACAGGAAGGTCTGTGTCCTCAGCTAATTACCTGACGGGTCAACTGCTCTAGGTCCTGCCCCTATCAGATTTTTACCCAGTCCATGAGTCTTAGACAAAATCGTCTGTGTAGATGTGCATGTGCTGAGACAAGTAAGTTAAACTACCATCTCTGTGTAGACATTCTTTGTTCTTGAGGATTAGCTGGGTTACACAATAATGTGGTTTTTTTCAAAGTGGAAATTAAGTCTAGTAAAGAAGAAAGAAAAGCTGCCTGAGACAATACATGCTATGTCTCACATTGCTGGCAGAGATATCTGCAGCTATACTGTTCAAATTAAATCTTTTAAATATTTAACACGCTTTCCCAGAATGAAGTGCAAGCCAAATAATGCTAGCTGCAGCTGAATCCAGATGACAGACCTCCAGGGGCTAAATTCAACTCTGGAGCCCCCTAAAATCTTCATATCTGACACTCAATGTCTTACTGATACAGAGACATAACTAAGATGAAGGTGAGTTTTCCTTTTGATGTTTCATCTCATATGGCAAAAGAGACCTTGAAAATGCTTTTCTGGAAACATGCTGATGGTGCAACATCATGGCACGTTTCTTTCAGACAAAGAAAGTGACAGGGCCTTGCAAACCCTCTAAAAGAACTTAAGAGCACAACAGATGTTCTCCTGAATCTGCAGGAAATGCAGATATGTACCTGACAGAGAAAACTGGCAAATTGTACATCTAATGCCATATATTAGCCTTCCCCAGTCACATTTCCAGAAAGGAGATCAGCCATCCTGCTGCCCCACCTTAAACCTGTAATCCTCCTCCTCCACAAATTTTCCAAATAGCGTCAAAAATGCCTTTTTCTCACTAAACCTCTTCTCAGGTGAGGCAGATAAACATATACGTCGAGCTTCCCGTTTCCCCCTGTTGCCTGGGAAGAATTTTCAGGGAATTTTCACATTCCCACCTAGAGCAATTTCGGCCATGGAAAATCTGTCGGACCCAAGTGCAAAGAGCCCCACGCTTCTTCTCCCAGGCTGACAGGTTAAAGGGAAAGCGAGGCTGTCTTTTGAGAGGGTGGGCGGCAAGTTGCAAAGAGGAACGGAATATTTGGTATTTCTTTTGCCAAACAGACAGAAGAAAGCGGCGGCGGCGGCTGGGAGACCCCGCGGCCGCCTCTCCCACGCCCCCTCGCGAGCCCCCGGCCGCGCCGAGCCCGGTAACAAAGCGCCGCTGCCCAAATCCATGTCCATTTTCCCACCCGTTGATGCTCCTTTCCCCCTCCGGACCCCGAGCCCGTCCATCGCCGAGCGCCGGGCGATGCCACCCGCTCTCTTTCTCCCCTGTCACCTTGCGCTGTGCAGCGCGGCAGCGCTTTGCCCTCCACCCCCCGGTGGTTTTCTCATGCTGGAAAATCCCATCCGACCCACCTACCTCCTGCCTCACCCGCCGGGCAGCCGAGCGCCCCGGCCCCGACAACAACCTGCTAAATTTAGCCCAGTATCCACAGCAGGGGCGAGCGGGACCGGCGGCGGGGACACCGCACACACACGCGCGGACACGCGGGCACACCGGGCACACGCTGCAGGTGCCGAGCGGCAGCTACTCACACCACTAGCCTGGAGATGATCCATGAGACCATGGCGCTGCCGTGTGCCGCAGGGCTGGCTCTCCCGGCAGGGAGGGCTCGCCCGGTGTCCTCGCCCGCTGCCGGCCGCCGCCCGAGTGCGCGGGGAGGGCGGCTCGGCCATCCGGCCCCGCAGCCTCAGCGCAGCCTCACTGGCGGCACCGCCCGCAGCCAACGCGCAGCCGGGCCCAGCCGCCCACACTGGGCAGGGCCCGCAGCCGCCCCCCGCGGGAGGAGGAGGAGCCCCCCACGCTCCCCGCTCCCGCCGGACTTTCCAGCCGGAGACCCCGGGGCGTGCGCGGAGCTTTCGGGTGCGGAGGGGGGTCCCTGCCCCACCCGCGGCAGCAGGCAGGTGCGCGGGCGCTCCTTGGACCACTGCAGCCGAGCAGGACACGAAGGAAATCCTACGGACTGTTCACATCAAAGTATAGGCAAAGCTGAGGCACGGGGTCGAGGGGTGTCTTCGATCCATAGAAAGAGAAGGATTTCCCCATTTCCCCACACACCCCAGAGTGTCCAGGCACAACGGACAAGGGGATTGGCCACATGATCCAGGTAAATTGCCATCATCATCAGTGATGACAAACAGCAATCTCACCTCGACATCAGTTTTCATTAGGGGGTCTCACGGCTGTCAAATCCAATTTCCATGAGGAACAGCTGCCCAAACACAAAACAACATATGTTGGCTTGACCTGCAGGCTGTTCTCTTTAAGTTTCCTTTGGGTTCTTTTCCTTTCTTTCACCAGCACATGCCAAATGTGGTTAGATTGCCTGAAATCATCTTCCCTGCTTTGGTTTTTCCCTTCTACTGGAAGCATATATGCCCATGGCAATTCATGATGAGGTTTTGTCTTGCGGTAATCCTGAGATCTCAAGCTAGCCACCAGACCATCCCCAAGCTTCACCTGGAGGCTGGTCTGTGAAGCAGCTGGCCTGTTTTTGGCATTAGGACCAGGGCTCCAGCCACCCTGGGTGCACGGCAGGATCCTTGCCTCCACGCCCCACACATTGTTCTTTTTGGGCATCTGCAGCAAAGTTTCCCCGTCATTCTGCGACAGCATACCTGAAAGAGGCTGAAAATCTCTCATGTATTGTGAGTAACCTGGGAAGAACTCTTGCAGGGAGAGACTGGACGTTTCAAACCAGAGGCAGCAGTTCTAGGAGCTGATCACAGACTTCTCTAGTCCCAGGTTACCACAGACCTCCTCGCAGTTCTGTCCACAGTATCCAGCCCTTATCACAGAATGGTTTGGTTGAAAGAGACCTTAAAGGTCATCTCGTTCCAACTCCCTGCCATGGGCAGGAACACCTCCCACTAGACCAGGTTGCTCAGACCCCTATCCAGCCTGACCTGACACCTCACCTTTCCTCTGCTGAGCTCAAAAGTCCTCCCTAACAGGATCAGCTTTTCTTACGTTGGCTCTCTGTATCTGGTCCTCAGAAAACCAATACGTCGGCGGGCAGACAGACCAACAACCCACAGCCCTCAGGTAAAGCTACAGACAGAGACAGACACGTAGCTGAAGTTCAGCACCTCTAGAAATTAATTTTCGGGGAACAAGTGCCCGGCCGCGCCGCTCCGCTGGCCGCAGCGGATCCGTTCCTCCAGCAGGGGGAACTTCCCCCCCGCGCTGGGACCGGCACCGCGCCGTCCCCTCCGCACCGCCGCTGCGCTACGGCATCCCGGACTGCGCACGGGCTGCGAACCGCAGCTGTGGCTATGGGGCCACACACCCCTTCCTCAGCGACTCTAAGGGTTGACAGTAGCGGCATCGCTCCAGCCAGCATTTTGGCTGCTGTACAGGCACCACAAAGGCGGGGCTGGGTGGTGTGCTGCAGTAAGCAAGCGTAAATCAGCCGTCTTCTCCAGGCACGCTTGCTCTAAGCAAGAACTGCCTTCTCTCCAAAAGAAGCCATTAGATCATCCAGCCCAAATTCTTGAAGCAGTGACTCATCCTGTGGTTGTCTTGCTTGTATATCGTAGCCAAATAAGTACTTGGAAATCTGTTATCCAA
The DNA here is from genome assembly GCF_017639235.1 of Corvus kubaryi. NCBI lineage: Eukaryota > Metazoa > Chordata > Aves > Passeriformes > Corvidae > Corvus > Corvus kubaryi. The sequence goes on from NW_024582073.1 coordinate 26,583,543, forward strand.
GATTTTTCCTGTGTCAGGATTATTTAGTGTGAGCTTTTAGACTGCATGTTGGCAGACAATCGACAACATTGTTACAGTTAATGATGGGATATTATCAAGTACAAGGCACAGATCTCTCTGCAAGAATATTTGTGTAATCACCACAGTACACAGAACTTGCCACTTAGTACTTGCTGCATATTTCAAGCACAGTACTTGCTGCATATTTCCTGGACCAACAAGAGAAGATATTGGATCACAAAGACAGCTAATACAGAGGACAACACCCAAAGCTGCAGCAAAACGTTTTAGTGCTCAAATCATAACTCAGCCTCATGTCCTCTTGGCTCCTTCCAGCCTCTTCCAGCTCACCATGTCCACTGCAACTCCTGCCAATTGCCATCGCTGCTGACCTCACTGCTCTTTTCTGGGCAGCAAACCTCCGAAAAGTTTGAGGATTTTTTTTTCTGGCTGGCAGCAATCTCTGACAGGGGCAAGCAGGACATGGACCCCTCTTGTGCTGCTTTGTACACAACTGGCACAATCGCCACCTGATGACTGTTGACTGATCTTAAGCCTCAAATGTACACAGATAATTAACAAGGTAGTCTGGTGATGGCAAACCTAAGGAGCCTGACTATGAATGCAGGGAGCTTTACTGAAACGGCTGTTTGGTAAACACAGGGTGAAGGAGATAATTCAGCTCCACTGAGTCATCAGTGGAAGGGTGACAATGCCCCCTACCTACTCCTCATGGGCTGTGTCCTAGGACAAGTCACACAGTTCTGTGTCTATGAGCTCTGCATGTGACATCCCAAGCATCCTGGAAAGAGGCTTTGCTTGAAGAAAGCCTTCCCGTTGCTGTTAAACCACCTCATCCAGTCTATAAAAAACCAAATCAAACAAACAAAAAGACCACCAAAAAATGGAGAGACAAAAGAAGAGTTAAAGTGTAGGAACATATATGAATTAATTTACACAGCCAGCTCAGCAGAAATGCCATCCAGTGCTAGTGGAATATTTTGGAACTGCTTTAGCAGTGGAAGGTTTGGCAGTGAAAAATCCTACACAGATTGCACCATTAGATGGTTTGACTTCTGTTCCCCAAATTATAAAACATATCAGCTCTGTTAATGAAGGCAGAACCACCACCCTTGCCCTAAATACTATGCAGTCTTCTCCTAGCAACTACTTTTCCTGAGAAGTTCACAGCCATGGAAAAGTCAGACCCCCCCAACAGCTCTACTATAATCAGACTCATTCCTCTCTGCGCCAGGGAAAGGGGAACGGTGCCTCACAGCTGAACAACAACTGCCAAGCCAGGGCTTCTTAGAACAAAAGCGTCACTGACATACATGCACAGGGCACTCTGTCACCAAATCTAGAAAAGGTCAGGAAGTAGCAAGTGCAGACAACTCTTACATCCTCCAATGGATCAAACCTACACCAGAGGCATTTAAGAACAGCTGAAGTGCAGACAACCCAGCCAAGAAATGTACCCAGGAATAGAGAAAAATATCAGACAGAAAACCTGCGACAGTTGGGTGCTGAAGTTCATTTGGCAAAACCAAAAATAAATATAAAAATAAATAAAATACACATAACCATAGTGCACACATATATCATGCAGTATTGTTACAGCACCTAAAAAGTATCAGGAGAAGACAGATAGTTTGATCAGGAATAAATATTCTGCATCCCATCAAGGAATGCACATGCACACATACATATAGACAAATATACTCAGCCTCTTCAAAGAGAAATGTTCGGTGTTCCACCCACTGGAATAGAATGGGTGACTCCTTGCATTTATCTCCTGACTTCTACTTAGGAAGCACAACAAAAGAAACAAATAAACGAAAACCTAACAGGGTAACATGGACAAATAGAGCAAAAATCCAAGAAGAATGCAGCTCCTGAACAAAGTAATGAAAAATGCCCATTTCTGAAATGACAGCTTTACTAACAAATATGGAGCAGACAGGAGAAGGTTAATCCTACTCATGGCGAGTATTGTAAAAGCATGGGGAAACATTCAGTATTTCCTGGCTGCTATTTCCATCTTTATTATTGAATTAATTGTTTCAGAGCTATGGCCATTAGCAATGAGAGATTAAGAAATGCCTATTTTGTCTCAAAAGTGGTGTGGTCTGGCATTTGCACCGGGAATTGTGATTCCTGAGAAACACTCCCCATTTCAGTGACTCACTACAAGAACTTGGGGAAAACATGGAGACCAGCATGTCTGAATATATCATTTGGCTTCAGGTAACCAAAATGGGAGAGTTTAGCCCCAATTATCCAAATACAAAACTCTGCAGCACAGAGTTCAGCCACTGATACTCAATATCTCAAATAGTAAGCTCTGAATACCTCAGATTGTGCATCAAAAGTGTCTGCTGAGAAGTCTGTTCTTTGCTTTCCATATCCTCTTCTGTAACTTACATGATACAAGAGGCCTCTGCCTTGGAATAAATACATGTGGTTTAGAATAATCCATTAGTGGATCTGAGGTCTCTGCAGACCCTCCAGCTCCATGAGAAATTATCCTAGTCCAGCATGTTTTCCACCCTACTATTTCAGAACCCTAGAATGATAGAATATCCTGAGATGGAAGGGACACATAAGGAACAAAGAAAATGCTTGATTTGCAGCATTTTATAAATTGATGAAAAAAAGGACTGTATTTTAAACTGGGAATTAATTTTTCAGCCTTAAAAGTCAATAAAGACATTAATAAATTGCCACCGTTATTACAGTACTTCTGACACTCAAGTTAGATCCCTTGTTCCTTGTTAGCTGCTACCATCTTTCCACTGGCCTATCACTGCTTACATCCTAAACACCCTGCTATGGACAGCATACAACTGAAATGTAAAAAGAAAGGAAACAGTTCAATAATAAACCCTATGTATAATCAAAAAAACCCACTCCTAACAGCAACAACAATAACAACAAAAAAAAAGTGACTAAAAAGTGACTTTACATAATAAGGCATACTGTCAAAACTTGAAACCAGGAGAAAGACCAAGCCTATATTAGCTTTAAAACAGGACATTTAATAGCCATGGCAACCTTCTGTGGATGATGCACATTGAGTCAAGACTAGGCGATGGTTATGCTTTAAATTTGCTCGTGTGTGTCCCTCTGGGCCCTTATTATCAACTGCCTCCAGGGAGGAGATACTGAGATGTACAGAGCTTTGGTTTGATCCAGTCACTCCTTACATTCTTGCTCTGGAAGGATGGATTGTTCTGAATTTTATTACTGTGTAGTGGTTAATGATGACAACAGTAGTGAATGTACTGAAGGATAACTTGACCATGTTCTTGACCTTAAAGCAGACACAGAGAGAAAGGAGGCAGGCAATTAAGCGCCAGTGTGAACATGACATTTGCTCAAGAGAGATACTGAGAGAAATATGGTCAGTGCATGGCCTTGAGGTTTCACTGAGGCGCCATGCCATGCAAACAGGAATGCAAACGATAACAAGAAGCTGTAAATAATGAAAGGGGCCCCTCTGATGAGCAGAAGAGAGGTTTCCTTCAAGGAAACAGAGAAGGAATGTGCAGGAGGCTATCCATAGCCCTAATTATGTCAGGAGAAAGCTGCAGACTGGTCTTAGCAGTTTCCAGATACTGTCTTCACAGACTGATGTAATAAAAGAATTGAAGGAAATAAGAGAGGAAAGCAAAATGAGCTTGTTCACCATCCCTTACTGAAATACCTTTAACCAACTAATTTGGTATCGGGGCACTGCTCTGTTTAGCAATATCCTGCACATAGATGAAACCACCCAAGCAATTACTAGGTTAACATGGCAGTGTAAAAACATGTTTTAATAACTGTATAAATACTACTTGGTGGTAAGTTTTAATAAAAGGCTGCTATTGACCTTCCGGATCAATTTAAATCCCAGCACAAACCAGGATGTGGTTTCAATTCCACGCAGAGCCCCGAGGGAGGCAGATGGAAACGAGCTGCCCTGGCACAGCTGGCAAAGATGCCTTCCCATAGGAGCTGCTCAGAGGTACTTGCAGGTGAGCAGCAACCTCGCTGTGAGTGCACTCATTTCTCCAGGGGTTTTCTCAGACTTCTGCCAGGATTTTCCTCTTCCTCCCATACACAAGAATGTACCTGCCTCTCCCACGTGTGTCCTGTTCTGTTCCTCTCAAGGTGTGTAAACCACCCATTGCCTTACAGCTGCTTTGTCCTCAGTTACAAACGCAAAGAGAAATGCTGAGTGTCAAAGCACGGAGCATATTAAAGACACCAACTCTCATACTATGTATACTCATGAACATGAAATTCCACCACACTAAGCTACTTCCAGTTTTATTTCATTCTGGGAAAAGTAAAAAGGATGTCAGGGAAAGGATTCCTTTTTTTATGGACAAGTTATATAACTAAATTTTTTCTCTGCAGTCAGGATATATGAAAAACTTGCAGCATCATCCTGCTTCTCTCCCTCTCATTATGTGGCAGTAGGAACAAGAATTAATCGTTTTCCCAGGGACAAAAAAGGCTACGTTCCAAAACTGAAACAGAAAAAAAACCCCCAGGATCCAAACCAAACAACTTAGAGGCTTCAGAAAAAAAAAAAAGACAAAGAAAAAATTCATCCATTGTGATAAGAGTTTTCAAATTACCTTCTACAGGCTATTTATAGAGACCCCCCGCCCCCCATTCCCATACACTTTACTCCCTTCTAAAGCCTTACAATATCTCACTTTAATGCCACTGTTAATGAGAGCAGATAATGGTTCCTTGGCTTGGTACCTGCTTACAGCTCACAAAGGTCAAAGTGCGTGCTGCAGGTATTGCATATAGAGAGCTCCCAACACTCGATAGGGGCAGTGAAAGTATCCTAACATGTTCTGAACCATCCATGCCTGACTGAGGAAAGCAGTAGTAGTTTCTCCCCACAAATAGTGATCAACTACATCTGCTTAGCATAAGATTTGAAAAGGCTACAGCTGAAAATGAAAATTTGGACTCCTAGCAGTCTATATACTTCAATACCACAATGTACTCTAATGAACAGAAAAAAAGAAAACTGCTTAAAAAAAATCATCTTCTTCATCATCATTTTCAAATAGCGTTTGTGCTCAACCCCCATTTTCCATATCAGTCTCCAGCCAGAAAACTGCAAGTTCCAACCTCTCAAACTGCTGAACAAAGCACATGTCCTCCCTCCATACTCCAGTAAGAGATTCATAATTGCAATGCATGCAGGTGATGCAGTGTTTTCTGTGCTCTCTTCTCCCTCAGACACCTGCCCAGACATCCTCTGTTGAAAATACCTCCCACATCTGTAAGAGCCCAGAGATTCTCCAAGTACCACTGAAATGAAATGGACAAAATAGAGCCAGTGAATAGCACTGCCAACAGCAGTGCTGTGAAGGTGTATCTCTATCCCATGGAAAGTGTGCCAGCATATCATATGGTCTTCCCAGAACTACCCTGACACCAGTAAGGGTGCTGCTGATAAACGTGTTGCTGTAGCAACACAGAGCTTACTCTGAGGAAGCTACACAGGAATGTCCTCAGGAGCCCTGCGGATGATTTTCAACTCATGCCAAGCTCCATGCTGCTGAGGCTACACCTGACTTTGTACAACAGCTGAGTTATAAGTAGCCCATGGATGTCTTTGTGTCCAACTTGAAGCTCAAGGCAGGGCCAACTTTGAGCCTGCATTACACTGGGGAGGGCCTCATCTCCAGATAATATTTTATAAAATAGTCTAGACATGAATTTGTGACCTGTAGCAGTTACAGTGCAGTGAGAAATGAGACAGTTTTAACCTTACAACAACTCTGTAAAACTGGTGTGGTGGGCAGAGATCTGAAGCTGCCTTAGCACTGAAGCTGTCTCCCCTGGTGCCAGCAGCACAGCAGCTATCAGAGCACTGTGCAACAGGTTGTGTTACAACCTCTTAGGTCAAGATGTTGCTCTTTCAGGTGGAAAATTAGTTCTGCAAAAGTCAAGTGCATTCCTTCTATTCGCTATAGGCAAGAGGATTTAAAACCTTGGCTTTGAGTAAACACACATGGTAGGCAGCTGCAGCCACTGCTTAAGAGTTAATCCCTGTAATATCCTTCATTAATCTAACTACAATGATCAAGTAGCATGGAACATATTCAACATGGACAGAGAGTGCATGCTAGATTAACAGGATTACCTGCTGATGAGGGTAATACTATGCTGTATTTATTCAGCACTTCTCTGAAGAACAGAAGGTACCTTTCAAAGGTGGGTAAATATTTGTTAATCCCGAAGGTGAAAATATAAGTGCAAAGAGGTGAAGTAATAACACCAGTTCCACACAGTGAACCAGAAGCACTATTTCCAGACATGCTTTAACAGCATTTCTTGAGCCATAGGTTGGTATAACCTGCTCATAAAGTCCTAACAATCACAGCACATCCTGTTCTCTCATGCTAACAGGCTGCCTATAAAGCAACATTTCTATTGCCAGTTAAAGCTCCATTTTCACTACTCATGTTTTGCTGACTTTGAAAGAGTCTACGCAAATACATCTGGGGAGCAAACATACAGCTTACAGTACTTTCCTTTGCACTGTAGCGTGTCTAACACACTGCTATGGAATAGTCAAATGTAAACATTCTGAACCATCCATAACTTTTATATGTATCTTTTATAGCTTGTGGTCATAAGTGATTATTTTGCATTCTTTGTGTATAAACAATAGATATGTTTTAAAGAGTCTGATAAAATAATGAACTTGAAGAACAAAGCTTTCATTTCTCTCCCTCTTTAAAAGATCCTTTACCATCCACAACCAATTCCTGTGATTCCTGTCTATAGACATTATTCTTCTAATGATCATAAGGTCACTTGTACCACAGGAAACCTCTGAGAGCTGAGCATACACTGTACTCATTAGCCCATCAGTGCCTCATACCAGCATTCATTGCAGTAGCTACTGACAAAGGAAAAAAACCCCAAAACTTCAATGCTTGTGTAATTTGGGCAACAATGTGTAAACCAGAGTAGCAAAGACACCATGCCACTTTATGTTTGTATCTAGTTCAGCATTTACTCCAGCAGAAAGGGTGGAACATAAGTCAATAATTAGGGATCTCTACAGCAAATGAGAAAGATCAGACATCTCTGAGGGATAATTTGTCCCACTTATTCTAGACATCTATTTTAGTATGAATCTCCTTCTGGAGATGCTTCTCTTTGCTCCCTGCAGAGTAGGCTTAGACAATGAGATGCCTTCTGGTGGAAGAAGTTCATTAAATGCATATTTTCTGTGCTGGCAATTTGTGACCTACATGTTACACAAAGTGAGATACATCCAACCTCTGCTGCAACCAGAGGCACAATGCTAATCATCTCATGGAGTGAGTCAAGGAACCCAACACCTGACATAAACCCATGCCTGCTGAAACTCAAAGTCCTCCAATGATCTGCTAAATTTTTTCCCAATACTGCATTTATAAAATCATTTTCAGCCTTGCCAATTATTTCAATCACATAGAATATTTCCTTAGTTGCTTTTGAAACAAATCCATCTCCAGTTACCCCAACCTGTAGACATACAGGTTTTAAGCTACTCCACATTGTTTATGTGTCCAAGTTTGTTGGACAACAGAGACAGCCTGGAGTAACTTGGCTGTGTTTCTTATATTCCCATTAGAAAACTGCAGCCATAAATTTTATTACGTAATAAACTGTGCATAGGAAATAACAGTAAAAAGCAGCATTAGAAACTACGCTGCAGCAGAAGTTCCTCTGCACAGGAAACTGGAAAATGTCATTTCCATTTTTGAGAAAACTGTAATTATGCTATTTAGGGCAGTAGATATTGGGAGGCAGGAAAAGTTCAAATGTACCTTCTTATGCTTTTCAGAAGAGAGGAGAGACAGGACAGATTGCAATCTTCCTCTTACAAGAAGACAAGGCTGACTTATCATCTCTTAAATCAGTGGATGAAATTCCTGGTTTCACTGGAGTCAGGAATCTGCTTTAGAACCACTGTTTTAATTTTAGGCACAAAACTCGACCATCAAAGCCTAGGGTTTGGAGAGCAGCCATTAATCTCTGACAGCTGTGAAGAGAGACTAGGGAAGACACTCTGAAGTTTCACTGACATGTGGTTGACTCGGAGAACTTTACAGAGAGGAGTAGAAAATCACTACGTGGTTTACAATGACAAACAGTTGAGTGCTGTAATTACCAGTGCCAGTACCAATGCCCAGCTGCACTGCAGGCTTCAGCCTGGAGTCCACTGCAGTACCAGTGGCCTCAGAACTGCCCAGTGCTCCCTTCTCCCAGGCTGGAGATGCAGAGACCTCTGCACATGGCAGGAGAGCCAACACTGAGAGAACAACAGGAACAATCTGTAACCTACAGCTATGACTATTTTTAAGCAATACTGTTACATTTGCTCTAAGCTAAAGAGAAATTACAATCCCCATTTCCAATTTCTGGACAGAGGGTACTGGGGGGGGGTGGGAGCCAGTTTCATGGAACAGGGGTGTCAGCTGCTCTGATTCTGCTTTGAATGTATTTTACTCAAAGTTTCAACTCTCACATATTACTTCTTGCATTGCCCCTTTATCTGAAACAGATGACTCAATCCCAATTTAACATTAAATATCTTCTGGGAAAAATTCTTAGCAGCTGCTTCACAATCATGCTTTTTTTCCTCTCTGGCATTAAGGGAGCATAAACACTTATTAAAGTTTGAGAGGGAAAGTAAATTTGAAGATTAAAATGATGTTTAATTAGTAGCTATAATACTCATCATCTTTCAGGTGCACAACACAAAGCAATTCATAAGAATGATTACTGTTATCCCCAACTTACAGAGAAATGAGGTGAATTAAATGATCTGCCTTATGACACACTTAGTGTTGGATTCCAGATCTGGCTCCCAGTTCTGTGCTGTACCAACTAGGTCACATTTAGCAACATGCAACTTTTAAATATTCCCAGTTCTATATTCACCAGTATCTGGGATCTTAATATTTCTTAATATTTCAATTTTTCTATATTTTTTAGCTTCAGCGATACATTATTTTAGCTTTGTTAACAGGATATCAGCACAATGTACAGAATTTAAAAAAAAGGGAATTATTTCTCAGTTGACCCTTGACATGAAAAGTTACTGCAGTAGCAGGTAAACCACACAATATATCCATTGCTCCAGTTCAAGGACGAGTTGGTAAGTGACAGGACAGAAGAATTAGAGCAAGAGAGCTGGTGTCCTCTGTGGGGGGTGGAAGGATTTGCAGTCCATCAATAAGATCCATGCACTGAGATCACTCTCCAGTGTGTCCTTCCTCCAGCTAAGAGGCTGAGCCTCTTTTTAAGTGAATACACATTCAAGAACAGTCTAAGTTCTTGTCCAAACTGCACATACTTTTAACTCAACGATCACTACTTCTCACATGTTCACTACTTTGTTAAAAACTGCATTAAATTACAGGCGCTGAAAGAGAACTTTCAAGATGTGGGTTTGAATAATCAAAAGCAGCACTGCAAATTCAGTCCAAATGATCTTAGAAAAGCATGTAACAGGGTAGTTCAAAATTAGAACAATGTCTATCACTAGTACAGGACTCACTGACCTCACACCCACACGCCCAGGAGCCCAAGCTGCTGAAATCTCTTGTCAGATCCACAAGAGAAAGGTGTACGTTTTCTCCCAAGGGAAGACACTCTATCACAAAACAGATCTATTTAAAAGAAAGAACAGGAGGGACTTGAAATAAGCTGTAAGAACCTCTCTGGCACAGGCAGGGAACGGTGTGAAGTCTAACTTCGCCAAAGCCAGGTTATGTTATTTCAATGATGACAGAGACCGGACATTATTAAGTAGCAAAATACGAGTAACACGTTCTGTTTTCAGTTTTGTTGTAAGGCTTCTGGAGGTAAAGCTAATTAACAAAGAACAACTTTCCTCAGATCATTAAACAATGTTGCTTAAAGTTCACTGCATCTCTTTACCCACCTTTCAGTGTCTCCTTTTGTACATGACCAAGACAATCCTGTTGTGGCGCTGGTTTCTAAGACTTGATTCAAGTACCTACATCAAGATAATATTGATTTGCATTCTTTTATGAAGAATGATACCTCAAACTCTTTGAATTATTAACTGATAATGTATTAGTACCAGAGGGGAAAGGGCTTTTTTTTTCCACAATAGGCCTTCTTCCTCAAGGAAAAACAAAACCAGCACAGAATTACCCACCATGTTTGAGGTCTAATATTTGTTCATGGTTACTTTGTAAAGGTTATTGCATCACTCTATCTATAAATGCTAATTTAACTTTAGAATTAATCTGCAAAATTTAATATCTAATTCCAATCCCCAGACAATACTTAACACCCAATTAAATAATTAAATGCTAAATTAATAGTCAATTAAAATTTAATAATTGATCCTAATTTATCATCCTAAGAGTTCTCTCACAATTTCCTGTTTCTGCAGTTGGGATAACAAATCAAAGTCCTACTAACTCATTGCTAGCAAAAGAGAGTCCCCACTGCAGAATACGTATGGGAATGGAAAACAGTAGGTCAGCATTTCTCATAGAGTTTTTCCTTCAGCAAGTAAATTTAATTACATAAAATCAAAATGTACTTTGTATCAAAATATGTGCTTCCTTCAGCTTCAGACAGTGAGACAATATTAACTAATGTTAGGCATGAATTATTTTATTTTAACTTACGGTAAAGAGATAATCACGGAAAAAAAGACTTGGAACCAGTCTTGCCACTCTTGCAAAGCTGATCCAGGTGAGGTGTGCTGAGGTAACGTGGCTGAACCTGAGCAGAGAGCTCATACAGGCTTTTATCTTTTCCTGCTATAACTAGAGCCAGGTTGGATACGAGTAGTGACTGATCTACATTAGCTACTTAAGGAGTAATTTAACTACATCACTGTGGTGCTAGTGAATAAGAAAGTTTCTGGCAGTCTGTTTTTACTCATTCTTTAGCACCACATCTCAGGACATACTGGAGAAATGAGTTATTGGTTTATCTCCCAAAGCCCCATTACCAGTTTACAGAATATTCTGGGTTGGAAGGGACCCACAAAGATCACCACGTGCAGCTCTGAAGTGAATGTCCCTATAGGGATTGAACCCACAACCTTGGTGCTATTGGCACCATGCTGTCAGCACAGCTGGTGGTTTCATAGCCTGGCCATAAGCACTTCCAGCCTTAATTACATGTCCTTACACCTCCATCATTAATTACTAGAACATAAAGGATTCCATATTCCTCTTCTGTGCTTGTACAGCTCCCTATTCAGAGGTCCTCTGATTGAGAATGGAGACCCTTAAATGTTGCTACAGTAGAGATTTTAAAACCTGGTGTCCATAACATCTTGCACTGATCATTGCTTGCTGTAGCTGCACACACACTTGCAGTGATGCCTTTTCCTGGTCTTAAAATCAAGAACCAAACACGGTTAGAAGGGAAGAAGGGGTTTTACCTCAGTATTTATTTTAAGGATACTTAGGTGCACGATGTCCAGGTAGAATGCGCTGAAATGCACCCTGCAATGCACACCCACGATAGATCGGGTATAACATTACAGGCCTTACCAATTAGCATATCTATCAAAGATTCCCCAACGAGAGGCTTGAGTGAGCCCCCCTTCCCGAGAAAGCTTTCCCCTGGATGGTCCTATCTTAGTTTACAAAATGTGTTCTGGAGGGGACCTTGGTGTTTGGGGCTTCTAAGATGTTTAGTCTCCTATCTTAACAAAGTAAGTCCAAGAATGCAGGCTAAAAACCAGTAAGAATACAAAAAGCTATGAAAAGGTATATAAAACATGTACAAAAGAAAAGACAAAAAATCATCATGGCATCAGTAGGTTTAGCCCGGAAATGAAGGAGAGCCCTGAAAAACAATCTGCTCCCCCATAAAGAAAACACCTTTGGAGATGACACGTGCCATGACAGTTAACGTTACCTACAGCCCCTTGTCTGATTGAAACGTCCCTTTCTTGCAGTGCCTGTGACATCAAATACTTCTAGGTAGTGGGAGGCCAATTTTCAAGCACAAATATTTGAATAGCACATCCAGATTTTATATGCAGAGAGGTAGGCGTAAATGCCTGAATGTGCAATTGTTTAGGCATAAAATTGGCTATTGAGTTTTATTGCTGAATTCCAATTTAAACTGAACTGTTAAATTCAAATAATTAAATTCAAACCTCAAAGCCTCTTCTGCTTTTTTTTTAGTGGTACCTTGCACAACAGAAATTTTCTGTTACTTAATGGTGGCTGAAAGGAAGAATTTATTCAAGTGTGTTCTGAAGTTACTGTTTAAAGAGCTCCTGTTTGCAGAGATTATTCCTTTCTCATGTAGGAGATAAAGGCTTACCTATTACCAGTTCAACACAGTAGGTAAGGCCAGCTGGAAAAAATTATGCTCAAGACTTCTTGCAGGCAGAAGAACAGGCTGAAACCTGCTGTTTTGAGGTTTAATCACTTCTGCTTATTTACCACACTGCTTTGTTTTGCAGGTACTTCAACAGACGTTGTGTTTTCCAGAGGTAAGTAATGCAGAGTGAGACAGCTGCACCTGTGCCAATATGATAGGGTTAGTCTGAAACTTATTTATGAACATTTTGATGTTTATCTTGATGGACTGAAGGTGGGCATATACAAGCAAAATATTTCTAGTAGACACTCGTTTTTGTGGAAACTATTGCGGGTGGTGATAAAATAATCAGTTAAGAAAAACAACAGTAGTTTTGTCCTGTATTGTATGGTTATAATAGTGGGAAACATGTTCTTAAACGATGCAGAAAATTCAGAGATGTTCAAAGTCATAATTTGAAATTTTATGTATTTCACTTTTTGACCCAGGACTTTACTGGTTACCTTTAATTTATAACTTTTGAAGAAGCTAGATAATTTAATAAAGATATTTGGTCCTGATTTAACTTCACAAAATTTAGAATCCTAAGGAAGGGAAGCAAGCAGCTGATTACCTTCTGTTTCAAAAGAAAAATATCTTCAGTTATGTGGCTTCTACTTAGCCCCCTAGGTTCTGAATACCTCTACTCTTTCAGGACTTTGAAAGCTTGTTTGTACCCTGGATGATTGAGTTTTGTCCAGGCTTCTGTTAACTTGTGCTCTGTCTGCTTCCCCATCTCTTCTGGTCTCTGCCAATTCATTTTATTTTATATACTTTTAGAATCTTGTATTTTCATCAGAGGATCTTTTAACATCCTTTCCTATATAAGTTCATTTTTGAGGGCATTGATGTACTATGTCACCACGTCCTCTTGGCCTTCAAGAGCCAGGACCTATCTGAAACATTAAAACACCTTTGACCAACCTCCCTGCCACTCTTTGCATGTGGGAGCTGCTCATTCACAAAACTCATGTTGTTGTCGTTCAAATATCTCCTTAAAGCTTTCCCTTATTCTGATGCTAATGGGAAAAAAATTACTATTAAGCAACCAGAGTGCTACCAACAGCTTGATCTATTGCATTGACGAATATTGCTTCATTATAGCCTGACATCCCTCTTCCTGCATGTATTAATCATCTACTCTTTGAGGCAAAGTGTTCTCTCTGCAGAAAAACTAAGGGCTTTAAATAAGGAGGTTATGCAACACCTACATGGTGTGATGTGTCAATTGTACTGTCGCTGCTATACGAGCCTAAAGCTTACGATGAAACAAGTAATTTGGTACTTTCACATCTAGCTTGCTTTATACACTATCTTATCACAAATTCCACTTTGCAGGTCTGGTCTATATAGTAAATATTTACATCTGAGAAGCAAACATAGCTGTTTTTCTTTCAGTGCCAGCTAATGAGTGGTTCTTCAGACTGCACACGGTTGCTGATCCATCAATTTTTTATTATTCACTTTTGTTTCTTTGTTTGTCCCTGCTGAAAATTGTACCGATTACTAGGTTCACCTCATTGATAGAAATCATTGGAGATTCCCTAAAGTCATCATGGAAATTGGACTGTCTGATTTCCATGGAGTGAAGGACAGCAATTTCCTCATCATGGCAGGTGAGGAATTTTTTGTGCCTTTTGATTTCATACATGAGTGTGTTTGTTTTAATGTAGTAGGCAAGTGATCAGGTGAAGCAAATTGGTGGGAAAGGCTTTAAAAATACATTTAACCTAAGTGTGGAAATATATTCTTGGAGAAAATGGAGGATGAGACCAGAACATGGCAGGAATATCCAACTCTGATGGGGGTTTTTGAAGCTCAGACATCTCTGGTGATAGAAAGCCCTGGAGATAGCACAAGCTGAGCACTCTTAGTTTTTAGTAAACTGGATGAGTCAACAGCTTCTTTGCTTTGGGTACTTTCTGCACTTTTGGTCTTTTCCTCCCACATGCTCTAGTGGGAAAGTCTTACAGTAGATGAGTACGCGTGTCTTTTTGGGTCAGCGCTGAACACCATCACCCAGATCACTGTCATATTCTCTGTTTAACTCCTTCTTTCTCTGTAGCTGGTTATGGGAGTGGCTTTCAGCTGAAAAGCATTGCCTTAAATTAGATATAAGGAAGAAATTCTTCCCTGTGAGGGCAGTGAGGCACTAAATCCCTTCCAAACCAAACCAGTTATGATTCTGTCATCTCGCCTTGTTATTTGTAAGAACACAAGAGGTCTCATGTTAAAAGCTTGAGCTGGTGGAAGCCATTTGCTTTTAGATACAACTCCACAACCTACATCAACCACAACTGGAGCACCTCCACAGCCTGCGATCCTCCCCAGGAACCTCGGGCACGCAGTTATACTGTGCTGTTTCGCCCCGTGCCGTGTCCCGTGCCCCTCAGGGCCCGCCTGTCCCCATCCTCCTTAGCATGCTAAGATGGCGGCCTGCGGGCCTCCCGCAGGTGCTGGCCCCACCCCCGTGCGCATGCGCAGAGACGCCCCGCAGGTGCCACCGCCCCCTGTGCTATATCTGAGTACGCCGCGAGCCGCACGTATAAGGGGTCGTATCACACCCTCTGGCCTCGCTTCGGATCCCTCCGCCGCCTCCAAACGCTGTTCCTATAGCTGGAGGCTCGGCGCTGCCGAGGCGGGAACACGGACCTAGGGAGGCACCGCGGCCCAACGCGTGTCCGTGCCTCCCTTGGGGCCCGGCTGCGGGCGCTCCGCGAGCTGGCCCCGAGGGACTCCTTTCCTCGGCGCTCAAGCGGAAGGATATATCGTTTTTATTTTTTTATCCGCCATCTGCTGAGCAACGGTTTCGGGGGCGTGGCCGGGCGCGCGGGCCCCGCCCCTCCGGGCCAATCGCGGCAGGAGGCTCCCCGCCGGCCCCGCCCTGCATCCGCGGAGTAGCCAATAGGGGCGCGGGACGGGGGCGCGCGCACGGGTGAGGGGGCGTGTGCGCGGCGCGGCGCCGACAGTGTCGCTTGGCCGCGGCGGCGGTCACGGCGGGGGGGTGGAGGGGAGCGGGACCCGTGCCCGGGGTGACTGCGGGGTGCGCCGGCAGCGGGGCCGGGGGGGAGCAGGTGAGGGCAGGGGCAGGGCTGGAGGGCTGCCCGGGTGGGCAGGCCGGGGTGTTGGTGAGGCGGAAGGAGCTTGGCCCGGTCGCCTGCTCCCTCCCTTCGGCTGCCGCCCGGCGCTCCGGCTGCTCGGAGGAGGGAACAAAGAGGCGGCGGGGGTGGGAATGGTCGGGAGCTGCGCTGCAGCCATTCTAGAAATAGCTTCTGTTGCTTTTTTCCACCCCCCCTCTCCCGAGCAGTGATTAGCAGGACTGTGGGCGGGGGGGCGACCTGTGGGTGCCCGGGGGTCCGGCTGCAGCCGCTCGGAGAAGGGGGGGGGGGGGCGGGCCGGGAGAGGAAGGAGGAAGCGCTCACCGCCCTGCCCTGTGTGTTTCTCTCCTCCTTCCGTCGCTTTCCTCGGTGAAGGCCTCCCGATGAGTTAAAATGGTGCTGAGGCTCGAGGGGAGCTGGTCGCTGCTCGTAGGGAAGAGGTTCCTCTGCCTGTCGGAGGAGGAGGACAGGACGTGGGACGCCAGCCTCATCTCGGAATGGCCCTGGAAGTCGGGCAGGATCCGGGCTGTGTCACACACGGACATATCCAAACAAGACCTGAAGGTAACCGGGAACTTTCAGAGAGACCTGCGAAATCGAGAGTGTGACCGGGGAAGTTGGTGTGGGTGTGCATACACGTGTGTGCACATGCTGCTCTCGGGGGGAGAGGGCGTCTTGGCCAACACGCTTGGAAACGCACACCCCTGCCCAAGTGCCCCCCGTGTACTAATGCCGGAACTTAACTAATTATAAATGTGCTTTCTTCCACCGGCATTTTGAAAAGCAGGTTTTTACCACACCCACTATGCTTATGGTTTATTTCTTAAACGTAGTTTAAGGTCTTGCTAGCTGTGAACAGATTTTTGCTTCCAGAGTTGAAACCGAAGCTCTCCAGTATTGTTGGGATTGGTGACTTTTCTTTCCTGCTCCTTGCAGTAGCTGGTCATGAACAAGTACTTAGGTTTTAAAATCATACCAGATTCATGCTTGGTGTTGGAGGTCCCTCGGACTCTTCTTGCATGGTGGCCTCTTCTTATTAATGATTACCAAGTGGTTTTTTGAACACACAGTCAGTTGCTGCAACGTGGTGTGATTGGTCAGCTGCGTATTTTGTGTGGAAGTCAAGCGGTGTTTACGGTTTGACTGTGAAGTTGTTACGGGGCTTTATTTGGCAGCTGTAGTCATTAAAAGTATTCAGCCATGTCTGGGCACTTACTGGAGTACAGACTGAGTGCTTACTCCCCAAGGACAAAACTCCATTGTAGCAGCGGCATCTGGAACACTGTCCTTGTTTCTACGGAGGACTTCGGTGGCTGTCCTGTGACAGCAGGAACAGCAGCACCATCTTTCCATTTAAACTGTCTCCTTCCCCTTTTTTGTTAGTGAGAACTTGGTGACCTCTGATTAACCTAAGAAGCGCCCCTTCCTTGTCAAACAAAAAGAAACTGTGGGTGTTTCTAACTCGCTCTTGAAAGCGTAAACTTTGTTATCAGTTTGTTGTTGTGGATCTGCGGCGGGGGTGGATCTTCGTCCATTTTTGGGTGCGGGGCTGTGCCCTGTGCCGTGCTTGTAGCGAGGAGGAGGTTGTTGGTGCAGAAAACTTTTTAAGGACTTTCTCTGCAAAGAAGAAGCAGGTGCTGAGGGGGACTGTATTGTGAGCTTTGTAGCTGGTTACGGTTCTGCCAGAAGCGATCGAGTTGATGTGCTCTCCAGCTGAAGTGTTAAAGGAGTTGCAGAATGGACAATGGAAATGTGGAGAACTTTGTACCAAAACACATCCCACCTCCTTTCCAGCTCTTGTGGAAGCATGATAGACCCAAAATAGTAATGGACTGAGAGGGGGGAGTAAGTATTTCTACTGTAAAAAAAATAGAAGTATTTCTTTCCATTTTTGTTTTGTATGGAAGGGTTGTCAACTGCTGTTGAAATTATTTTCTCAAGTGTTTTCCTGTGTGTGCAGCACTGATGGAGTAGACAAAACAAGCTATTCTGGTTCTGGTAGTTATTTGCTTATCTCTTTCGTTGTTTCTGTGCACCTCAAAATTACTAAGTTCATTTCTGCACCCATTAGTTCTATGACTCCTGGCTGTCGTAATGCTGTTTGTGTGCATGTTTTCACTTGCCTTTCCCATGAGAGGGACAATAAAACACCAGGAAATGTTACTAAGATTCACTCAGCTGAGATTTCTATGCTGTTTGTGAAATGTGTTTTAAGCTGGATCGCTGTATTCTTTGGGAAGAGGGAATTCCGATTTTTTCCAAGAGTAGAGTTCTCTACCAAGACGTTCCAGTTCCTGTATTCAGGCCAAGTTGTATTTGTGGTCTTTCCCAATCATTTGCTGATCTCCCATGTTGCCTTTGAAATTAGGGTAATGCTGTCCCAAAGACATTGGTCACGCCATCATATTTTTGCCATGAAATTGTTTTCCTTTTGAAAAATTTACATACTTGCTTCTGAAATTCTTAAGGATAAATTGCGGTTAAAAGCAGACAGGAGATTACCTTCTTCACACTGCATAATTTAATCACCTTTGCTGTCCTTCTGTCATTTGTGCTTTCAATAAATTGGCTGAAGTTATTCTTTGGGATTGGTATTTTTAAAATATTTCTGGAAAAAAACCAGCTTTTTTATTCTAGTGCTTTAGAGTTTGTGGAAAATCCATGTGCCACTGCTGTAGGCAGTCCTTTCGTTTTAGTGGACTTCTTAGGGGTGTGTGTATTCTTCCCTGCTTGTAAACACCAGTAACAGTGTTAACATGCTTAACTCTTCTTGAGCAGCACAGAACTTTTTGAGATGGGAAGTTGTAAAGTTAATGGAGATATTAATATTTCATGTGAGAGTAATGATGATAAAGCAGTTAACATTGACTAGTACTTGAAAAGTACTGGGTCAGCCTTGGATGCTTTAATGATTGCTTGATTATGTGACAGGCAATAATCATGCTGGAATTATAAGTACTTTCAATGATTTTTTTGTTTTTGAGTGAATTGGTGGTTTTATCTTTTTCATGTTGAATGTGTCTGGATTTTATAGGTAGTCACTCATTCACTTTGCTTCCTTTCTGTAGATTTGTGTAGAATTTGATGATGAATCATGGGAAAAGCGAAGATGGATAGAAGTCTACAGCCATATGATGATAGCATTCCTGGTGGAGCAAAAGCTGGTGCTGGCTGAAAGAAAAACCCAATCCATGCCTCCTGTCCAGTGGCCTGCGATGGCAAGTACACTCTTGGCTTGACTCACTTTGCTCCTGCAGTTCCACCTTCTGGGGACAGTGTTGTCACCAGTGTGAATTTCTCAAGTGCAGCCTCAGTCTTGGGTGTCTTGTGAAGGGAGAAAACCTTATTGTGCAGCTTGAACTGACAGAGCTCATCAGCATTTGAAGTTGGTGTGTTGTGCCTGTGGACACAAGAATGTATTTTTATGACTTTGCTTCTCCCTCAGACTGCTGTTCTGTACATTGTTAATTCATTCTCTTTCTAGTCTCATGTTTTGTTTCTTCCACAAAATTCCTTTTGAGACTAGAGAGAAAAAGTGTAAATAATAGGTTTCTAAGGATAGTCTGTGTTTTCTTTTAAATTTTTGACTCTGCCTCAAGTACTGTTAATTACATCAAGTGTGGTGATTCTTGATCCTGAGAAAAAAATAATTCAAGTGACTTACGTGATGCCCGCCTGACAAAAATGATTTGTGAGATTTAGATTTTCTGCACACAAAAACCTGAGCTACACTGTACAAGGAGGGAACTAAGCTTTCTGTACCTGCCATGCATGGCTGAATAGGTGCGTTAGCCAGGGGAGGTGAACAGGGAACATTTCTTAATGTATTCAGCCAGTACGGTTGTACTTGACTACTTTGGATATTGCTACTCAAGAAAGTAGTGCAAGAAGTGAGGATGCAAACATGTAAAGTTGCTGAACATGAATTATGCTGAAATTGTAATCTGTGTTTTAATACTATTCACTTTGCTAGGTATAAAGTGTGCATTGTAATTCATATTGCTGAGTTTTAGCTGGTCTTTCTTTAAACATAGTCAATCTAGATATTTATTGGAAGTAACACCCAATCGAATGGGAGGAAATACAAATCCTTAATTTTATTTCCTGGGCTGTGCATTAATATCAGCAGTTCCACAGTTAAATTTTGCTGATAGCTTGTTCTGAAAATGTCCTTATTTAAACTTAGCTGTTGTCCATTTCCAAGTATCTGAATAGTTCTTACTGGATACTTGTCTTCAGTTTTGGCATAAGGTGTTCCTCCTGATGTGTTTGACGGGTCAGTTCATGCAGGGTACATGTTCCAAAGCTCGTTTCACAGAGGAAGATGTAGGCTCAAATGTAGGCCAGTGCTGGAGCTTGCCTTGGCAAAAAAAAAAAAAAGACTTTTTGTCCCTTTATCATCACACAAGGAAGGAAAGCAGAGGTCACAGAAGAGGTGTGTGGATTAATTTATTTAAAATTTGATCACAACTTCTTGATTTAAGTATATGGGAGAGCGTTTCTGACAAATGGAGTAGCTTTGTAGGAATCTTGGAATGCCCAGTTACTTCTGGGGAGACTCATGTTCCCTCCTCTGGGGGTCCTGTCCCTCTGCCAGTGCTGTCCTAGCTGAGGTGAACACAAGAGAGTGTCTGGGTTTTTGAAGGACTGATGAAAGAAAGGCTGCCTTCCCCTATCAGAACAATTTCCTTTTTTTAAATGGGGCTCAATTACACCTTTCAGGTAGGGAGGAGTTACTCTTGCCACTTCTTTTGTTTTAGGCTCCTGGTGCCTTTCCTCTCAGATCTGTTACTGTCACTAGAAAAAATTTAACTTTGAAGGTATTAGGAAGTGTTCAGAAGGTTGTGAAGGAAATTTTTATTTCTTATCTGTTGCTAAAGCCTTTGATATACCTGAACACAACTTCATCATTGCATCGCAGTGAGGCTATCCAAGCCATCACATGTGCTTAAATTAAGGTTTTGGTGTATTATTAGTGTTGCACAAGTTTTGAGAACTTCAGTGTAAACTATGCTGCAGGCATTCATTGATTTGCTAGTTATTTCCCCAGTCTACCATAAGGAGGATTGTTAGAAATATATCCACAATTAGAATTACTGTATTAATAAATTCTTCATGTGGAGATGAATGATTGATTAATTGTTAATGACAGCCACCTACATTGAATTCCTAATTCATGCTGATAAATGAAATTAATTTCAGGTGGAGTCCAGTAACTGTTTCATTAGGTGTGTATTAGAAGTTTAATTGGAAACTAGTTTTGTTTTCACGAGTTGTGTGTAGATGTGGTAACTTAACAGAGAAATAGAAGCAAAATTAAAGTAATTTTTTAAATGCAGATGATGAATGATGAAATCTTCTTACTCTCTGAGAACATGTTTTTCACTTTTTTTAGACCTACAAGTCCTTAGTGGACAAAGCTGGAATGGGATCACTGGTTTCAGTGCGCTATCTGGGTGAAGAGAAGTGTGTTTTTCTTTCTAAAGACCTCTTGACGCCCATCCAGGTAACCTTGAATGGCATTGTGAAGATGAAAGATGAATTTCTTGTCTTGGTATTTAAGATATATCAAGTTAATGTAATCTAAATGCAAACTTCAGATGGGTAAAAACTTGTAGTAGGTGTTTTTCTGTGACTCATAAATATCAGTTCTGAATGTAATGTGTCTGATTTAAAACCTGCTGAAGCTGATTCAGGACATGGTCACTTGGGAGAGCTGGATGAGGGAGTGTACCAGGACAGTTATTCAGCCCAGGGGACAGCAGTTGCATCATGCTGGTTGGGGGATAACCTGGAATAATTTCCCTTTCTCCTTTTGAACAGGACTGTTGTTCCTGCAACTCTTTGCACAGTAATGCCTGGCATAAATCTTGCTATTTAACAGAAGCACATCACTACTAATCCTAAACAAATGAGGAATTGGGCAGAATGCAAATGAGATGGTTGAATTGTAGTCCCTTTATTGAGCACCAGAGGAAAGTTTGTTAGGTACAGATGGGTTGAAACAATTGTCCCTTGTGACTGGCTGGGCAGGTGTTTGAAGGAATAGTATCTGCTAAAGATACAGGATTTAGCCTTTTTAGGAAGCTATTCCTGAGACCTGTAAGCAATCTGAAATAAAAATAGTAATGGATGTCCCATGTTGAGACTGCAAGTAGTGCCATCATTAGTGTTCTACTTTGACTTTTTAACAGTCAGCAAATGCTCAAGTCCTTTAGAGAAACTGACAAGAGAGTCACTAAAAGCCAAATTTGAGTTGTAGGTGGTTGTCTTGCTTGTGTTGGCTCAACAGCAGGGTAGAGATCTCTTTATGCAGAATCCTTATCTCAGCACTGCAGTGGAGAAGATTGCTTTACTGCCATCTTGAATAAGAGTTTATTGACTTCTAGTTCTTCAGTCTTCTGCCTCTTACAAATACCAGAGCAGTGCCTGGGACAAAAAGATAAAACCCAACCCCAAACCATTTTCTTATAAGCACTCTTGAGTCTTGGGTGGAAACTTGCTCTGACCTTTCCATTTCAGAGTCAGTTCTCATTCAAGAATTCGAGAGGAAAAAAATACTATAATATGCATACATTATGCTGAATAACTATGAATAATTTGTATGTAGCTGACTCTGTTTTCATTCCTATAAACATTTTATAATGGTGTCTTTAAATGGACTGCATCCTGGCATTATCATAAATAGAAACAAAGTATTTTCATTTGTGTCTGCTCAGGACAAATATGTTGCTGCTTCTGAGAATTTAAAATCCTAAATTAAGAATGGATGGTTCAATTAAAATCAGTGCTCATTAGCAATGTAGTACAACAAAGCTGGGCTGTTTTCAGAACAATATTAAAGTGGACCTGGAGAGCTCACTTCAGTCTGTCTTGCAGATGCTTATTGCAAATTAGTGGTAAGAAATTGATGTCTGCCTCCAATCCAACATCCTAGAACTGATGGGACACAGATTAATGAGAATTGGATTTCTATGAATTGCTGCCATCTTGTTTTTAAATATTGCGGGATTTTGTTAAAAGCATTACCCTGAATGGAAACTTCTGTTCTTTTTTTTTTCCCTGAAATAGGATGTGGATAGTTCCAGGCTTTCTCTTAAGGATGATCAAAATGTAAATGAAGAAATTCAGGCTCTGGTTAAGAAACACCTTGATGAGACACGCTTGGTCCAAGGTACAAACATACTGTGGAGTGGAAAGCTCTGGCAATAAATGCTCAAGTCCAAAGGGAAATCCTTGCAGTGTTGGTTTAATTAATTGGTAATCTGTTCTAGGGGATAAAACCTTTTTAAAAATACTGATTTTACTCTCAAAGCCGTGAATGCAAAATGTGAAGGATTGTAGATGTTTAAGTTTCAGGTATTTCTTTAGTAAGAGTAAGTAATTTAAGCATTTATAGGTGGCCTGGTATTTGTGAAATATATCAAACTTGAAGTAATTTTGAACAAAATAATATCAAGTTCTTTATTGCTTCAGTAACTTGATTTTTTTTTTCCAATTTGTTACTTGTTTGTGAAAACTTCCAGGTGTTGTATAGAGGCTTCTTTTTTTAGTCAAATTTAAAATTGTTAGTTTTGTTTGTCGGCTTTAAATTCTTAATTACCGGGTTCATACCAGCATATTTGTAGTCAATGTGCTTGCACATGCAGGGAATGTCTCTTATAAAAAGGTAAATATTGCATCTTAGTTTTAATTTCCCCTACTGTAAGGACAGGAAAAATTCATTTTGGTAACTGTGGTCATCTTCATGCCTTCTTTGTCCTAAGCGCTTTTTTTTTTTTTTTTTTTAATTTTGAAGGTGGAAAAAATATCATTGGTTCAAAAATTAGGATTTATAGCCTGGATCCTTCTACTCAGTGGTTCACAGCAGTTGTTGTCAATGGTAATCCAGCTACAAGAACTCTAGAAGTCAACTGTCAGGAGGTAGGAACCAGTTATTGTGGTGTACAAATAGATTTGGGGAATAGGTGCAAACTTTTATTTATATGTCCACCAAAACCATTTTTATTTCTGTCTTTACTGTAATCTTCAAACATGGGTGACAGTGTAGTGCAGAACAATATAACCCAAAGTGTTTCTTTATGCTGCTGGTAGATTATTAAATAAGAAATGTCCTTCTATGAAAAATGAAGGAGACCTGGAGTTTTTATTGGAAGAGTGAAGCAAATATGATCCTGGTTTCTTTGCTCTCTGTGCTGTGCAGACAGTGCTCTCAAGCACCAGTTTGTGTGTTTATGCAGAGACACTGTCACATGGAATATTGTTAAATTCAGCTTGGTATTCAAAGAACCTAGAAGTTTAGTGTCTAAGCTTAGTCCATGCTACCACATCTAAGATAAATATACTCAAATAGAGTTTCACCTGTCTAAATGGCTGCTTCTGTGTTTCCTGTTCCTTTTCAAGATTCCAGCTTTAAAAACTCTTGATCCAGAGTTAATTCATGTTGAAATCATATATGACAACAATGGAAAATGTGGTAAGACCGATTACTTTTTGTCCTTCAAACACAAAGTAGGTTATTTGTGATAGACTAATCTTGATCACCTTCCCTTCCAGATAAATCAAAAAGAATTGGGGGTGTGAAAAGGAAGTCATCTGAGAACAGTGGAAGTATTGATGCTAAACACACAAAATCTTCTCCTGAGGTAATGTCTTGTTCTGTTATATATGGCTGCTACATAATGATTATGTCACCTCTCAAAACATCTTAAGGATTAGATTGGAAAGTAGAATAATAAAATAATCCCTTGGAGGGTGTGTTGAGTTTTCAAGCTTGTCTGGGCATGAATTGAACATCTTGCCTTGTGATAATTGGAGCCAAAGCTACTAAGCCTTGAAAGGTAGTGGTTTGTTGGGTTTTTTGTTTGGTTGGGTTTTTTTGTTTTTATTGTGTTTTTTGCCCCCTCCTCCCGCTTAGGAGTTGGCCTGCCTGGTCATGTATTCTTCCATGGGAGAAAACACAAAGGAGTTCTGAAGTTTATAACCTTTGTTTTTCATGTTCTTTCTTTAACTATTTTGTACTTGAACCCAAAACCTTCAGCTGCACTTGGATGCTGTGAGGATTGAAGCTGCACGAGGAGCAGTTGAAAGTTGTTTCAGTACAAAAAGGGAATGTGGCTTTTGTAGTACTTTCATGTCTACTTTTATTTCTTTTGTGAGTGACCTGCCAGGTATCACTGAGAGATAAGTAAACTCTCAAAGGGCAAAAGACAATCTG
This sequence comes from Corvus kubaryi, assembly GCF_017639235.1. Lineage (NCBI taxonomy): Eukaryota > Metazoa > Chordata > Aves > Passeriformes > Corvidae > Corvus > Corvus kubaryi. Next base: position 26,608,245 of record NW_024582073.1, read on the forward strand.
GATTACTTAAGTGTAGAAATGCAAATAAATAATCATGGCTTGGCTGAAGAACAGTACTTCAAACCTGCCCTGTAATTTTGCCCAGTGTTTCAGACCAAAACCTGTGTTTTAGGCAGGAGTAGCTGGTCTTCAGGAAGCTCTGGAAGGGGGGGAAGGGGGTTGTGTTGCTTCTGTGCAGTCAGTCCTGTGTGGAGTCAGCTGTGCAGATCTGGCAATGGCTGGATATGGTCATTAGCAGTCTTTAACAACCTCACAAAGAACCAGCATGAGGTAACAAGCACAGGATAAGATGCCTCAATGAAGGAAGTGTCCTGTCCTGTATTAACTGCTGAGGGGGAGCATGGGCAGCAGGGCAGCATGGAGTAACAGAGCATTGCAGTCTTGTGTTTCCATAGCTCATGCTTGAGTGCCTTTAGCAGCTTTTGGTGCTCAGTTTGCCTTTTTTTCAGTTTTCTGCATAATTCAGCCATTGAGCAGCCTGCTTGATACTCACAAAGCTGGTCTGTATTTCACATTTCAACTGCCCTGCTGAAGAATTACCATGATCTGAATTTGTAACTTGTTTTACCATAGTTTTTCCTTAAAGTAGTGATTTACTTCTCATTTTCCAGTCTGCCTTCCTTCAAAGGACTGGATCATTTATCACTTTTGTACTCTTGGGGAAATGCCTTGCAACCATTTTTCCAAGTGGTTGCAGTGAGTGTGCTTTCTAGTAAGGAAAGCAGAAGCTGTTTGTTTCTCTGATTTTGGTGGATGTGAGTATGTGGGAGTGATGAACTGAAGCCATGTTTTTTGTTAATAAGTATGTGATAGGACTCATTTCTAGTGTGGAGTTAATTATCTGCAGCATATTTCTGAGCTCTTGACTTGGTGCCTGACAGCTGTGTAATACCAAAACAAAAAGGAAATATTTTGGGAGCTGATGCTGATGAGCCTGTAGTGTAACTTCCCAGCAGTTAAGTGGAGCATGTGGGAGTAAAATATGGATGTTGGAGCTGAGGAAGGACCCCCACAGAAAACTACTGTTTTAAAGACACTTGCTAATTTGGTAGGCCTATTGTATTCCTAAATGAATTATAGATTTGTTAGGCTGGTGATTTAATCAACACAGGATTTCTTTACTTAACACTTTCTAGAATCCTGGTGCAAAGGGTTTTCTTGCTGCAGGAAAGTTCATGTGTAGATTTTTGGTAATGCTGTCAGACTTCACCGTTTTAATTTTCTCTGGGATTTTCAGCTGAGCTCAGAAGTCTATTTCTGCCTGCCAGTTACTGCAGTTACTTTAGAAGCATTGTTGCACTGGCAGTTACCAAGAGCAGGGCTTTCTGTCTTCCTTTCCATTTGCTTAATGCACTTCCCCCAAAAAAGTTTGTTGTTAGTTGGGGGAAAATGCATTAACATCAACAGTCTTTCATGGAACCTATAAGGTTTAAAAGGACATTTTAAAGTCTTTCCATCTCTTGAACTGAGTGAGTCTTTATTTAGTTTTATTAAACATGGTAGGAGGAGTATTTTTTTTCTTTTCAAGCTGAACCCTGCAAAGCCATAATTTGTTATGCTGGATTTTCCTAACTGTTAAAATCTCCCTTGCAGGTTTCTCCCAGTCAGGGACACGTGCAGTCAGTACCAACTGTGCTGGGTGAAGCACTGCTGGGATGTACTCCTGCAAATAAAGACCAAAGGCACCCAGGCCTGCCCCTGCCAGCTAACTCACCACCCAACCTTGGTGCAGAAACTCCTCAGGGGTAAGGAAGCAGTTTTATGCAGATTTTTACCTCCAAGAATAATTCTGATTCTTAGCACAACAAACTCAGGTCATTTTAATAGCTGTAATAACTACTCCTCTATAATACCAGCATAGAAAAGTGTTAGACTTGCTTGCCCTGGATATATAATTTACTTCCTAATGCCATATTTGTATTTATCTTTGAGGAAGTGGCCCTTCAATGTCCCAGGCCAATGTCACTGCTTCATTGTACCCCATCTGTAAATGGATACATGGGTGTGGTGCCTGCTTTGTCAAATGCATTCCTCCCCTGCCCCCAAGAAAACCGGAATATGTTCAGGCAGGTGTCTGCTTTCTTTCACATCAACTGCAGGTCCTCAGTCGTATTCCTGTTGAACACCAGTGCCTTTGAACTTTTGTTACCCCCAGTTCTGTCACAAAATGGATGTAATGGTAGAAATAGTGTGACAGGAAAACTCGAATTTGAAGTGCTATAGGGCTTTTTCTACTAGTTTTGTCTCTCTTACATGCTGAATGTAGAAAATAGAATTTTTTTAAAGGTTTTTTAGTGAGAGATTTTACAGTCTCCAGCATAGAGTTGTGGTGCCAGTCAGAAGTTCCTTGAGAATCTTGCCACAGACATGCAAATGAAATGCATCTAGTTTTTCAGCAGTTGCATGGAGAAAACGAGGAAGCAACTATTTAATTGTGAGAGAAGGTAGTGGAGTAACAGCAGTACACAAATTTGTGTGTGCCTACATGGGTGTAGAGCTTTGTTATTATAACTCCTCTAAAAAATCAAAACCAGAAAAAAACACCTGAAAAACACAAACCTCTTTAGCGTCACACAAAATTTAAAATACTCATACAGCAGAACTCAAGCACATAATTAAATAACTAAATTTCTTCTTTCAAGCTTTGTGTGACTAGATTGAGCAGCTGATGCCATGCTTTGACACCTTTTTTTTTCCCCTAATTATTGCATGTTGCATTTCAGCACATGTAGGCGAAGCCTACCAGAAACTCATCCTTCCTGTCTTAATACTGGAATTAAAGCTTTGAAGGAAGATCTGACAGCCTTTCCTAAAGCGGGGTTTATGTCTAAAGAGCAAACACAAAATCCTAGTGATCAAAAAGGTAAATACACCTCTTTGACAACCTCAAGATCTTCATCTTTGACTGATTCAGCTAATGAAAAAGGAACCAACCTGAAGAATACTAATGAACCTCTTATGAAGGCCACAACAAACTTTCCCAAGGAGTGCATTGCTGTAAAACAGTTGCAGCATCCCAGCCCTTCCATAGCAATACCCAGAGACAGTGGCATGGTTGAACTGCAGCGAACTTTAGATTGCAGACCCTCAACCTCAGATGCTCATCTTCTGTCCTTCAGTGAGTGTGGGGTTAAATCACAAAGCAGCTGCAACAGCCACAGCAGCCACAAAGGAAACAAGATTGATGAACTCGCAGACATGGAGTTTTTTATTAGAAGAAATTCGAATGAGATTCTTTGTGACAGAAGTGAAAGTGAAAGCTTTTGGACTGGAAGTGCCAAGGTTCAGGATAATAGTAAGTGTTTCTAAAATTTTCTGTCATTTGAAAGTTCTTGTAGTTTCTGTCTAGTGACTTGAAGTAGGTTATTTGTTACAATTTAAATTACTAATTTTGCATATGTGTGAGTAAATCAGGAACTGGAATCACTTGAGTGGTTTTTTTTTTTGTGAGGGGAATGCAATGAAGTTGAGAAACACCCTTTCCTGATAAAGGAAACAGACCAATCATTAATGTTTAGAAATAAGTTGTTACAAAAATGTATGCAAGAACAGAATGGCAGAAGTTACAAAAACAAGGTTCTGTTTGGAACACAGATGCTGATGGCATGATGAGATTACCTTTTAGCAATGGTCCTAAATTTTACAAACATAGTGAGAGGTGGTGGTTGTTCTCAATGAAGGCCGGTTCAAGAGGGACTTTAGTTTAAAAACTGTCCCAAGAGCAAAGCAAACAAAATCCCAACCACCACCATCACAAATTAAAACCCACCCAGCCCCAAAACCACCCTTGTTCTTCTTTTCCATCTGGTGATCTCTTCAGGTTCTCACATGGGACAGAAGAGGAAAGGCTGGGGTTGTTTAAGGAGCTGGAGTCCTGGTGTCATGTGTCCTGCAGTGCATCAGGTGGTGTTGCTGTTTGTTCAGGATTCTGGGAATCTCCCTACATACCCATCTTTTTTTTTTTTTTTCCTTCAATCTCCTGTTGCTTGGCCTTGGATTACCACGTGCTGTTCCATAATTAGCATGAATTCATAGCCAGCCAAGCAGTTGCTGTTGTGTCCCCTGCAAGGCCTCACTGGCAGCGTAGGAGGAGGGGAAGTGTTTGGCATCTGTTACAGTAAGATGCTGAAAGCTGTTGCATCATGAAGGGGGAAAACAGGACTGAGAAATGGCCAGGTTGTACTCTGTCCCCATTTCTTGTGAGATGTGGTTGCTGCATGCCCTAATCTGCTCAGGATTCCAACTCTGGCTCAAGAACTTCCTTTAAAAGCAGCTGTTCTTTCAAAGTGCTCGTCTGTGAAAAAGCTGAAGGAGCTTTAAGCTTGGGTCCACAGACTGTGTGACTCCACTGGAACTGTAGCTTGAGACAGTTCCTGCTGACTGGAGGAGAGGTTTCTGCTAACTGCAAATATTTTTAGCATAACTTTATTTCAATGTAATGTGAAACTTAGAGGAAAAGTTGACGTGCTTCTATCACTAAAATACATTTGCTGGCACTTCTGTGTGAAAAACAGAGGCTTTTCTAATCCTGGCTGCTCTTCCCTGCAGTAATTGTTCGCAAGTCCATTTTATCTGACGCTGCTAAAGTGAAGAAGCTGCAGCAGAGTGGAGAGGCATTTGTGCAGGATGGCTCCTGCAATAACATCGCCCCTCACCTGCACAAGTGCAGGGAATGCCGCTTGGACAGCTACCGCAAGAACAAGGAGCAGAGAGACTCCACCGTCTTCTGCCGCTTCTTTCACTTCAGAAGGTAAGAACAACTTGGGATACTTTAAATACCTTAATATTCCTTAAATGTGAAAGGTTAAAAAGCCCCAGTTCTGTGTCTGGAATGGTCTCATGTTTCAAAGCTGCTCACTGTTGCTGTCTAGCTATAAGACCAATATACCCCACTAAGGAGTGGCTATCTATGGTTTTTTAGCCCTTAGAAATGATACAACTTCTTCATTTGAATAGAAAATAGTTTGGCAGGACTTAGAGCTCTTTATTTTGCTGTTCTGGGCTGAGTGCCAGTAGGATAACGAGTTTAGTTTGAGTGCTACAGCTCAGTAGAATTGGAGATAGCAGTGAGAGGGTAGATTCCACGTTGGTTTCCTGAAGTTTTGTGGTTGGACCTATGAAAGGTTATCCATGAACCCAGAGCTGTGGAAGAGTTGCAGTACGTGGCTCTGGGCTTCCAGCTGGAGACATTTAAGCTTGCCATGGAAGCACTTAATCTGTGCACCCACTAGAATTCAGTTCTGTTGCTAAAGGTTTAAAAAAAGGCAGATCTGCTACTAATCTGCTATTTAACCTCAGATTAGAGATTTTACTATAGCAGCTCTTTGTATAATCTGATGTGTGAGACCAGCATAACAGACTATGCTAATTCATCCTCTCAGGGTAACAATCCAGACTTGCAGTGCAGTTCAAATCAGATGAACCCTTCAGTTTAAAACTTGAAACTGATGGAACTCTCCCTTTTTATTGTGTGTGAAATCTGTCAGATCTGAAGATAGCATTTGTCTGATGACAGCAGCTCCCAGTACATGTTCTCCTGCCACACTTAACACTACAGTGAGCACACGTTGTCATCAGAAGTCAACTTTCCTCTACAGCATTTAGTAAAAAGGTTCCTGAGCAGAACTCTTCATGTTTGCCATTTAAGACACTACTAACAATATAGATCTCATTCTTTCCACCTACTCAGAATCACTCAGGAATATATCTTACTCAAATTTTGCTTGATGTTTTTTGACAGCTGCCTCCAAATGAATTGTTACTGAAATATAGTCTATATTTAAGGCGCTGTAACCTCTCTTGAGAGTTGTATGTAGTCCTAGATAAAATTATTGCCGTTGCCATCTCTAAATGTGGTCCTTAATGCCAGTGCATTTTAAAAATTGTAAACCTGATTTGGTTTTGTGTGAATAAAAAACCCCAACACTACACTTGTTGTAAGATAGATTTCTAACTAAAAACCTGGATGTTTTCAGTGTGTTTCTGTAAAACAAGCAGTGCATTGAACATGTTTAATGCTAGTGACCAGTATGTTTACCCATATCTGTTGTAACCTTTCAGTAAATTCATTGGCATACAGTACACACATTTGCAGCTCAAGCATTGACTGACTGGAATGAATTTAAACCAGTACAGCATTTGAGGTGATGAGGGTTTTCTCTCCTTTTCCCCCCTTTTTTTTTTCATCAGGCTGCAGTTTAATAAGCATGGAATACTGCGTGAGGAAGGTTTCTTAACTCCAAATAAGTACGACCCCGAGGCTATTAGCTTGTGGCTACCCTTATCCAAAAATGTTGTGGGTCTAGATCTGGACACAGCAAAGTACATCCTCGCCAACATTGGAGACCACTTCTGCCAGCTGGTGATATCTGAAAAGGAAGTCATGTCAACGATTGAACCACACAGTAAGATCAGCTTGTATTGAAATTGTCTGTGTTTTCACAGCTTTATGTGAAGCTTTAAGCTTCTGTGTGGAAGTAAATTGCATATATTTAGAAATGTCACTCTCAGAGAGGGAATGATTAAGAGCCACTGTGAACCAGTGTCAGCAACTTTGTTTCTCATAGGGAGGGGGAAAGGGAAGGGTAATTCCACCCTTTTTTGTCAGAAGTTGTTTCTCAATTTATCAAATTACTTTGCCTGTTACAAAATGTAAACAAAAAATTTAAATAAAGCAGCAGGTAGCTGACAACAAAATCTATTCTTGACGTGTAAATGAAACAAAGGTTTTGCTTTGCACAGGGTCTGTTAGATTGCTTTGGTCCTATTTTATTGTAATTGTATTATGGACCTAATGCTGTCTGTCAGTAAAAGAGATTTTTCCTCCACCTTCAGTTTGTAGTAGCACTTTTAGAAGTGATTGTGTGCAGCCCTACTGGGAATAGACCAGAGAGGTGCTGGTGAGGGGTAACTGGTTGGGGAGATTAATTAGTGCAGACAGGGCAAACTTGGTGCCCTCAAACACAGGGGTTTGGCCACATCAAAATATTTCTGTAGCGGATGTGAGCAGAGAAATGGGGAAGTCTATGACCTTGCATAATCACTTCTTGGAGTAGAATGACTCTTAAAACTCTATTTGTTTTCTGGATTTTAAGTGCGTGGCTGGGGTGCAGCACAGTTGAGGAGATTGCCACTGTCTGCTGTGTTTGGGGAGTGTTGACGTTAGATAAAGATCCTCTCAGTTTGGCAGTCACTCCACTGTTCTGAAAGAAGAAAAAAAAATGAACAGGCTTGAATGCCCTTCAGAAGGGGAGGGAAGACTTGAGATATTCCAGAAATACTTGCAGTGGGGTCTTACCTTGGGCTACTTGGAATCTGCAAGCTTTGCTGTTCTCTTGACCTGCAACATATTCAGGCCAGTGGAACCAAATTATTTGTATCCAGGGTGAGATACAGTCTGGAATACAGAAACACTTTCAGGAGGGTGAAGCTTTGGGTGGAATTCATGAAGCAAAGGGGAGGGTGTGGTGTTTCTTAATAGCAGAGGATGCATCTCTTGGCATGGCTACCAGGAACATTCTCTGCTTAAAAAACACAGACGTGTGTGAGTTTTGGAGTTGGCTTGAAAGAGAGCAAAATCTCATTAATTCCTTTTTTATTTTATTGCCCTGACTAGTGAGGGCAAGGGAATTCACTTTCATTAATATGGAGGTTATTTTGAATGCCCTGGGCAGGGAAGAAGTAATTTACAGTCTACATATATGGTGTTCTTCAAACAGTTCAGTGGGAGAGTACTCAGTCAGCAAAGAGAAAAGCGAGATTCTTCTGCCACCCTGACTTAAAGTTATGGTAAATTTAAGTGAATTAACCCCTGTGTGGTAAAAGATTGAGCAGTGTAGAAGAACAGCTTGTTAGGTCACATTGTTCCTTGGCCACCAAGTGCCGAAAGGAAACAGGATCAAACTACAGAGAGGAACCAAAAAAACAGGAGTAGAAGGGGACAAGATTCAGAAAAGACAGGAAATGACGTTCAAAAGAGAACAAAAAACCTTCATCCTGTTTGGGGGAAATTGGAGAGTTGACCTGGAAAATGATAAATATAGTGTATGTTTTTAAAAGACAAAGAATGGAGCTGGTGATATTTAGACCTGTGTCTCTTGGAAGAATTCTGAAGCAAGTAGTCAAACAATTTTTACCTCCTACTTAAGAACAAATTGTGCTAGGCTATTCCACTGTTGTTCCATACTTAGTCAATGGACATTATTCAGAAGAAGAACAACAGATGTCTTGGATCCTGGTATGGTTTTTTTAGCATGCATTAGGACATGGTCTCTCATAACTTGCTTTTAAAATTAAGAAACACTGTGGGCAGGAAAGTTTCAGAGAAGTTACAAGTGTGAAAGGTGGTAGGAGGAGGCAGGTGTGTGCTTTTTGTCTAGTCTAGTTTCCTAGCTGGCAACATAAGGAAATGGAGATCAGGCTAAAATAATTTTTGCATAATCACAGATGCACAGAAAAATAATACAACCCTGGAAGGGCTTGTAATTGTTTGCAAGATACTGTCAATGTTTGGGATATTTTGAGTGAACTGAAGAAGTGGCTTGGGGTGAGGAGAGAGGAATATAGTGAGTCCATAGGAAACAGCAGCAGTCAGTGCTTCAGAGAAGAAAATCCGCTGTTCTGAGGAGATCAGGTACACACTTGGAAACATAAAACCTCCCAAAAGGAAGAGAGAGAACTATTTGCCCACCATGCTGCTGAATAGAGAACAAGGGCAGACTGGTTGTGGCAAGCTCCGCATTAAGCTTAGCTTGCCAGCAGTACCTGAATTTATTTCCTAGAGTAGCTGTGGAATTTCCAGTTAGGAGAGTGTCAGCAGTGTGCTTGTCAACTTGGGCAAACGCATGTCAGGACTAAGAGCTGTGGTTGGTGCTGCACAAGAGGAAGCAAAGCGGTCTTGGTTGCTTGGACTGTTTTGTAACAAAAGCATTTTTTGGAGTTCCAATACAAAACCAAGTCTGAGTCATATCACTGTAGTTTTTAAGTGACTGTATTTAACACTCAAATGCTGAATTTTGTTTGGACTAACACTCTGACTGTCCCATTGCTGCCCGCAGGACAGGTGGCCTGGAAGCGCGCGGTTCGTGGCGTTCGCGAGATGTGCGATGTCTGTGACACCACGATCTTCAACCTGCACTGGGTCTGCTCCAAGTGTGGCTTTGGGGTGTGTGTGGATTGCTACAGGATGAGGAAAAAAAGCTCACATGAAGGTGGGGAGTGCCTATTGCTACCTGAAACAAAGGGGGAAGAGAGGAAATAAAATCTGTGTATTGAACTTGGAAGTCAGTGATAACCTTAAATGAGACGAAAAAATCCTTCCCAACAAGGACATGTTGTAGACCTGTGGTTGGATATATCAGTAATAGTAAAGTATGTGGCTTTCCAGAGCAGGATGAAAGATGCAATAACAAAACAGTGTAATGGTCTTGTTTTACAGACGATGACTCGGATACTTTCTCCTGGTTTAAGTGTGTGAAGGGGCAAGCACATGAACCAGAGAATCTAATGCCTACACAAATAATTCCTGGAAAAGGTATTGGAAATATTTGATTAGCATAAAAATGTTCTGTAGGATTTTGCTGTCTTTTGTATGTTGTTGATACTGTACTGAGAGAGGTTTGATTTTAGTAGTAAAGTTGGTAAAAACTTAGCATTTATTATTCAAAGATAGGAGTAGCTCATGTGTTTAATCTGATTTTATTATCTTTGACCTTTACAAAGAAGTAGCAGAACTTCTTGTTTAATGATGAACTGTATTCACATATCATTGTTTATCTGCACAACACACACAATTTCTGTAAAAGTCTTAGTGGCTGCTGGATGTTGTGTTTGCATGTGAGCTCACTGGCGGTTCTCTCCCTTCAGCTCTCTATGATGTTGGTGACATTGTTCACTCTGTAAGAACAAAATGGGGAATAAAGGCAAATTGTCCTTGTGCAAATAAGCAGTTCAAAGCACTATCAAAGCCAACACTAAAGGAGGATTCAAAACAGGTATTGTTATTGCCTCTATGTCTGTGCAGTTAAGTTTGTGTCAGTCTATTGCATGTTCTTGAGACCCCTGCTAATTTGACTTTGTAGGTTGCCAGCCCTGACCTCTGTGATAACCCCCCCACACAGGGACAAATTGTATTCACTGTTCATCTTTCTGGTTCAGTTCTTTAGGTTTTGGGGAAAATCTCATTGTGTCCCCTTGACACTGAGCCTCAGTAGTGACCTGTCCTTGAAAAAGGCTCATGAGGACTTAGAGAAAAAATGGGATTAGATTGAGATCACTTGAGAAGAGTATGAAGAACAGAGGAATGGGAATGGTTGTGAAGTGTAGGCTATTCCTTGAGTCCTGGAGATAAAATACATGCAGCATCTAAAAGAATAAGGTGGAAGAGCACTGGGATTCATAAAAGAGCTAAACATGAAAAACACTGAGATTTAGAGGAGTGTAGAAAACCATTGATTTCTCTAGCGGTCTGGTAGGTTTGCTGCTCTGTATGTAAAGAATACCCAAAACACATGAAACCCCACAGGATCCGTATATTTGTAAATGGATGTAGTATTTTTTTGCTTTTGAAAATAGAGCACAAATTAATAGCTTAGTTTGGAAGTATCTTGCAAGAAATGGGATGAATTCAGTGATTTAAATTTTGTTGAAGCTTATTCATAAGCTTGTTTTGAAAAGAAATGTTTCCTTTAAGTGTAAGAAGCAGGTTGGATTTGATTTTGGTGTTAGTAATGAACAGAAGAGATGAAAAATATTGTCAAGTTTTAAAAGTCTGGAAGATGGTTATGTGAATCAAAAGTTAGCATATGACTGACCTGGTTTCAGTCTTCTGAATCAAGATTTCCTATGACTCTGGATAAACAGCTACATTAAATTTATCTACTCCTCTTCAGAATTAGATACTGCACTGGTTATGTGAGCATAAGCTCATTAAAGTCTGAAGCATTTTCTGTTATGTCATGTTTAGAATCCTTACCAAGCATCAGCAGTCAATGAGAGATGAAATAGAGAACGTAGCAATAGGCAGACAAAAGAGCAGAATAATTTCTTAGCTGAAAATTGAGCAGAGAGGGGAAATGCCACCAGTCACGCAGGAATGCCAGGGCAAAGCAGTGGTTCTGGTTAGTCTGTTCCTAGAACCTCCAAATGACCAATAAATCAGCTGCAAAGGAGATGGACAGTCCTACACTTGGATTGTGCTGGCCAGGCCAGTCCTGCACTCAGGCAGGTGTAGCTCAGACTTGGCAGGTGAGTGCACTTCTGCTACCACATTAAGAGAAAAATTTAGGAATGCTCCATGTCTGTTTTAGTCCTCTGAACTAGAGCTCCAGCTTAGCCCTGGCCTGAGCGTCAGCTACCACTAGAATTGTCAGAACTGCTGTTAAAACCGCACTTGGTTCCCAAAGCAATCCCAGACAACGCACCTGGGAAACTTGGCTCTCTGTGCTTGTCTTAAGGCATGGTGAACTCTGGCTGCTCCTGAAGTTGGGAGATCCTGAATGCTGCTGATCTGTCATCTCCCGATCCTGAGCTGCAATGCTGACCTCTTGTGGAGGTGACATGTTTTGAAGGGCCAAGCCATTTTACTTCTAAAAGAATGAATTTGGATGTGTTACTGCTTGCTTTCCCTTTCTGAGTAGGGTGTGTTTGTGTCTGATCAAGTTCTCGCTTTGCTTTTTCAGCACTTGGCATCCGGAGACAGGCCCAGCCTTCAACACAACACTTTTGTCCTGAGCCCACAAGTCACTACACATGATCCTCCTCTAAAGTCAGCACTTGGAAGCAAACAAGCTGCTTCTGTAAATACTTCTCCTTCATTAAATTGGTTTTCAAACCTAACAAGTGGAAATGTGAATAAAGAAAACAAAGGTACGTGCAGAGCCAGTGAAGAGTAAACCCTTTGTGGCTGTTTGTCAGAAGAATATAGGTCAGACCCAGCAATATCTTGTGCTGAGAGTGAGGTCATCTGCCTGCTGGGATGGGTGTTCAGTGTCTGGGCTGCAGAACTGGCCGTGGCAGTGGCTTGGAGTGAAGCCTGGCAGAGTTAGCATATTCTGTTTCAAAAACTGGATTAAAATCCCATTGATGCAAGTATTCTTGAAAATTCAGTTTGAGAATATTTTTTGTTGTTGTTTTTTGTGGGGTTGTTTTGGTTTTTTTGGATTTGGTTTTTTGTTTTAGAATGTGGGAGTTTAAAACCTTTGGTTTATTGAAGAAAGTTAAGTGAAAGAAATACTTCATCTGCGTGTATTGGGAGGAGATCTATATATAATGTTTATGCATGTAGGAGGATCTTGTTTCGGAAAAAAAAATGCAAAGTATATGCTTCTCATGGTTTTCCTTTTTTCATTTCAGAGAAACTTCTACCAATTTCAAAGAATGAAAACAAACCTCTCCAGACACTCCCTAGCTTAGCCAAGCCAGCTACAGCCCTGCAGACATTCAACAGTGCAATATTAAGCCCTGTGAGCAACAATAACACAGGCTTCTTGCGGAATCTGTTGAACTCTTCTGCAGGAAAGGTACAGGAAAAATTCTGTCCTACAGGTTTGAGTTGTTTCCAGGCTTAGATTCTGTTCTAAACCTGGGAACAGCTGCCACAGGCAGTTTACTTACTTGTCACAGTAAGTAAAATTCTGTCCTTATTTGGGAAGGACTAATTCAGTTTTGATGTCTCAGCAAGTCTTGGTGAGGAACAGGGAACTGAGTGATAAAGCAGATTAACTTCCTTAGGTTAGAATCTGGCAGGTACATTGACTGGGATGTCTTTTAGACTTAAAAAAGAAGTACTAATGAACTTGCAGATGGAGGGAAGAACCTTCTGTGGTATCTTCCCCATACCTCATTTGTAGACTGGTTCACTTCAGATGTTTCTGGGCTTTGTCTGATCTTAGATGTGACTTGAAAGTGGTGGGGAAAAGTACTGGCTGTGAGAGTTCTTTGCTAAAACTGTAGTTTTGCTCTTTGATACAAAGCAAGTGCTGTTCCCTGCTGCATATCCTGGGTCTCTGCAGTGTTGCTGAGGTGTAAACCAGAGCAGAACTTGTTGTGCCAGAATTCTGTAGACAAAGTATCAGAAATGGCAGTGGCATTTAATCGTGGTGCATTTCTAGACAGCAAAGTTCTGCAGTTGTTTGTTTCTCTGTATGATTGTAATCTCAAGTGAAAAATTTTAGAAGTGGCAAATACTTTCTTTAAAGCCTGCAGGACAAGGCAACAGAAAAGAGCACTCATTTTTTGTTCTTTCTTTTTTTTAATCAGACAGACAATGGACTGAAGAGTACACCCAAAATCCTTGATGACATTTTTGCTTCCCTGGTGCAAAATAGAGCCATTACAGACTTGCCTAAGAAACCTCAAGGACTGACCATAAAGCCCACGATAATGGGCTTTGACACGCCCCACTACTGGTTATGTGATAACCGCCTGTTGTGTCTTCAGGATCCCAACAATGAAAGCAATTGGAATGTCTTCAGGGAGTGCTGGAAGCAGGGACAGGTATTTTCATTTTCCTGCTTTTTCCATTTGCTATTCATGTGCTTTGTCCTGTCATTGAAGCACAGGTACAGCCACTGTAGTGATAAGCAACACTCAACCTTCATCAAATGACATTAACACTGTTACACATCCTTATCTAAGGATCTGTTTTACTGTTTAAATCAGTTTCTAAACACAGTGCTGAAATTATGGCTCTGTATAAAAAGCTGCCTCAGTTTGAAACAAGGAATGCTCAGATGCATGGTAAGGCAGAATTCTGGTAGGACAGGCTGAGCATTTAGTTTGCAAAATGCCTGCATTCAAATGCTCAGTGTATTTTATGTATGACTCTGTTGTAGTTAGAATTTTTGGTGTTTAATAATTCTTCAGAATATATTCTTTCTTCCTAGCCTGTAATGGTGTCAGGAGTGCATCACAAGTTAAATGCAGACCTCTGGAGACCAGAGTCCTTTAGGAAGGAATTTGGCCAACAGGAAGTAGATCTGGTTAACTGCAGGACCAATGAAATCATCACTGGAGCTACTGTAGGGGATTTCTGGGATGGTTTTGAAGATATTTCAAGTAAGTACTGTGCATCTTTGTTCCAATAGGTGATATTTAGCAGCAGTAGTTCTGCCCTAGCACAGACCTGTGATCCACAAGCAGTGTAAAGGATGTTCAGGCTTTCTCTTTGCCTTGGACAGTTTGGTGAGGATACATTGCTGACATTGTGCACTGGATAGAAACCTTCATTCCTTCAGGAGTATGTTTGGCTGCCTTTAGTCTTTTGGGGAAGCATTCTGAGGAAACTTAAGATCTTCCTAGCAGCTAAGTTCACTTGTCAGCTTTTTTTTTTTTTTCCAGCTGAGTGAAACAGATGAGAACATGTAGAGGTGGTGCTCACAAGTTAAATGGGTTCTGCTGTTTTAACTTGAAGGTGCTTTTTGGTCCTGAGGAACTGAAGTCATTTCTTATAAAAATAGATTTAGAAGAGGTGAGCTTGAGATTTTCCAGGACAATTAATACTTGCTATTGCATTTGGAGTTCTACTTTATCTGTTTATTACACATTCTTATCTAAGGATCTGTTTTGCTGTTTCAAGTAGTTGTAAGCTGAGGGAATTTGGTACTTAGGGCAAGAAGAGTGGGAGGTGGAAGACTCACACCTTTCTCCTCTGTTACTTGATCTTTGAAGAAGTTTGGCTTCATCAGGTACACAAACCAGTTGCTGAGCTAAATTGTAGGAAGTGCTTGGGCAGGGAAACAGTAAAAGCTGCTTGTTTGCCTGACATCTCCTGTTGTAACATGTTTGTCATGACGGTGATACCCTACTCTGGTGTCAGATGAGCTTGTATGTCTTTGGTTCTACATGAATAGTTGTGGAATGAACATGATTCTAAACTGAGATAAGGATTTCTTTATCTTGGTTCTTTGGATTCTGAGTTGTACAACTACTAAAAATGAAAACTTGCTAATACTTCACATTAGGTCGCCTGAGAACAGAAGAGGGTGAGCCAATGGTATTGAAGCTTAAGGACTGGCCTCCAGGAGAAGACTTCAGAGATATGATGCCCTCTCGGTATGAATTTCCAGAGGAAATGTTTTTGTGTGGTACACCCCCAAAATAGTGGGAAGTAGGAATACTGTCACATTTTGATACCTGCTTCAGCTTTGAGCAGGAGTTGGTGACACGTGAACAGTTCTGTTTCTCAGAGATGCCTGACATAAATGGAAATCCTGCACAAGTTTCATGATAAATTTTTATGTAGTTCATTGTATTTGTTGCCAAGTAAAGTGAGTACCTAAATCTGCTCCTAAAAGCCTGGATCCCTTAGAAATCTGAGTTCAGTTGAAGCTTACTTTTTGGCCAAACATTTTTAAGTATGTGGACTTAGGCTGTTTGATATTCCTTGACATGATTACACAAGGAAATAGCATTACCCCAGAGCAGTTAAATTTGTTGGTCTGCTATATTTGTGTGCTTTGTTTGTTCAGTTCCTTTTCATGGTGTCCAGCAAACCCCCTGAGGGAAGGAGTACACTTCCTTGACTGGAAAGAGCTTTTA
Organism: Corvus kubaryi; assembly: GCF_017639235.1. Taxonomy (NCBI): domain Eukaryota; kingdom Metazoa; phylum Chordata; class Aves; order Passeriformes; family Corvidae; genus Corvus; species Corvus kubaryi. The sequence continues at coordinate 26,623,782 of NW_024582073.1, forward strand.
TTGCAGTCTGTTTTAGTCTGCTTTTGGTTTTATCAGTACCTAATGCTAAATTTTGCTGCATTACTTTAGGTTTGATGATTTGATGAAGAATATCCCATTGCCAGAATACACCAGGAGAGGTGGCAAGCTCAACCTTGCCTCTCGACTCCCCAACTATTTTGTGCGACCGGATTTGGGCCCCAAGATGTACAATGCATATGGTAAGGAGTTTTTCAGTCTAAAGGTCACGTTGACCACATGTTCCTGTTTAAATTTACTGTAGATTATGTGAATCCTTGCTGTTGTAGACAATTTGATTAATCCTGTGGATCAGAAAGCCTGACTTTGGCTCACCTATAGGTATCAATGATGTCCAGAGCATGATATGATTTATTTTATTAAATATCTTTTTGTCCAGGTGGTTTCAAGCCAATAGTAGTTATTCCCAGTCTCCCAATCAACTTGCTCCACAGCCTCTTTACTGTAGCTAGCAACATGTATTTGTTGTTTTGCTGCTTCTGGCTGTATTGCTTTTGTGGTTCTCCTTTTTGGGCTGTATCATTTACCTTTTATTCTCTCCTTGAGCAGTTTTTTTCCATGGCTGGTTCATCTGCTGTCACTCAAAAGACATTTAAAATTGGGCAGCATCATGGCCACTAAAGAGATCGTAGCTAGTAAATCCTTTAGCAGCTGCTGTTTAGAGTGAAAAAGAGACTGCTTCTGAAAGTGCTTTTTTCTAAATGGCTGTATAAACTCTTTTCTAGCAGGTCTTGAACACGACTTTTATTTATCATACGGGCTAGCTAGAGATAACATTGGTCTGTACCAGCCTGTCAGCAGATCACTTGGGAAGCCACAAGATGGAGCAAGGTCCTGGATAGAAAGCATATTGCTGTTCTGGAAGCATTTGTTGGTAGAAGTAAAAGATCTCTAATCTTTTCAGAAAGTGCTGCTGAGAGTGGTGTAACACTTCTTTGTCTTACCAATGGATCTGCTACTCCTTTTTTTTCCCCCCTTTGATTCCTTCCCCCAGGCTTAATAACACCAGAGGACAGGAAATACGGCACAACAAACCTCCACTTGGACGTGTCTGATGCAGCCAATGTCATGGTTTACGTGGGGATCCCCAAAGGCCAGGCTGATCAAGAAGAAGGTAAAATCTTTGTGGTGTCTGTGGGGATATTTCTGTGGCTGGAGGGCAGATCCTTTCGTGTAACTGCTCGTGTTGACTCCCCACAGAAGTGCTTAAGACCATACAGGATGGCGACTCTGATGAACTGACAATTAAGCGTTTCACTGAAAGCCGAGAAAAGCCTGGAGCTCTGTGGCACATTTATGCTGCCAAAGATACAGAGAAAATCCGGGAATTCCTTAAGAAGGTAAGATGTTAACCTTAAAAACTGGTCTTCAGGCTGTGTAGGCTTGCAAGTCTCTATCCTTAGGCTTTTCTCCTTCATATCCCAGTTATTCTGGAAACAAGTACTTGAGTTGTATCCAAGACAAAACTTGTCCAGAGCCATGAGTCTTGTAGGATCTGAAAAGGGTGGAGAGTTGAAGTTTGAAGTTACCTTGTATGTAGCTACTCCTCCTGCCCACTTTTCTCATAGACGAGTAATGTTACATAGTGAACAAGAAAATAGCTGGTTTAGATTTAAAGAAAAGCACAGTTTAATTTGGTCATTCTTAGAAGAATGTGAGATGTTCTTGGGAAATTCAGAGCAATACATGGTACATAAAGCTCTTCCTTGTTCTCTCTGTCTTACCTTTTTTTTCCCCATACCTTGATGATGTCTGAATTTAAGGAAAAGCATGAGGTATTTTGTCATGTTTTTATGGGAGGTAAGGGTTTAGTGCAGATGTGCTACTACATCCAAAAGGGCTTGTTTTAGTGTTTAAATTTACCTCAGGTAGCCCAGAGTTTTGTGGTCTTAATTGTGAAACTTCTTTGGTGCTCTGAAAATGGAAAGAGCCAATATGCTGATATGTGAAAGGATAAATGGGATGATCTGAACAACTGTTGGGCTGGTGAGGCTGATGGCTGTCCTGGTGGAAGCTGGGAGAGGCTGCAGCAGACTTATTTAATATTAACAAAGAACAAATCTTGCAGTTGATAAAACATGCTCCTGGGTTTGATAAGCATTAGCACTTGGAGTCTTGATGTCTGTGTCTCACACCTCAGTCCCTTGTGTCACACTTGCTGGCAGGTGTGGGCCTTTCAGCAGCTTTTAGTGGAGTAGAACCAAGCTGTTCATCTCCTCCTAAATGGGGTTTTGTGCTACAGTCCTGGGTGTAAATGGCTGCTGCAGCAAGCTGGATTTATACAGGAACTTCTTGCAGAAATTCTTTCCCCACAGCCCTCAAATTTCTGTCCTAAAGTGCTTGTTGTGCCTCCCAGTCTTGTTTCTCCTGAAAATCTGGTTTGGATTCTCTGGGTCAGTGAGCACGTGCTCACTGACTGTGGCCTCAAGGCAGACAGGTGCTGAATTCCACACTTGGGTAGTGTCTTCCAGTTGTAGAGTCAGAGAATTTCAGAATGGCTGTGGTTGGAAGGGAGCTTCAATACCATCTCATTCCAGTGCCCCTGCCATGGGCAGGGACACCTTCCCCTAGACCTCATTGCTGAGAGCCCCATCCAATGTAGCCTGGAATACTTCCAAGGGTGAGACAGCTACAGCTTCCCTGGGCACCCTGTGCCAGGGCCACACTGCCCTCACAGGAAAGAATTTCTTCCTAATTTCTTCTTTAATCTAAACCTACTCTCCTTCAGTTTAAAGCCATTTCCCCTTGTCCTGTCACTTCATGCCCCTCTACACAATCCCTCTCCCGCTTTAGTAGTGTCAGAACACTGGTTCCATGTGTGAGAGGGATTCCCATGTGAACACGAGTTGCTTCACCCTTCTGTTCCTTGCCACTGTCAGTTGGGATTACTTGCACTTTCCATACCCACCCTTGCAATGTGTCTGTGAAGCCAGTGGGACCTGAGAAATGTTGAAACCTTGACAAAGGCCTGAGTAAGGATCCAGACTTTCATTATCTAACTTTCCTACCTGAACACATGGTGCAAGTCCCTCTGGCACAGGTTTGCATGGAATGCCACAGATAAAGGTTGACTGTCCAGTCAGACTGGTGTGTTAAAATGCCTGCTGTCTTGTGACTTTCCAGGTTGCAGAAGAACAAGGCCAAGAAAACCCTGTAGATCACGATCCCATTCATGATCAGAGTTGGTACCTGGACCGATCGCTGAGGAAACGCCTTCATCAGGAGTACGGAGTTCAAGGCTGGGCTATTGTACAGTTTCTAGGAGATGTAGTTTTCATCCCAGCAGGAGCTCCACACCAGGCAAGAACCAGGGACAGGGGATGGCCTGACTGCTTGGGCAGCCCTTGGAGCAGATGGCTAATGCTTGTTTGTTCTCTCTAGGTTCATAATTTGTACAGTTGTATTAAAGTTGCAGAAGACTTTGTATCCCCAGAGCATGTCAAACACTGCTTCTGGCTCACTCAGGAATTTAGATATCTGTCACATACGCATACGAACCATGAAGATAAATTGCAGGTAACTTCCCAATGCTCAGTGCTCTTGATCCTTTACAAAAGCCCCACTAAAACACAACAGACAACCTTCACCAAACCCAGAAGGGCTGTGGCCATGCAACCCAGGTTGCTTTTGTGTTCAGATCAATGTTAATGCATTGGTTCTTGAAATTTCAGTAGTGTTTGAACTGGTAGGTTTTTAGTAGTTTTGAGAAATCCCTCTGAAGCTTCTCCTGAGATTCTTTTCAGATGCTTTCTTCTGCCATTTCTTTTGTTTCCCCACCAGCTGAGCAATGCTCTCCTCAGGCTACAGGGTTCACTTTATCTCCTGTTAGAATGTGAACCTTTTTTTCGCAAGTTTGTGATTTACCTGAAGGTCGGGCAGATGAGTGTGTCTGAACTGACCTGCACAGGGTGAGGGGAAGGAAGTGGGAAAGCTGGAAAATTATCTGTGCTGTTTGCTTGTAAAACCAAGCACCTTTTCCTTTGTTCCTGCAGGTGAAGAATGTCATATACCACGCTGTTAAAGATGCAGTTGGGATACTGAGAGCTAACGAATCCAGCCTTAGCAGACCGTGATGTAGAGCGCCTTAACCACACACTATGAAACAGAAGCGTTGGCAGCTGTTCTACCTACTCAGTCAGGACCTCTGTGGACTTTGAGATTATATGAATGTTACCTCATCTTCCTTTCAGCAGTACCAGAGGATCGTGGTACTATGTTCTGTGTATTCTTCCAATGTTTACAAACCTGATATGTATATGTAGTAATATGTATGGACTGTGGCATACTGTGAATGCTCAGTTGCAATAGAACTTTATACGGAGTTGCTCTCCAAACTGTACAAAATACCTCCTATAGAACTGTCGAGAACTATTCCAAATTACTCGTTTGAAAAATATTATTCAAGGCATTGTAAAGCTTCAATTTCTAAAATTTATTTTGGGGTGGGAGGAAGTATGAAATCACTCAGTTTAATAACCAACTTACATAAAGTTAAGAATGCAGTTCTGGAATTTCACATTAACATAGAACTAGCATTTAAAAGTAGCTTTAAGCTATTGTATAGTAACATAGAGATGGGAGTTAACCATCTTTAGGTAAATGTATTTAAATTTCTAAATGTTAAAAGAAACTTTTAATCAAATGTCTTCTGTTTGAAATTGCTCTTTAATTTGAACTGATGTTTGATTCTCTTGTTTTTAACACTGAATGGTTACATAAAAATTCCTCTATTTCAGATACTGTTCCTTGCCTGTCTTCTTCAGTTGACTGTTTAAAATGTAATTAATTTGATGCAGTACTTTGAAATGCAAAAGAAAATGGTGTATCATAAACTGTTCATACTGTTTTTTAAAGTATTTGAAGGCTTAGGGTATGGAATACAGCAGCAGACCTGTCTATAGATATTTTTGGTTAACCTAAGCATGACTTAGCTGCCTGACTGCTGCTCCTGTGGTCTGTATCACGTGAGCTTTGCAGCTTCAATCTGAAGTGGTACACACACAACTCAGGGTTATTTGGAGAAAGACTGAAAAACATCATAAAACTTAAAACGGGAAGAGCGGTCATGGGTGGAAAAGTGAATCTCTCATTTGATGAGATACCCTGAGATAAAATTAACCTTTGAGTTCCTTCCCAGCACTGAAAGGTGCATGATGGCTGTTGGGAACAGCTGCACAGGAGAGGAAACCTTGGCAGCAAAGTCACTTTTCTGAGCTTTGTGCAACAGAGGAACTGCAGCTCCCCCTCCCTGTAGTACCTCACCTGCTGTTTGTGATCAGCATTAGCTGTTGAGTCTGTCTGGGGTGACAGGATTCTTCTTCAGAGAAGCTTCCTCTCATTGCTCCCTCAGGAGTGGGGACAGGCTGCAGTGATGTGCAGGGAGTAGGGGTCTTTCACTAGAGTTAAGTGGACTTACAGAAGGTTTGCCTACACAACAGCCCTTCACTGGGGTCAGTGAGAGCTCTCCTCCAACTTTACTTGCTGACACCTCTTGACAGTAAATAACTTGTTCTGGTCCCTTCAGCTGGCTTGATTTGGCATTTTGTGCTTGAACTTGTCAGGTATGCTTAAAAACACCACTTACCTGAATATTTTCCCTTGAACTATCAAATTGAAGTAGCTGACATAAAGCAGGTTAATTGCTTTCCTTGGAGCCAGCTGGAGTACAGGTACCTCCCAGGGAGCTGAGTCACACTGATCTTACACACCCTGTGTGCACAAACATCTGAAAAGACCCATTGTTGAAGCTGCATTTTGAGCTCTTACCACTGTGCTGTTGTTCAGTCTGGGTTTATTGCAGCTCTCACCCTCTCCACTCTGCAGCTGCTTTTATTTCTATCTGTGCTTTCTGGATTTTTTTAAGACCACACGAACCAAATTATCTCTCTTGCCTGTTTTTGTGTTGCATTTGGGGTGGAGATGGAACACTTGAATTGCACAGCCTTGAGGATACTTTGCTTCCCTGAGCATGAAGCTGAACAGTGCTTGGCCCCCCATCCAGCTATCTGTGTACCTTGTGTGTTTTTCTACCCTTGCTGTTGGGATACAATTAGTTAGAGACTTTAGCTTGCTTTTGGTAAGTGTTCCTTAAAATTAAGAGCTCTGCCCTTTACCTGGGAGGTGCCTGTGGCAGTGACAGGTTTGGGTCAGAATTTTTTGGTTTGCGAACTGCCTTTTGGGAGCTGTGACATCTGTTTTCCCTGAAGCTTTTCCTTGGGAGGAGACACAGCTCTCTTTTGACCCTGAAATGTGCTACTGGAGCAGCAGTGAGGCCTTGGCATGGCCACAGGGTCTGGGGAAGCTTTGCCAACACTCTGGTGAGTCAGGGCCACCCCTCCCACTGCTGCTCTTGCTGTGCCACAGCCTTGGCTAAGACAGGCTCTCCTGTGATCATACAGAGCTGGAACTGACTGAAAACTTCTCTTTAACTATGCAGTGAAGGCCCTAAATGTGCTAAAGAAAGGTGTTACAAAACCAAAAGGGAGGTGTTAGAGGTGGGTATTGTTTGTGACAGAGGCCAAAGTGATGCAAACTAAACTGCTGCATGGCAGTGACTGTTAGAAGCAGCTTTAATAAAATTTGTAGTGATTCAGGAAAACACAGATCTGACAGTGCTCGAGGTTTTTGGTAGCAGATTAAACCAAAGTGCCTGTTAGGGAAAAATGCTGCTTGAAGATGAGAATATATTTCAGGACTTTGTATCTAAAAATACATAACATTACACCACCCTTGCCATATCACCACAGAAAACTGGAAGAGACTGCACTCCCCAAGAAGTATATTACAGTAGTTTCTTGGAGAATAAAATCCTCAGGAAGAAAAAAAATATATATATATTACATAAGTGAGAATACAGTTAAGTTTTGCATTTTGAAGGTAGGACAGAATAAAATAAAGCCAACTGTACACATCCATGCTGGCCCTAACTCCGCAGGGTCGCCAACCGCGACTGCATCGCTTCGATGTCCTCCTCCTCGTCCACAGCAGCAGCAGCTGCTCCCATGGGCTCAGGCTCTGGCAGAGCATCTGTCACTTTACTGGGTGCTTTACCCAAGGCCCCTGCAACAACAAACAGGCTCGTTAGTGTGTCTTAGGTCTGCATTTAATAATTAGTGGCTTTCAGGGACATCTAAAATAACCCAACCAGTCACTTCTCCTGGAGGTCACACCCCTGAGCTGTGACAGGGCCAGCCCGGGGCTGTTGGCAGCCCAGCAGCACTGACCTGCCAGCCCCTCTGAGCCTCTGCACTCCTTCCCTGCTGGGAGGAAGCTCCCCCCCAAGCCCTGCTGCTTGCCTTGGAGCTCCCACTGCTTGCCTGGGAGGAGGGGAGCTCCCAGGAAACAGGATGGAAAAAGCAAATTAGGATATGAGAAAGGAGAGGACAATGTGCCAGGCGCTGGGCACAAGGTGCCAGCAGGGCGGGAGCTGCACTTTCAGTGTGGTACAGCTGAATGCAGCCCTGGTATTGTTTTTGTCTCACCACATCACAAGCAATCCAGGTGAAAGGAGCATTCTAAGCACTCTCCAAGTCAAATAACTGAACCAGTAGATCATTACTTCATGAGCTGGAAGGCAGAAGTTGTGGTTTTGGTTTTAAGAGGGTTTTAGTGTTTGTTTTGGGCTTTTTCCCCCAAACAGGACACAGCATGTTACTGCCAGGACTCAAAACACAGCTTAGGACTCAAGGCAGTGCAGCTGAGTTTATTTCTTGGCTTCATTAATAACAGTACCTAGTCAATCATGTAAGTTTCACCTTGTTTAGACGATTCACTGCACAGCCAAACACAGATCTGTTGGAGCCTCAATTACATAACTGCACAGACAGCAGCTGATGGATATTAGTTCTGCCTTGCTGAGCCCCATTGACCTTCTCAGCCAGTATTCCCTGAGAAACCAGTTTGTCAGAGCTCTCTGCTCATCACCAAAGGAAGAGATGCCACTGTGAGAGTGCAGTGCAGTCAGAAGAGATGAAGATTTCAGTTGCTGCATCTTGCTGAACAGAGCAGGGCTCTCAGCAGCACCCACAAACTCACCAGCTGTAATTTCAAAAAGGATTTTGTCAATTTCTGCCTCTGCTTCCTCTTCCATCTCCTCCTGATCCTCCAGGCCTTCAAAGGTGTCCTCCAGCATTTCCTCTATAATTCCAGCCTAGCAGAAAACAACAAGGCAGCCTGTGATGCCCTTGGAAACAGCAGAGTAAGAGGACACATTTCCCGCTTGGGAGATGAGGTTATGCCTATCCATAACAACCCCCTGCTCCAGCTTTCCCAATGGAGGCTGTTGCACAAGGGCAGCCAACAAACCCCCGGCAGTGTAAGGATGTATCTCTACAACTGGTGCCCTGGAAAAGCAGGAAGAAAACTGGGGATTAAAGGCACCTGTTCTCACTTTGAAAACCTCAAGTTATTTAAACTAAAAGAGGAGAGATTTAGGTTACATATTAGGAAGAAATTCTTCCCTGTGAGGGTGGTGAGACACTGGAACAGGTTGCCCAGAGAAGCTGCGGATGCCCAATCCCTGGCAGTGTTCAAGTCGAGGTTGGATGGGGCTCTGAGTGACCTGGTCTAGTGGAAGGTGTCCCTGTCCATGGCAGGGGGGCTGGAAATCTTTAAGATCCTTTCCAACCCAAACCATTCTACAAATCCGTGGTTATTTATTGTTGTTGCACATCTAAACCAAGAAGCCAGCCTGCTCCAAGCATGTGAAATACAAGTGTAAATTTCAGTCATGCAGCATGAATTGGGTAGCACACTGTAAAGCTGCTCTTTGACACAGCTTGGGTTTTTTTCTGTCTGCATTTGAAAACATTCCTTTGCAGGCCCTGCAACCTAGATATGGCCAAACCATGCTGGTGCACAATAGCAAAATTATTTAGAAATAAACTTATTGGAACTAAACAGTCTAGAGTGGTTAGAAGGGAAAAAGCAAAACAACTTTAGTTGTTGAAAATGTAATGTTCATAACAGGAGACTTTGTATACTTTCAAATCAGAGCGCTCCCATCACATGGAGACACTGAGCTAGATGCTTCAAACCCAGTGACAGTGAGTTATATCTCAATTAGCCAGGAGTTTTGTGATTCTTTAAAAATTTTGTAAGGAACTATGTTTAATTAGTTAAGGAATGTTTGATTGTGTTATTTTGGCTGGTTTTGATTTAGATCTGTGTTGGCTCAGTGTCAGTAGAAAACCCTGAGAAATTACCTCACTGCACATGCAGAAAGGACCTCCATGGACCCATACCCCTTAGAGAACTTAATATTGAAGAACAAAATTCAATAAAGAATTGTTTAATGGTTATTATGTAACTAGAGATGAATTAGATGTCATGGAACAAGTATGGTATCTTCAGAGAGTTAAGGAGTCAAAGCCCTACACACCCCAGAAAATTTGATTAATACACTGCAGGCGCAGTAAGGGAGCCACTTCATAGGCTTGTACACCCCAAAAAACTTAATCAATAGTAATTGTCTAACCAGGACAGCAGATTTAATAAACCACTGTTTAGCTGAATAAAACTTGGGTTATCCATTAGAGAAAGACAGATGAGATGTTCTGGTAGTAGTTAAAAGAAACAAAACACCTCTACTATGATGCAGTAAATTGGGCAGATTTTTCGAGTGTCTATAAAAAAATCTTGGATGTTATAGTGTATATAAATGCCTGAAAATTGTTGTTTCTTTGAACATGTCTGTGGCAAATAAATTCCCAATATGTTCCCAATTTTTGACTCAAAATTGTTATTAAGAATGTTTGTCTAACAGCTTTTTGCTGTTAGGTTTAAAACTCTTTGTGTCACCAGTATCAGACTGGCCACAGAGTCGTGGAATGTCCTGAGGTCACACAAGCCCTCTGACAAAGAGGCCACCCAAGTGATTGCACAGCTCAGTAACAACCACATCATGTTCACCCAGGTCTGATTTATGTGCCAGATCTTACCTTCATCATCTCTTTGGACAAGTCCCTCATCGTTGCTTGGATTTCTGGGATTTTTACTAGATTTTGCATAGCTTTCATGACTTCTGTGCTCTTCTGCAATGAACCTGCTACTCTGAGGACAGCTGTGAAGGAGAGGCACAGAACAGCTTGAACAATCCATGCACTGCTGAAAGCAGAGAAATTATATCCTCCCTACATGCAAATTTGTTTACATTTAGACAATCCAATTTTAAAAAGAAATGGGGATTCCACTTCTTCCTTCCTGACTAAATTCCTGGGAAAGCCCAACTTGTACCCATGTTCAAAAAGCCACAGTTATAGCAAAGCTACGGGTCCTGCACAATGAGCAACCCAGGTGGTCTGCAGAGAGATTTCAACCACCTGCACCCAGTTCATTGAAGACAGGGACAGAGAGGCCTGAGTTGCTCCTGCCTGGCCCCTCAGCAGCCAGAAGTGTTGCTGGGGGCTTCAGCAGCAGAGCTGCAGTGAGTGCTGAAACCAGGGACCTCCTGCCTGACACCGGGAACTGGAAGCTAACCCTGGCAGAAGTTCTGCTGCAACAGCTTCACAGCAAAGAGTAAGCTATAACATTAATACTGAAAAAGATAAGCTGAAAATAAGCTTGTTTAAACTGAATTTAACAATACTCTTTCCAGAGGCTATTCTCATAATGTAACTTATAAGCTCTCCTCATATGTATCAATATACCAAGATCAAAAAGCAGTAATTAAGGGTACTGTGAAGTTTTTTAAATTCTGCCATCTAACTCTGCAGTTTCCTGGACATGGAGAACTTACCTGTTTGTATATAAAATGGTCACTCCTTAACGAAGCAAAATGAAGGTACAGCACATATTATTTTTCACTTCAGTAATTTCTTTTAAGAGCCTTACACTTTTAACAAACTAACAGAAACCTTGCCTTGAGTGGTCATTTCTCAGGTTACTACAGACCCCAGACTGAATTCTAGGTTCCTTAATGTTTCCTATCTACGTGTATCAGAACATTCCCAGGAAGATGAAGATGCTGGCAGTGGTAATAAGGAGGAGGCTGTTTTGAGTTTTTCCTTTTAAGGGACACCTCAAGCTGCAAGGATAGTCCTACTTCCCTTTCCATGGGGAACCACATTTGAACTGTGACAAAATTACACTTGAAGTTCACAATGTGACTCCTGATTTATCATTCATCCAGTGTCAAAATCTACTTGGATTATGCTGGGGTGGGGGAAATGCTTTGACATTTCAGCAGCATGTTGACCTCCACTAAGTCTTCTCCTGTCTTTAAAGCTTTCAGTTGTGCCTGTTATTGGCTGGAATGTTTCCAGCTATGGAAAACATTGCAGGAAGTCTATTACAACAGATTTCTGATGTGGATAAGGAGTGAGGGAAATATGCTGGTTCTGGAGGAACACAAAGGACCAAGGAGGGTTTACAGAACATGGGTGTTAAGCCAAGGCGCAAAAGGATTCATCCACACCAAGAAAATCAAACACTACTCCCCCACCCCCATGTAGGTATTGGTAAATGCCCCCAGACTCTTGCTAGAGAAACAACCATCTACAAGGTGAAGGGAATTCTACTCCTGTGACAGATCCTGTCAAAATCAGTGACACAGGCTCCAAAAGGATACAGAGATATTAGGAATGCATTCAAACTGTTTAGGAATGCACACTAAGAACGTGTTCCAAACTGCTGTGAGTTCAGTTTCAGAGCATGTGATTCTCACATCACTGCAACCCTCAGGCTCTGAGGAAAGGTGTTAGATCATCTGCTGAGCAGCTCGTTAGAGAAAACAGGGAACCAGCAAGGATGCAGGCAACAATGAGGGGCAGGAACCCCAAGAAACTAAAACTGGGAGCTCCCAGACTACTTCAGAGCCCAGGGTGGGACACCCATCCAGAGAGGGCAGTGGGCAAACAGCCTCACAACATCCCGCAGACTGAGGGGGGTTATTGCCTACAGGGATACACGCTCTTTTCCCTTACAGGGATGTAAGGGGGAAGAGCATGTTTGGACACAGTGAAAACTTATGATAGATCTTTTAGGTGGATTACAGGATTTAATAATTAAATTTTAGGGGAAAATTAACTGAATTTTAGGGGAATGACCAAAGGTAGTTTGGGGAAGGATCGAAGTAGATCAGGGAATACACAAACCTCAGGGGGCTGCAGGACCAGGTACCAGCACCTCAGTCAGAGCAAATCTGGGGCCAGGTTTCAGATATCTGGCCATCTTAAACAAGGCATCTGAGAGCAGCTCGTGGAACAACCCATCTACTGTGCACATATGTGTTCTACCAGTGCACCTCAGTCCTCATCAGCTGAAGACGAAGAGCAGGATGGAGCTGTTCATGTGTCTGTGAAAGCTGTGTGTGTTTATGGGGTGGTGGCAAAGGCTCTGCTCTGAGATTGTGGGTGCATGTGCCTGCTGGGATTAGGGGGTAGAACTGCAGCAGCCTCACAGCTCTGGGCTTGCTATGGGAGGATCTTCCCAGGTTCCTGAAGCCCACTGGAATCAGCTGCCTTTCACAAGAGCACAGCTGCTTCCACATTCAAGCTCTGCCTGCATTTGACTTTGGTTCTGGACAAGGAAACCTCAGATCTCACCTCTACTGTCAGAGCAGTCATTGTGCTTGGGCTCAGAATTTGTTCTTACCAAGCTGGTTCTTCATCCCCATGAGAACAGAGTTCATGTGAGCTTTGGATGCATAGAGTTTGCTTACGGCCCTCCGAGAGCGGATCAGCTCCTTTGCCAAGATCACACACACATCTCTCTGATTCTTTTTGGCAGCATCCTTTATTGACCTCTTCACCTTCTCCTCTTCCCTCTGGATATCTGGAGTACAGAAAAACACAGCAAATAGTGATGAACTCCCAAGAATATGGAAGAGAAATTAGTCATTTGTTGGGGTATGTTTCCAATGCAAAGAATTGTTTCTGCTTGATTTCCGTTTCCCTCTGTTACTCACAGACCTTGTTCTAGGCTGATTTACATGTCAGTTGAATAATTCAGCTAAATCTTAATAGGAAAATTCTCATTACTGAACATCCAGCTCTGTAATTGCCTTTGCAGCCAAGAGTACTCTAAAGGACTGTCTGAGAATGTCCACGATGCTGAGCTAAGAACAAAGCACTCTGAGAGGATGATTTGATTTACAACTTCAAAATAACTTCCTATTAAACCGGCCTGATATAAATATACATATACAAAATATACATTCAATTTAAAACATCCTGTTCAAACTCTCCTGGCATCCAGCTTTGTTCAATAGCTGTTTTTTAAGAGTGTGCTGAAGCAGGAATACTGAACTAAGCATGAGCACCAAAGAGTTGGTTGGATTTGAAATATTAAACACTAAATAGGCCTCCTTAAATACCATTGGTTTCTCCAGCAAATCTGATGAGATTGTTCACAGTTCTGCCCTGCCAGGTAACACTGGCTGTGAACAGCAGGAGCCAGGTACTCCAAAAAGCCCAGAGCAAAAACTGCAAGAATAAGCAGGGACAATATCAACCTCCTTCCTTTTCCAGACTCAGCAATACATCAACCACTGATGAAATGTGGATCTAAGAGTCCACAAGAAAAATGATCCTAAAGTAAATAAAGAATTCAGATAATAAGGATTAGCCTCACCTTCCTGCAAAGAGTTGATTGAAATGACCACAAGAACAATTATTTCAAGGAAAGCCTCAGTTCAAATTTAGTTTTGAGCCTTCTTGATTTATGCCAGACGAAGTTACACATTGGAAGAATAAGAAGTTGCCCTTTTATAAAAACAAAGGCATCAACACACACTTGCTGGCACAGGCTGACTTGGAGACTTCAACACAGCTTCTCAAGTGGGAGTTAATGAACTCTGTACTCAAGACCAGTTATTCTCTCACTATCATTCACTGGGGTCTTTACCTCAAAGGACTAGCAGAAAGCTGTAGGATCATAATCAGAAAAACATACCCTTGCTGCTTTCCCACTATTATTTTCAGAAATACCACGAACTTGAAGACATTTGTATGTCAGACACGGGACTGAGCCAAGTCCCAGCATATCAGAGCAGGTAAGAAAGAGTTGAAGTGCTCCAGCAGGAAACAGAAAGCACCAGAAGAACTCCAGCAGCAGTGAGGAATTACAGCATTCACTTTGTCAGGCTGAAAACAACCACAAGTATTGTGTTGCTACACTCAGTCTAGTGTAGGGCAGCCTGTACTCGAGTGAATGCTTTTGCTGGCATGACCAACTGCTGAGTATGAGATCAGCGGCACAACTATGAAAGAACAGCCAACTCCATCTCTGGAGGTCAGTGCCAGCTACACTCCTCAAGGAAGCCAAAGTCACTTCCCCAGTCTCTCTGCAGCACTACCAAGCACAAGAGGCACAAAGCAGCCCAAGCACATGTGAGAGGGACTTGAAAGCTCAGCAAAACACAAAGTTACTGTATTACTCCAACTCTATCAACTCAAAAAATTTAATTCTGAACTAACAAGGATACCTTTCATTTCTCCAAACCTTCCAAGCCCTGAAAAACAACCTGCCCCAAAGAAAAATCACTAGAGCAGCAAGAGTCCAACAACAGATGGTTTCAAACTGTGTTGCTATTTTAGTAACTGCACTGACCAGGCAAGCCAAGTGTTCCAGTGATCCAAGCCCACTCAGTTCATCCCAGGTGGATCTAGCATTGCCTTGTCCAAACACATCTAGCACAGCCTTCCCCAAGGAAACTAAGGCAGGTTCCAGCTTAGCATCCTTAGAGATTGCAGGGATTTCCTGTGTAAGGCTCAGCTGAAAGGAGAAAGCACAGCAGAATCCAACTACAGCAAGTAATTTTTGAGAAAACCTTCAGTGGTACATGGCTGTTATCCTTCAGGAGCAGCCTGCTAGCCTGGGAAGTGTCCAGCAGAACCACGTACTTCCATAGGTGACACTTGGTAAAATGTGAAATCCTGGCACAAAGATATTCTGTAGTTTATTTTAAGGGGAATTATCAGAATACCAGATGGTTGGTGGTTAGTGCTGAACTGTATTTCTTTGAATGTAGGACTCTGAAATACAGACATGCTTAGAGCTGCTAAAATAATTAGATTTGCATCCACATCAAAATATCACACTACCAGGTAACCTAGTATCTGTATAGGCCATTAAAAGTACTATGGCATATAAAAAGTTAACAGAAACCCGAAATTTCAAGAAACATCAGTAGTGAATATGTGGGTATTTTGTTCCTGTGGAAGATGCAACCTCTAAAACACATTTTGCTAGTAAGATCAGAGTTGCAGTTCCTCTGTGCCTGATACAGCCGCACAAAGTGCCCCGGAGAAAGCAAAAGAATTCACATTCCTGTACATCGGTTTTCCTGGGAAAGACAAATTCTGTTCCTCATATTAGAGACAAGGACAGACCTTGTACTGCACAAGCAACCTTCTCCAACCAAATCACACGAGTCTATGGGAGGGAGAAGACACAAACCCTGTCAGGTTACTCCAGAGGCACAGGGCTGAGGAGGAATAGGGGAGGGAGGACAAAACAGGCATGTGCCTAGTAACCAGATGCTGACACAAAATATCCTTCACCAGCACATCCCATGGACAAATCCCAGGGACAGGGTAGAAGACAAAGAAGGGGAAAACAAAACCTAGACCCAAACCTATTTTCAGGCTCACGGATGGCAGGCAGAAGAAATTCTGAACTAACAGCAGTGCAATAAAAAGGAACTCCTCTGCTTTTCAAAACATATTCAGCAGTGTAATGCTCATCATTTAATAGCAGAACACCCACCTGCTGTGAAAATACTTCTTTTTTTCCCTTCCTCTCTTCTGTTTGTGATTTTCCCAAGCTGACAGCAAGTTACTTTTGCTTGGGTTGTGCACTTTCACACCAGTACATACCAGTGGAACTTCCTACATGTGGCATTATATTACCACACTGATACTACTTATTAAATCAATGTGGGTGAAATTCTGGATAATAAGTCTAATACATGTTATCCAAAGGGATTTAAGAGCATTATGTCTTACTGGGAGCATGAAATATTCATATTCTTTTGAAAATTTTACTTGGATAACTTCACAGCGGCATCATTTTGTAGCACAGACTAAGTCTGGCCCCAGGATCACATTCATCTTCCTTTATTCCAAACACGATAGACTACCCCAGGTTATTAAATTTCACAGCCTACCTCAATTAAAGCAAAAAAAACTTGAAGGCAGACAGGGAGAGTAAAAAAAAAAACGAGACACAAGTACAAACCTCTGATCTGTCTATCAATCACTCTCATTTCTTTCCTTATCTTCAAGGACCATTCATTGACCTTAAAAAGAGAAAGAGAGAGTTACTTGAAATTCCATCTTTAAAACTATGCTTTTATATTTGCATGTAACTTAAACATTCAGTATCAAAGCAGCACTTCAAAATGCACAAGCTTTAACTTATGAGTGATGTTAAAATACTTCATTATTCAAATAATAAAACCCCAAAACATTGCAGAGATACCACCAGTTACTGCACTGCTCTTAATGCTCAGACAAGCAGTTAAGGAGGACCTTTACAGATCCCTTCCAACCGAAACTCTTCAATGATTCCATGATGTGATTTGTGAGTCAGATGCTCAGTGCCTGGCTAACTTCCCACATCACAGCCATGTCACTGTACAGAGTGAACTTGCCACAGGGAATTTCAGCAGAAGCGACAGACTTTGACACAGGATGACAGCACCAAGAATGCTACTGCCCATTTCAGTCAGGAGGATCCCCAGGTCTCCAAGCCAACCCTTACTCAAAGCAGGATCAAGCTCAGACTTCAGACAGGTTGTTCAGGGCCTCATCCACTGAGTTTTGATACTGTTTGAGGGCAGAGACTTCACAGCCACTCTGAGCAACTGCACTTAAATTACTCCTGTGAGGAAGACCTTTCCTCACAGAATCCTGGAACAGTTTGGGTTGGAAGGGACCTTAAAGACCATCTACGTCCTGCTGTTGGTGGGGCCACCTTCCACTAAACCAGATTGCTCAGAGCTCCATCCAATCTGGCCTTTCATGTCCAATTCAAAACTCTCCTCTGGCCAGCTGTGGCTGTAGCACCTCTCCTATCACTGAAGACACCTCAAAAAAACCCCTTCTCTTCTCCAAGCCAAAATGAGCCCAGTTCCCTAAGCCACTCCTCCTGCATCAAGGGCTCCAGCCCTCCACCATCCTGATGGCCCTCTGCCACACTTCCCCAGTTTGCTGAGATCCTTCCTGAACTGGGTGCCCACACTGGGACACTGTTCTGCAGATGTGGCCTCTTTAATGCTGTGTAGCACAGTGACTGAATGCTCAACACTGTGACTACAGCTTCCTAACACAGCCCCATTTACCTTCATTGCTGCAAAGGTGCACTGGGAACTCATGTTTATTATCCATGGGAAACCAGATCCTTTCCCGCAGAGCTGGTGCCCAGCCAGCCCCAGGCTGCACATCCCTGCGTGCAGGGATGGCTGTCTCACCTGCACAGTCTTGCACTGCTCAACATCATGAGGTTCCTGCTACGTTCCTCCCACTTGCTCAGGTCCCTCTGCCCTCCAGCTTCCCTTCCCCTGCCTTTGGTGGGGTTCAAACACAGCCACTCCTGTGACAGCTCCCTCCTGGCACTTGCCAAGATCTCTCTGCTCCAGATCGTCTGGCTCACCCAAGAGGTGGGGAGCTCCACTTGCCCTGATGTAGTGGTTCGGTTCAAAACATCCATTACTTACTTATTTTCCTTCTGTGAGATAAGAATTAGGAGAAAGCAAAGCAGGCACAAAACTTAAAAGAATATAAAGAAGTTTATTAACAGACCTAAAAGACCACCCCTCTAGGGAAGCAGAGTGAAGAGAACTTGTGCACTGAAAACTTGTAAAGCAAGTTCTCTTCAGTGCACAAGCCCAGCAGAGCAACACATTTAGACTTTTACCAGTCTCAAAGGACATTCTCTTGGTCATGGAGAACAAGACCACGTTTTGATTGCAGACAACAGCCACCATTTGAGGTGCCCAAGCACAAAATCCGCTTAAAAACCCCCACAAACAACCCAAAGCCCTGCATTGGTGCAGAAGTTTCTAACAGGTTTCAGAAAGCTCCTGTGCCTTTAGTTAAATCCTGGTTTTACAGGGAAAAAAAACCTAAACCCTTGCAGGACTGACTGCAGCGTCCCCTCTTGTTCTTCAGAGTGGAGGAAATATTGTCCTGGAGAGTCATTCCTCACCCTGACAGAAAGCTAAGAAGGTTCCTTTTTTGAGTATGGGCTACATGAGAGGGAAAAAAAGCAGGGGGAAGAGACTGAAGTAAAGCATGAGAGAGCTCTGGCTGGCCAACTGTCCTGTCTCAGATGCAACAGCTACCAGAGATTTGCTCTACAACTTGTATTCTAGAACAAATGAACACACAACAAGCCTTCACATACAAGCACAATCAGCAACTGTCAAATGAACCACAGCAGGATTTCCAGCTTCTGTCTCTGGGATGCACAACCCAGCACAAAGACACCATTAAATCAAGACTGGTTGTGTGCTGTCATCAATCCCTGCCAACTCTGATAGCTGAAAACCCTCACAGCTCATCCCTAGCATTGACAGGAATCAGCTGCTTGACACAACAGTCCTAAAGGCAGAGCTGGGTGCTTACACCTTCCCTGGTGTTCCCAACTCATCTCCTGTTTTGTGTAAGAGGAGGAGGAAATCCCATTGTCTCTCATCCAGGCTACTCCATGCTCCCAGCTACATGAGACAGCAATTTGTTGAGCTGCAAAGAAGCCACACTGCCCATCTCACACAGGACACAGGGACATGGATACAAATCATGGCACAAGGCAGCAGTGCTGGGAACAGGAGTATGTGGTCCAGCTGAGCAAAGACAATTACCCCGAGCACAACTCCACGCTGATGAAGCTATTCTGCTTTCACCCCTGATCTAAACAAAATCATCACTCTCACAGCACTGCATCACACCAGAGTCAGCCAGCAAAGCACTCGGCTGAAAAGAGCCAACTCAGACTACACTGGAGGAAAACCCACTTTTTAAGTTCAAACGATCCAGACATGGCATTAAAAGTATAATAAATCCCCAGTTTTAGACAGACTGGAATGCATCACCAGCTCTTCACAAGGACTGAAGATGTTTGCCTTGTATTGATCATAAATAAATTATCTCACATCAGCAGAGTAGGCAGACAAATGAACCGAGGGCAAAACATTGCCATCACAAAATCTCAACCTCTCCCCATCATTATCCACGTTCTGCAGTGCTTGGATGGCTCCCTCCAGCCCTGTTGAGGGACTGTATCTTGTGCACAGCTGCTGGCAGACAAGATAAGTGGTGCTGTTTCCCCATCAGTTAGGAACTACTTTTTCTTCCTTCTAAAGCTGCAGTTAGGTACAGGAGGAAAGGAATTTTTTACTATTAATGGGTTTCTCAATATCACTGTTGTGGCCTGTGAAGTCACCATGCCAGCCTGCAGCCCTCAGAGACTCACGTCACCTCTCCCAACACCTGTTCCATAGAGCCTGGGCAGGGTTTTCTGCAAAGAATCACAGAATCCCTGGGTTAGGAAGGGATCTCTGGAGATCATCCAGTCCAAACCCCTGCCAAGGCAGGGTCACCCAGAGCAGGTGACACAGGAATGTGTCCAGGTGTGTTTGGAATGTCCCCAGAGAGGAAGACTCCACAACCTCCCTAGGCAGCTATTCCAGGGCTCTGCCACTCTCAGCATGAAGAAGTTCTTCCTCATGTAGAGGTGGAAATTACTGTGGTTTAGTTTATGGCCCTTGCTCCTTGTCCTGTTGCTGTGCACCACGAAAAAGAAGGTTCAAGGTGGATGGCACCATCCTCCAAGAGCTCCAAGATGACCAACAGGCACTGTGCTACTGGAAAACATGACAAGTTCACCAGGGAAGGCAAAAGAGCAGCCCTCAGACACGAGGCAGGAACGCCTCAGTGCAGCACGACCACATGTGTGGGTTACACAGCTGTCTGATGTGTTACCCCAGCCCTGAGAGCAGCAGTCCCCAACCCCAGCTCTCCCTGTGGTCTCCTGTACCACACTCAGGAACACAGGAGACTGACCCAGCCCACAGAATGCTCAGACACAGGCAGAGCAGGAAAGGAAAGGACACTCCCAAAGGCACATTCCCCATCTGATTCTCTCACCTGACAAGAAACAACCGCAACCTACTCCCCTCAGACTCAGCTGCTACAAAGCACCAGGGGACACCTGTGAACATCCACAGCTTGTCTAAGCCTTCAACTTCTGTGCCTGTCATCCTTCTTCCTGCTGCTTTTCCAGTACCTCTAATGTACTTGATCTTCCTCTCCCCAAAGAGCAGACTTTTTCACTAACACATTAGTAGCTACTTATGAAAGGCAAAAGTGAAATTCACCAGTGTCTTCATTATTTCATTTCACTGTGACATCAGAAAGCTGTTCGTGGAAACATACAGTTTGTCTACAGACTCACCTTCCCCTTCCAAGTCCCAATATTTCAGCTACTATTTCCTAATTTTAAGGCTATATCTGCAAGAGGAGCTAGAATCATAGAATATTAAGGGGTTGGAAGGGACTTTAAAGACCATATAGCTCCAACCTGGGCAGGGACACCTTCCACTAGACCAGGCTGCTCGACGTCTTATCCAACCTGGCCTTGAACACTTCCAGGGATGGGGCAGCCACAGCTTCTCTGGGCAACCTGTTCCAGTGTCTCACCGCCCTCACAGGGAAAAATTTCTTCTCAGTATCTAACCTAAACTTCCCCTCTATCAACTTGCACCCATTCCCCCTTGTCCCGTCACTCCAGTTCCTGACAAAGAGCCCCTCTCCGGCTTCCCTGTAGGCCCCTTCAGATACTGGACGGTGTTGTGAGGTCTCCACACGCCCGGTCCCGGGCCGGGTGTAGCCAGGGCCGGTTGTAGCCAGGGCCAGGGCCAAGGCCAGGGCCAGGGCCAGGCCCCTCCGCAGTCCCTGCCCGACGCCATAGCAACGCCACACGGCCCTGCCGCCAGTCCCCCCGCAAGCCTCCGGCCCCCGCCGCACCCCAGCCCCGCCCTGGCGGCTCCGGCCCCTCACCAGCTCCTTGGGCGGCTTCTCGGGGGTCTTCCCGAACAGCCCCATGGCGGCCGCACCGCCCGGCACTTCCGGGTTCCCCTCGGCCGGGCCGGGCGGAGACCGCACTGCGCCTGCGCCACCGGCACCGCAGACCCCGCCCCCTCCGCTGGGGGCGGTGCCCGAGCGCCTCGCCCCGCCCCTCGCGGCGTCCCGCCGGTCACGTGGCGCTGCGCACGGCCCCGCCTCGCGCGGGAGGGGCGGGAAGGCTCTGAGGGCAGCGGGGCGGGGTGGGCGCTGGTGGCGGCGGGAGTGCTCGGTCTCTCACACTGAGCGTGTTGATAACCCATTCACAGCGTCAATTAGGTTGGAAAAGACTTCTGAGATTACCGAGTGCAACCATGACCGAACACCGGCGTGGCACTGAGTGCCACATCCAGTCTTTCCTTAAAACGCCTCCGGGGTTTGTTAACCCCATCGCCCTGCGCAGCCCATTCCAACGTCCAGTCACCGTTTCTGTGAAGAAGTTCCTCCTAAAGCGCAACGACCGCTGGCCCAGCTTTAAATTCCGTCCTCTCGTCCTGTCGCTGGTTTCCTGGAGCAGAGCCTGACCACCACCTGGCTACACCTTCCTATCAGGGAGCTGTAGAGAGCAATAAGGTCTCCCCTGAGATTCCTTTTCTCCAGGCGGAGCTACCCCCAGCTCCCTCAGCTGCTCCTTATCACACCTGTGCTCCAGACCCTTCCCCAGCTGCGCTCCCTTCTCTGGGACCGCAGCACCTCGATGACCTGTTGGTGCAAGGGCTGACTCCCACTCTGCTCTTTCCCCTGGGACGGCCCGCAGGACACCGAGGGCAAAGCCCGTACAAGCCGGTGCCCACCTCGTCCCCAGCTGCCGGGGCTGTTTCGGAGAAATCCCACCAGCCAGGCCTGGCTCATCTCCACCCTCCTCTCCGCAGGATCACCTGGCTGAAATGAAGGGACAGCTTGGAGCTGCTCTGCTGGAGCTCCAGCGAGTCATTCCATCTCTTCACACCCCGGTGAGCAATCTGAGACTGTAAGCACTAGAAATAAATCAGTGATGCCCAGAGTGCAAAAGTTTAGGAAGGAAAAGGTGCTATTAGCTTAATGTAACTCTTAATACCTTACAATTATGCTTATCCTCATTATTTAATTACTGGAGACAGACATTTTAATGACAGTTACAAAAATGTACAGTTTCACTTTTTGTCATCTTTCCCTCCAAAATCTAATGCAGAACAAAGATCTAAACAAGCTTTGGAAAGGAGAGCTCTCATTTTGGACTGAGCACCAGCAGTGGGAAAGCCAGTGTTAATAAAACAAGAATTGGTGAAATCAAGAGCGGCAAAGAGCTTCAGAGATTATTTAAATTCTTCCTTTGTAATAGCAGCACAAAACATCCATCGCCTTTATTAAACCTAACAAATAAGTTAATACCCTCACCTCAAGTGTTTTGACATTTTCTGTTTGCAATTGGTCTCTAGCTTCCAGGCACGAGGCATGAGAGAATAAAACACCACTTTAGGAATGTTTAGCATCTCAGTTAAGACACTTCACAAGTACTAGCACAACCCAGCCCTGCGAGGCAAAACATGCGAGCAGCGAAACTGCTGACCCTGCTACAGGCACAGTCTTTGCTCCTTTGCTCCCTTCTCCGGATGTTCAACTGTCAGCGTGTGAGGAAGGGTTGTCTGAGATCCTGCACTCGGTAGAAAACAATGTTACTTGGATGCTTCTGCTGCTACTGACACGAGCATTTCATAAAATAAACACATCCAACTGCTTTTTCTGTCCTGCTGGGACTCCCAATACACTGTGCCAGCTGCTCAAGATTCTGTAACAGATGTGTTTCTGGGAACTGAACCACAACAATTTATATAAACCCAGACACGAGGGGACCAAACCTTCTGCCACAGCTACCTACTGGTCATAATTACCTGCTCCTATGGATGTGCCCTCAGTGGCCCTCCTGCTAATTAAACAGCAGTTTGGGTCATCCATCAAAAGAACTGGATGAGCAGCTCAACTGAGACCATTAAAACAAGTCTTTAGCTGAAACAGGTGTGCACAAAGGTTTGCAAACAAGGCTGACCCAGGGCACAGAGGCAGAGCTGCTGGAGCTGTGAGTGAGGGTGAGGAGGTCAGCCTTCAGCAGCAGAGGTGCGCTCCACAAGCACTCAGTGCTCCAAGGACACAGCATTACTCCAGCTTAGCACTCACAGCGTTTGGCAAATTGCCGACGTACCAGCGAAAGGCTACAGCAGGCTGTGATACAGCACCTCGCTTGTGTGTGTCAGCACCTCAGCTACAGCCTTATCTATACTCACAAAACTTCTCCATTGCCTTGGCCTCAGTGCAGGTTTCAAAACAATCCTGAAACAATGTGGATTTCAGCTACTCATGACAAGCACATATGCCACAGTGCTGCACAAATTGGAAGCAGAAATGATCTTTGCCCTCATTATGCCTCTCCACTGCTCTGCTGAGGCTGTAATGACAGAGACAGGGCATGTACTGGCAGGTCTCAACTGGAATGAAAATGACTTCCTGGACCACAGGAGAGTTGCTGATATTGTGCCCCTTGAACCTCTCTGCTTCAGTACTGCCACGGGAAAAAGGAAATGAGAGAGGAAAAAGGACTCAGTAAATTAAAAACAGCTCTTCTGCTAATTACATGAAGATCCTCTTGGGAACACACCTGGTGACAGAGCCGTGAAACATTTGTTTATAAAAAAGAGTGTGCCCAGGTACCCTGGACAGATAAAAAAATGTCAGCAGCTCTGTGAGCACCAGCCCCACAAATCTATAAAGACAGAGGGAGAGGGTTGTAACTGCAACAGGGAACTGTGTTTGTATTTCCTATTATCATCATCATCTTTATGTCATTATTCTCCTTTCATATCACATAGGCAAGATTTAGGAAAGAAATTAAACAAGACAATAGAAAATACCTTTCTAGTTAGGCTTTTCCTCTACTCATATCATCTCCTGCTCTTCCCCCCCCACACACCTTTTTCTTTCCAACCAACAGTTCCTCTCTATTTTCAGCCAGATGATTTCTGAAAGGTACAACCAAAATCAGAGCTTCATATTAAAATATAAAGAAAACAACAGACTCAATTTTTTATGGTACCAAAGAACTATCAGAGAAACCAGAAATCACTTCAGAATACCAGCACAGTTGGAAGCTGGCAATTTTTACCATTACGAACCACTTTTGTCACTGCATGACAATACTCTGCTCCTTCACAACAGTTTACTTTGAGGCTGTAGAGGGAGCTATCCTAAAGTCTCCCTAGATGTCTGCAGATGAGGGTGCTGGAGAGACAGCTGGTAGAAGAGGGTCTCCATCTGGAAAAGCAGCTTGTAATCAACTGAAAACCACTGATCAAGCAGAGAAGCACATCAACACAGCAGACTTATGAAGGAAGTAGTTCCCAGTGAAACACCATTGCCTTCTCCTTGGCTAGTGGCTCAGAGCACTAAATTCCTGCATCCCTAGGAGATGATTTATTAGTCACAAAAGTTGTGTTATATTTTTATTGTCTTCACAGATAAATCAGGCCAGCAAGACATCTGTAACCATACACAAAAAATATTTATCAAAACAATTAACATTACAAATCTCCTTTTAAAATAATTTATTTCATCAATTTCTTTTTAAATGGTACTGTCTTACAACATACATTATTCAACAAAGATGTCCAGAACAGACTCTAAAATAAGAAACACTTAAATTAAGCAATTGTCTCCGATTAGAATTTCAATTTCACCCACATCCTAACTTGTAAACGTTTGCTGGAATACGCTTCTCTTGTAGGCTTGATTTTTGTGCTTACAAAAACAGCATCAAGTTTCCAGATGTTGAAGAGGACAAGTTATTGTACGGTAAGTTTGCATTCAGTTCAACATACAAGGCAACCAAATGATTCTGTCATTAACGTTAGCATCATGTATATTTTAGTTCACTGCACTAACATTTAAACTAAAACTTCAAACCACGTAATCTTTTAAGTGACTAACATTTAAAAGGCAAGCAGTAATATCCTGAAAGCTTACAAAGGACATGGGCACACAGCTAAGACGGGGGCTCACTCGACAAAGGCTGCGGGTGTATGTATGGCTGCTTTTTTTTGTAGGACGCCCACCTGCAGACGGGGCAGCAGTGTCGCCCACCCGCCAGCCACATCACGATGCAATTCTGGTGGAACACATGGCCGCACGGCAAGCCCATCAGCAGGCAGCCCTTTGCAAAATTTTCTAGACACACCACACATTCCGTACAGTGCAACATGTCGGAGGGCCAGGCGGACCAGTCTGGCTCCATGTCACCTGTGGAGCTGTACGAGCTGTAGGACCTGGCTTTGCGTTCAGATGGCTCATGGTGACAATACTGACTGGCACACAAACAGGTCTCGACGCCACACCGACACTCTCCTTCACTGCACCTGTGAAACGTGCTCAGCTCATCGTCCTCCGAGACTTCTCTGTCGCTACTGAAGACCTCTTTGTTTTCACTGTCAGAGTCACTTTCGCTGTCTGGAAAGGTTTCCAGCATTTCCTCATCAGAATGGGCGCCGAGGCATTGAAACCTCCACATGGGTAAGTTTTTTATATAATCAGTTGGTATCAGAGGGTGAAGCCAGAGATCAGGGAAGGCCAACCGCTCCAAGAACAAATCTGGGTCTTCATCCCAATCTGAGTCAAAAGGGAAATGTTGAAAAGAAGCAATGGGATGAAACAAGTAGCTGGTGTACCAGTCCCACAGGCTCGACAGCCACTCCAGATTATTAGCGTTTACTTCATCCGTGTTGTTATTGCGTCTTCGCTTCTTCTCAAAGTAATCAATTAGTAAACCATGGCCAAGGTATGTGCTGAGGAAGAGGGCTGGATGTGAAGAGTAGAACATCCAATCAGCCCTCACCCAAGAAGCCAAAGTAGTTGTGTTAGAGTACCTGAAGAGTTTTAAACTGTACTCATAAAAGCTGTCTAAGTAGGGTAGTTGCAAAAAACCTAACACTGGTAGCCAGGAAATAATTAATAGTGAATTGTACGTCCCTAAAGTGCTTATAAGAACCACAAAACGCTTTATAGTGGCACCTTGTGTAATAAACAGGTCCATCCAAGCCATCAGATTAACCAAAACTAAACTTAAAACAAATAAATCATTAACTTCTGGTTGCAATGAGCGCAAAAAGGAATCCATGGCACGTAGTGATATAAATTCACCAGTGTTATTTCCATACCTGTAAATCCCCTCAGGAGTCCTAAGTATGTACGATGGTGTCTTGTAGATACCGATTTCTGCCATGTAACTTTTATTGTCCCACTTTTCCACGTTCACAAAAATAAACTCTACTCTTCCAGTAAACTTTACACTTAGTGCAGAGAAGAACGCTGGAGGCTGGTCAAGGTTGGCAAATAGGTAAATTTTCACTCGGTACTGGTCACTTTTGTTCCATTCTTCTTTCAGATGTTCCGAGTTGTAGATGGTTTTGATCCGAGAGGCAGCGTGGGCCGTGATCCATTTGAAAATGTGTTCCACTTCAATCTTGCGCCCACTGTATTCCTTAAGCATGACTTTTCCCTTGGAGGTACTGGTTTGTGGAACCGACATAATGAGGGTGGATTTTAGCCAACCCCTCCTCTTGCAGTATCTACAAAGAAAACGGCAGGTTAGATTACAGAGTTTCATAGCCCCAGAACTGAGTCCTTACATTTCTATTCTAAGCCTAAAAATGAGACATGCTGAGCACCTGGGAACCCTTACAATATAACAGCAGGAAATAAGGGCACCCAATATTCTCTGGCAAAGCATATTTGTTCTTACCATATGTTTATATTTTACAGGAATATTGTAAAGAGATTAGGTATTCATAAAACAGGAAGAGAAATAGTGTTAATTTTCACAGGTCATTAAAGAAAACAAAGCCATGGAGCCATTCATGCTTTGTAACTGGATTTGAATAATACACAAGCTGACTCTTTACTTTAAAGCTTTAGTATTAGAAGCTACTTTTCCTCGGCCTTCCAGCCAAGAAGAAAACCACTCCAGTGTAACTCAATATCCCACAGCTTTCCCAGTGATTCCTTCCATCCTGGTTTTGCTAAGCAGCCATGGGGTGAAGTTGAGCAGACACTGCTCTGTTCGCAGTTCCTTTAATGAAGCTGACAAGTGCCACTTCCTACTGGGACCATTTTGGCAGGATGCAGACAGGCTAAGGGGTGAGGTGAGAGAGCCGGCCACAAAACCAGCGGAGTGGGAAGCAGACACATGCTGCTGGATGATTTGGGCTAAAAAATAATCCTGTCTGGCAGGAAGATGGGATGAACCCCAAATCCATACCTAAAAGAAGAGGCTCTTCATGGCTGAACCCTGACCCATGGTCCAGAGCCCAGTAACTCTTGAGATTAATCTGCTGACTCACAAGATCCCTTCTCTCATGCATCTTTCCTACCAATATCACTACACCAAATTATCTAGTCCTCCTTTAAGGAAATATCTGGCAAGCTTCAACAATCAAAATATGACAGAGCCAACAGGCACACAAACTATCTCTGACAACCCTGCACATTGGGGACCACCAGCCTCATTCACCAGCCATCTTACCTACATCCTCTCTCGTTTTGGTCTGTCAACATGTATTTAGACAATTACAACTCCCCTTCCCAGGAATCTGAATGCAGCATTTTTAGAAGGAGCCATAAGGTATTACCCTACTAATAAAGGTATCCTGATTACTGCAGCATGCAGTATTCTTCTGAATTTCAGCTGCAACCTGATGAAATCTATTTACATGGGTTTACCTGACAAAACATTTCTTTCTGACAAAACATAAAAAAAAGAATTAATTTAAAACATAGTATTTGATCAGAACATTAAGGCTACTTAGGAGCTATGCAAAGAGAAACACTGCCAAATTTTTAAGATGTTCAAATACCAGAGTTTTGATTATACAAGATTATTTTGCATAAGCACTACAAAGCCTAAGAATTTCCTCTTATGATTAACATTGAGATTTCTGTAAACATTTAGGACTTAAGCTGTATAGGATGTGTGTATCCATACATGCCACTGGAATTCTAGACAAAGTCTCCTGTCATGTAAAGCAAACGCCTCCAACAAAATGTTAAAAAAAAAAGCCTCTTTTTACAGTAACAGAGAATTATTAATAGCTTCTTTGGGTCTGCTCTTCTTCCTTGTTCGAAATCATATGCAAACACAGTGACTCTTGCACAGCACACTGTGTGTTGTCCAGGGGTGAGCGCCAGTTTATATATAAACATACATTTGTCAGGGAACAGGATTTGTCAGTAATTCTGGGAGGCAGGCACTGTATGCAAGGTTCATGCTAACCTGTGCTTCCCCCTTCCAGATGGTGATATAACAACTCTAAAACTGATATATTTGGCTTTGTCCTAAGCAAGCACAATTCCTGTCCCTGAATGCCTGGACTGGAAGGCCAAACTCTTCTGTTCATTCCTCTCCACTGCGGTATTATGCTGTCCATAGTCTACTCATGCATTTCCCACATGACGCTTTAGGAAGCTGCAGAGCTGATAAATAATGTAATGGAGCATTCTGAGCAGACTTTAGGAGAGATAAAAACATGAATAAAGCCACCTTCTGTCACAGCTACTTTTACAACACAGCAAGCCCTGCTGCAAGAACACAGCTGAGTCTTAAGATATTCTTGGGATTTAGATAATCCTTTAAGGATATACCTGGGGTCACTGGAACAGTTAAAAGTGCCAGTACGTATGCCGAATCTTGAGACTTTCTTCACCATTTTCTCCCAGTGGACTTTACCCACCAGTGGGCTTCTGTCATTTGCTATGACCTATTGCCAAAAAGAAGTATTAGTTTAGTATCACAATATTAGTCAGTTTGGTTCCTGAAATGAAGATCAAGTTTCATGAAAACAGAGACAGTCATGCTTGATACTCTTTCCCCTTCTGTTAGGACATAGAGTAGGAATGTACAACTGGGAATCATGGTAAATGTCTTTGGCAAGTGAGCTCTAAGACAGAAATGTGGTTTCTACAGAGAGACAGAAGTGCATCATCATATTAAGTACATGTAAAGATACTAAAATCAGTAGCAGTTAACAAGAACTTTACCACTTTGTGGTAAAATAACAAAACTATCATTACCCAGTCGACAGTAGGGGAGAAAGGAAAGGGATGCAGCAGGTTCCTCTTCTTTGCAATAAAAAAAAGACCATTATTTCATTTCAATTCTCCCTCAAAAGTTACAACATACCAAAGAAATGTTGTCTCAGAGCAAGTAGAATGAGTGGGAATGCATGTACCTGGTACCAGATTAAACTGCCAACAGCCATTCCTGAGCAGTGGAAACTACTGATCAAACTCCCAGATAATCCCTAAGAATCTTGACTCCTTTCTGGCTTTGCCCGTGACTCACTCTGTAACTTTATGTGACTGTTCCACCAACTCCAGTGTCCCATCTGCCATTTCAGGATGATCATTTGCTGTGATCTATCCCAAGGTTTAATTTGTTCTAACACAGTATATTAAAGTCATACTTCAGGTTACCTTGCCGTAAGCTTCTGCTGACACAGATGACAAAGAAGCAGCATTCATCCTCTGACTTATAACTGTATAGGGAGGGGGAAAAAGCCCACAAGGAAAAGAAAACCCTGCCTTCCTGCAGCTGACAGGTAATTTTGAATAACATGACTGATCATGCACTATTCCATGAGCCGTCACATTTTCTATTTTAGAAATGCCTCACATGCTTCTGCAGGCTGACTGGCAGCCACTTAAAATATATTTTTAAATTAAATCTTGAAACTTCCATTTGTTAGATATTTGTTTACTCGCCAGTAAACTTATTCCAATCGTTTTCTGACTTAATAACCTCAAATGTCAGCTTGCCCCTGGAAGTTGGGCTGTCACCATGATTAACAGTTCTCTGTGGACATGCTGAGATTCAACCTAGAAAGCGAGTCCAGCCTTTGAGACTCATACATATTATCTGCTTTGTGCTAAGTAGCAGCCTCGCAGAATCTTAAAATAAAAGAATTCACCAAGCAGAACATTCTACATAGGGAAACAAACTGAAGTCACAGATTACATTCCCATTCCACTAAACCCAACATGTTTAAATAACACCAGAGGTGAACACCTAGGTAAGAATCCTTCAAGTTATTCTCAAAACATACACATCACATAGAAACCCCTTTTTCATTAGATAAATGTAACCATCATGCACCGAGACAACCAGCTGGGAAATCTGCTGTATTACTGAGGCTTCTTTAATCACCCAATGTAACTGAAGCCTTGGATATTTTAAACTTCTTCCTTTTATACACTTCAATCAAGAGAGACCAAATTCCTAAGGACATCTTAAAACCAGAATATCCTCGGAGCTACTATGGCATGATAAATGCATCCAACATGGCAAGGAACTACTATATTAGTAGGCACAGAAGTAAAACTTGTGACTGAATTACTCCTTGGTACAACTACTCAGAGATTGGCTTCTTCCAAAACTCTTGTGTGCATGTTCCAAAACAGTAATGAGAGAATGCTAATGTTGTGTGCAGGAGGATAGATCCTGCTCACTGTTCCTTCTGCCTGGCACCACAACATTCACTTTAAATGTCAAGACAAAAATTTGTTGCCATTATTACAGTCACCATTATATTTTACTGTCATCTGCCTGTACTGGTGGAATTTTTAACACCAGCTTAATTCCTTTCCTATGAAAAAGTCTTTCCTCTTGGAGAAAGTTATTTATATTGAAGAACAACGACCTAAGTAGCAGTCTGTATTTTGTAACTACGTAGAGGAACCCTACTATGGTTTTGCACACTGAAGCTTTGTAAAATATTTTGGGCTCATGCTTTTTTATGTCATTATGGAAAAAAATCCAAATAAACATGTCCATTGCAGCTGCTCCTTGCAGACAACACCCACTTACAGCACTGGGAGCTCACCAAGCCGAGGCAAGGCTTTGTATTTTGGAAAGCAGTCACCACCTCTGTGCATGAGGGAGTCCAAGAAAATACTGCAGGTTAAGCAATCAAAATGTACTTCAGTTTAAATTAAAAATAACCTGCAAACACTTGTAACAGATTTTATTTAAGAAGTGTGAATTTTGGTAAGTTAAGAAATTTAGCTTAAAAACCTGTGACTGAGGAGACTGAGAATTTGAACGTGGAAGAGGTCTGGAAGTTCTTCAACCCCATGGTGTTAAAGCTATCAGAATTTTATATTTCAAGTAAGGAAGAAAAAAAGGTTGTCAAGTCCTTTACTTCTTCCTAGCAATCACTTCCAAAGAGAGGTTAGAAATAGTTTGACAATCTACAAAGATTGAAAAAAGGTCAAAAGGAAGAGCTATCAAAGGAAGATATGCAAGGAAAAAAAAAGTAAGGAAAAATGAGCTATTCAAGTTAGACCACACAAAGACTATTAAAAGTTGTACCAAAAGGTTTTTCAGTCATATGAATAAGAATAGAACAGGGGGAGAAGCATCAGGATCACCACACAATGAAGACAGGACAGAAATGTAAGATAATTTTCTTTTTAAAGTTAAATTAATGCTGTGACTCAGTTTTTTGTGAAGGGGAGGCAGCTGGCCATGGACCAGTTAGCAAATTAATGGGAAGAAACTGTATCAACCTGAAGGTGAAAGCAGAACTCAAATAATTTAATGCACTTAAATCAGATGAAGCAGGAAATCTCCATTCCAGAACCGTAGCACAAGCACACACACAGGATCACAGGTGAACCTGTGAAAAATTCTTACAAAACCCTGTCAGAATGTCAGAACAATTCACATTTTGACAGGACAATAACAAGTTTGTAGCTATATTTAAAGAGCAAATGAAAAAAAAAAAAATCCCACCAGTTTGATTTCAATAGGATGCAAAAGTGTAGAAGAAATTTTAGAGATGCAGAGACAATGGCATTTTCTACCCCTTTCCAGCATGTAATTACTAAAGATACATTCCTGATTGAGAGATATTTTCCCTGAAGGAAAAGAACAAAGCTTCAAGAGAAAAAGGGAATGTAGTACCCTGTTTGTAGTTTGTATCATGTATTATGACACATGGAAAATTTACATGAGAGTTGCAGATAGGCTTTTATAGTAAGTAAAAAAAAAAAAGTTTTAAAATGAGCAAGAAATCGGCTACAGCAAAAAGACATCAAAATGCCAGAAAGGTGCTAACAGACATCTTAATAGATTTACCTTAGAGCTCAGTTCAGCATATATTCCCATTAATGCCCTTCCTGTGGGAACTTGAAGTCTCCCAAAGCCATTTGTAGACGACATAAAACTGAGAAGCACATCTATGTGGGAAAGAGGATTATAACACCATGTAGGAAGAGCTGCACAAATCTTGTAATGCAGAGTGTCACACACGAAATTGAATTCAGTAATGAACAGGACACTTGGGGAGTTCATCAGTTAGAAACAGCGATGGGAAGAAACGCTTGGGGCTATCAGTTGCTCCACAAGAAAACATGAGCCATCAATATTAACTGGCTGCAAAACAAGCAAAGCCCAGGATACATCACACCTTACAAAACAAACTGGTTGATTGACCTCACTTACTGGGAGGAGTGGGGTTGACATCAGGACTCAGTGAAACTAAAAGGCAATGTCAATTTATGCCCAATACAAATTAGCCCTGAATGCAGCCAAGCAGAAGTCAGACACACATTTCCAAGAAGAAAACAGTCAACAGGAGTATTTGAACAACTTACAGTGTAAGAGAGACAGCAAGATATTTTCTAAACACAAATTCTACAGTGTAGCAGAAAGCTGAACTAGCTCATCAAAAAGATCCTTTTCAATCATACACTCCATTTAATGTTACAGAAATAAAGCCCAAGCTCATAGAAGGTACCTTTTAGGAGATCAGCTAACACAGCTGGGAAACAAATACCACGTTTGGAGAAGCCAAATCCTTCCAGCTTTGCTTATTATTAGCTATGTTCACAATCTGTGACATATCACATGTCAGAGTGACAAGACAATGAGGGTAACTCAATTAATTCATTAATCATCTTAATAGGCTAAGGGAATCCAATAGGATCACAGTAACCCTGCTACTCAACAACTGCACATCACAGAATGGATCTGCTCCCTAACTCACACCTAACCCAGGCCAGAGGATTGGCTCTGACTGCAGGGTCTGAATTACCATCTCTGTAATACTGAAAATGCTGAGATCCTGATGATTTCAAAAGACAGTTGAATAGGGAGCTTTTGCATTGGAAGAGTTCTCATGACATTGAGTTACACAGAATTATTCCCAAAGAGTTCAATCAAGAAAGTAATTAGAAAAATTAGTAAATTAGAAAAATATAATTTTTTTGACCTATATGTTAAAGTAGTCATAGTTATGATATTAAAGAATAGACTTTAAAAGCAAATATCCTGGAGCCAGAAAGATACAAACACTTGGAAAAACAGGACTAAGTCAGCAAAGCACTTTGCCTCTCTCGCCTAATCTAAACCCAACGTGTATTGGACAGGTGCATCAGTATTGCAATAGCTACTTTATAACCATCATCAATCCAGCTACTCCTTAATTTCCAGGTATCATTAAGCATTTTAAAAGATTATTTTATGAAACATAGTTTCCTAAAATACAAGTAAAAGTATGACTGAAATTGAGGAGACTTGAGGAAACAGCTGATGTTAGAGTTTGCTGTAGCAATGCAATATGCAAAGACAGACTCCTCTCCTGGTACCCCTGAAGTACTTGAGCATGGCATGAGAATGACCTCACTTGAGCATTCTCCTGTTTTCTGTGCATTTAAATCAGATTTTGTTCAATTTCTTTCAGACAGGCATGCAGAGATTTCAAAGCAGGTCACAGGAACGAGATTTGTTCTCAGTAAGTTTTGAGGCTCACTCACAACTAAAAGTGCTCGAATATCACAAGGCATGACAATGAGCCAGAGATGGGCAAATGCAGAACAAACACCTCATGTACTCCAGCTCTCATTATTTTAACCAATTCTAGCTGGGATGGCAAGTGTCAGGCACACCTACTCATACCAACAGCACACAATTTTGGACACACAGTCAAAACTTGGTTTTACAGCTCAGCCATGAAGACAACAACTTCAAGTGCTCCTCAACTCTGGACACTAGGGCACCATGACAGACTTCAAACCACCAGGAAGAACAAAACCCATTAAGTAAGAGACATCATTCCCTGCTGCACATACACACATACAGGTAGTTCTCTCAGGAGCAGTCAGTCCTCACCCTGCCTCAGCAAGTCACTCTCCACGTAAGGGAATACAGACATTTGAATTGGAAAAAAACTGTGTAGTTTTGCCAAAGACAAAACTGATTTCTAACTGATTTAATGAACTGGTAAGGTTGTATAAACATGAGAATTGTCTGTTTGGTTCAGTGGTTTCCAGTTTGAGACACCCATGAACTCTGCTACAGTGCTTGCAGAGGGTAAAAGAGCAGAGGAAACTCAGTATTACTGTAAAGATACCATGCATGCCCTGGAAGATTTTTAGGGATCCACAAAGATAAAAAGTTTCAAACACTCTAGTCACAGAACCCTTTCTCATCAACAACTATGCTGCAAACTCTGCTTCTATAGATAAAATAGAAGTAAACATACAATTAAGTATAAATGGATGGGTAATTTACTTATTAGAAACTTGGAAAAAAGCTCACTTATTCCACATAATGTCAGTAGGTTTCTACATGAATGTCTGCACTTCTGTTAACTCTGAGACATCTCACTTTCTGTTTATTATTTGACAATGTGTTGATGGAACTGAATTTCCACTTAGACTCTCTTTCCTAAGAATTCACAACTCATTCAGAATCCACCCATATGGACTGAAGATATCTGAAGATTTTTTGCCTTTCTTAACTGAGAAAGAGATTGTGAGAAATCACGTTAAAATAGACAAAGACTACATCCATCATAGCACGCAAAAATTAACCACCTCAAAATTACGTGTAGTTTCTCAAGGGAGGTGAGGTGATCTATGCACTGATCTGGACAGTCAGTTAAGCTCTCAGTTAAGTCAGAGGTTGAGAATAAATGAGCTTCTGCAATGAATTAACACAGACACACAGGCAATACAAGGACTATTACATTCCAGCTGATGGTATCATGCACCCTTGACTGGATATGAAGCCTCTCAAGAAGAAAACTGAAACTTAAAATCAGGTATCCTATGGTAAATGATCCTGAAGGGCTATTGGAAAAGACACAAATACTGAATGATGTGTTTTGAAAGATTGAGTGTTTCTACTTTGTGTCCTTCTAGCAAAAACAGCTGATCACCTGGTAAAACCCAAAAGGCAAATAAATATGAAAATTATTCATCCTACATGCAAGCAAAAGAAAGAACAAACCATCACCACCAGAACACTGCAAGCACATCCCTTGCCCTGTGACTACACCACTTGAACTAGAAACTGAGATGCAGAACAGACTGCAGAATTTTATATCCGTAATAATGGCCTTTGCACCTCTACCAGACACAATCAAAATGTCCGTCCTAATACTTCAATGCCAGGAAGAAAGTTCCCTTTACTTCTCTCTGCCACTATGTTACAGCAGAGACTTTTAAAATAAAAAATACACATTCATTTAGATTTTAACTTCATTCAAAGAGGATTTTTATCTGTAGATCCTTTTCAAAAGCCATAATGACTACAATATTGTTGGATGTGACAGGCTTCTAGAGACCAACCAGAGCCTGGAAAAGTAAGGCATGTTACTCTTCTAACCAACAAGAGAAGCAGCTCCAGAAACTATCAGTCACCCTCCTTGCCAGCCAAAGAAGTGCACAACAGCAGCTGACAAGCAAGAACGGCATAAAAGGAAAGGTGATGAGATCATGAGCTAATAGGAGAAAGAACATGCTCCTGTCTGTGCCTCTACGGAAGCGCCACACGGGACCTGTGAACAGCTACACTGGTAAACAAATTCCCACTGAACTGGGATGCTTTGCATGTGGATTTCCAGAAAATACAGAAACAAAGCCACAAAACACTGATTCCTTGTGTATTGACTTTGACTTTCTTCAAGGAATTCATCTTGCTGACTCTAAATAATAAATTCACACCTCAATTTTTGTCAAACATACAAAAAAATAGTAATCCTTTCCTCTTTTTTCCTTTTGATTCTCTGCAGACAGTGATGACTGTCACATTCTCAGCCTGTGCCACACCAGAAATTTCATTTATATGCACTGGAAAATAAAAATCATCTTCAAAGTCTCAGTCCTCTCATACATCATCACAGTGTTCAAACCAACTCAAGCGACAGCCACTGTGCCAGCTGAGCCAGAACTGCTCCTCTCCCTCTGCTCCTTTCCAGCAACCCCACAGAACAGGGATTCAAGGCTCAGGATACTGAAAAGGATCTGGAGATCCTTTCTGCTTCCCAGCCAGTACCAACACAGCAGGGGAATCTCCAACCTTGCCCAAGGTCACCAAACCCAACCATGAGGCATCCTCGCTCCCCTGCACGAGCATTGAGCTGGTTAATTAGCTGGAAAGTTTCCACAGGATTCCTAATGGCAAAGGAGGATGGGCAAGGGAGAGAATCAAGAGTTAGAACCGGGAAGTGATGGCAAAAACTAGCTCTGCAGGGATGAGGTCTAAGAAAAGAGTGTGGGAAAACCTGTGAAAAGGACATAAAGAATCCAGCATGGGAGTTATCCAGACAGGAGTTGTGGTGGGGAATGGAGCAAACGAAAACTCCAAAGTGATGAAAACTTGAAAAGCAAGAATGAAAAATAGAAATTAGACATGTCTTGTGGTTTTTATTGTAGAGAAACAGACAAATAGTGTTCAGCAAGTAAATCATTCAGTAAATTCCACTATTTTTTTTTCCACAGCTATTGTGACCAACTGAATAGCTGTGCAAATACTCCCAGAATGATGACAACATTCATCACACTAGAGATATCAAAACACAGCCTATCTGACCTGCTATTAGGATGCTAGTGGAAAATATATTACAAGTAAAATTCTGCAAGCAACAGACAACAGAGAACTATCATATTTCACCCTTTGGCACTGCACGGGGAGGAGGGAAGGTTTTTCACAGCATATTCATGCTTGTATTTGTCAGCTAGCTTGGGGACATGTAAAATTCCTTTCAACACTCTCTCTCTGCCCTCCTGTATGACTTAAACCACAAACTCAGATTCAATAAACTCCAAATACATCTTTCCAAAACACAAATGCCATTTCAAGTCTGAAGATAATCTGTCCTCTTGTCTATTTTGGGGTGAGATCTGATGTGGTGACAGTGCAGGTCTAATAAATAGATTATCAAGATTTCATGACTTGCTGTTAAAGAGAAAACATGAAGTGAAACCAGACAAATCAGGTAGGAGCTGTCAACTGAACAATTAATTGCCTGGTGGGGGATTTGCCTGATGTGGCTGTTAGCAGGGAACTTATGACTTAAAAACACCCTCTTATCAACAGAGAAGTTGACACAGAAAAATAATTTCTACATTTTGGTCTAGGCTACTTATGTTCTCAGGAATGATGATTAATTGCTTCAGAATCCTATTGGAAAAAGTCTGTCTTTATTTTCCTAAATGATCTCTTGTTCTCATGCAGCAGTAGGGAAGCACGCTCTAAAATTGCTGGGCCCAAAATGTTTGGGAGAAAGTTAACTTTAAGCCACTGGAATATGTTGTAGAAGCAGTCTGCTAGTCTGGGAAGTTAGCAGACTGAGATCCTTCCTGCCTTTGTGAAGAGCCAACAGAGATTTTACAAGTGCTCTAACCTCTCAGACAAGCAGAAACTTAAACTGGTTGGGTCTGAGCATGTAATGCAGCCAAAAGGAAGAGCAGCACCAGGAGCCTGTACCAGCTGGGAGCATCTGTACTAATGCACCTACTTCACACATTACACAGGCTCTTACAATCCCAGGGCCAAGGACTCACATATTCTGTGTACTTCAGTGTGTGCTGCTTCACTTGTTTTCTGGTTCTAAAGTGCCTGCTTTTCAAAAAGCAATCTAAAGAATAACAGGCTTTTTTTTCTTCCTGTCTGTATAGGAACTCTGGCACTTCCAGCCTTTCTTGTTTTATTCTTTTATTCCTCATCTCCCAGATGAAGTTTATCTTTGTCACCATCTCTTTGTTACACATTTTTACAACTAGTTAACTGCCCTCATAAACTCCTCCTTTGAAACACATTTTGGATGTGATAAATACACAAAAATAAACAATAAAATTTATATACCTGTACCAGCCAGATCCCATCTTTCGTGTCTTCTACAAGCTCATAGAAATGCATTTCACCACTGAAGTTTGTACTGGAAACTGATTCAGAGGCCTCTTCCTCTTTGAGAGCTGAATAAAGCTCTCCTTCCATGAGGTCTCCTGAAAAAGAGACAAGTGGAGAAATTCGACTAAAATGGCACTGGAGAAAGATTACTTCACGAATTCTAGTAACAGCTTAATTAACTATATTTGAACGGTTGCTCAGAGAACCTTTTCAGTACAAAGGTAGCTAAAGTAGTTACTATAATTCTATCTCTGGTGACATGACTATGAACAAATTGACTTCAGTAAGACCACAGAAGACACGAACGCTCTGTTTCTGATTACACAGATGTACCACACGCATGAGCACACAAAGGAATAAAAACATCTAAGGTTCATTCTCTGCAAATAACAACATTCAGTGGTTGAGAGCAATTTTAGTCGGTACATCTTTGCTTTCATTTCACAGGCTTGCAATTTTGCAGCAAGCAACTTCTCAACACTGATAATTCAAACAGACTTCCAAAATGTCAATCATTAATTTTGGACCAAAACCCAGTGTAAAGTAAAAATCTCAGGCAGTTTAGCTGTTGGCTTCTGTTTGCACAGTTGGGAAAAGTTCCCATGAACTCCAGTTGCAGCGATGCAAAGAGCTCACAGTAAAATCATCTGATTATGATTCCTTCGCAATCTCATTTCCTTCTCATGTTTTGTTTCACAATCATTACAAACACTGTTAATGACAACCAGCATTCTAGTAACTAATCTACTAAGCTTTAAGAAATGAAGTCTTGTCCAAAACCAGTTTCCTTAAAAATACAAAAATAAGTGTAACAGCTGAAACCCTTGAGGGGTTTGCAAAAATATTCATAAAATTTAGAGGAAAAACAACCACCAAAACACAACCACGGAAAAATGCTGCAAAGCCTGTTGGTATGAGAAGTGTTTCCATGACATTTGAAGAAGTTGGTTAATACAGTTTGTTTGGAGTTAAACACTTCCCTGCAACATATGCAACCCAAACATCATGACATCATGAAAGTACCTGACAGCCAAGGAGTGAAAGTGATTGGAAACAAAAGTGAAAGTGCCTAATGCTTTTTACTGTTGGAGCAGCAAAGCCAATAAACAACATAAAAACATAAACAAACAATGAACAGTAACAGCAAATTAGATTTAAATGCCCAGGATTAATATCAATTATTTAAACTAAAATTCTTAAGGTTATATGGCAGGCACTACATCCTTCTAAATCCTCCTCCCTCTCTGTCCAGATATTAGAGACCCTCACTGCCTATCCTGATCGCTGGGATTTCTCTCTCTCCTGGATCAGCAGCCCTTCCATCATTGATTTAAAACCAGCTACGCACATTTTCCTGCTTGGCTGGCACTACAGCTATTACATCAGCCCCATCTCCCAGTCCTTGGGGCCAGCTCCCTCCGACTGCTCCAGGCAGCATCCTTACTTTCAGGACACTTCTGCCATTCTTACATCTCCACTGCTCTCCATCCCTCGCTGTTCATCACCCCCAAGAAGTCCACCTCCTTCACCTGGTTCTCCTTACTTCCGAAATGCCTCCCTGCCTTTTTCCAAGCTGTTTTTTGTACGCAGGAACTAGTTCTGCTCCCCTTGTATAAAACCACCTCAACCTTGGGTACCCATCCCTTCTGCTCCTCAGCTATGAAATCATCGCTTTCCTTGAGGCCCATCTTGATAGCCGTACCTGTAATAAACCCAGCAAACGGGTGGGAATACACGGGACCAAGCTGGCCCCAGCTGTAAACAGTAGCCTACCGCAGCTATTTGGTGTCTCTCCTCCTCGTTTTTCACGGCAGACGACATTCGCTCCCATCTGTGCCACCCGCACTGACCCGACCGCCCGCAGCGGAACTCCCGGCGAAGGGGAGGGAAGGGCCGCTGCTGGTGCCCCGTCCAGCGCAGGCCTTTCCCTCGGCGCAGCCCGCTCGGGCTCACAACGCCGCCGGGCTTTGACCGTCACCCCCCGAGGTCCCCGGCCTCCCTCCACGGGCCCCCTTGCTGGGGGGAGCCAGCTCGCTCCCCAAACCCGCCCTGCGAAGGGAAGCAGCGCCCGGGTCTCCATCCAAGGGCGGCCAGAGCCCACGCGGGGTGGCCGGACACCGACCTCCGTTCGTCCCCCCGGGTCACGGGGACCTCCGCGTACCTGACTTCTCCACCAGCTCCCGCACATCCTTCTTCTCGGGCAGCCTCGAGTGCCCCAGCCCGCGGCACTCCAGGATGGTCCGCAGCTTCCTGAAGCTCAGCGCCACCGGGTCCACCAGCTGCGTGGCGAGGAAGCCGCTCTCGTACCACGCCACGGCCTCGAACACCCGGGCCAGCACGAAGAGCGCCAGGAAGTAGAGCAGCAAACAGCACAGCTTCACCCACATCTTCCCGGGAGCGCCGAGCCGGAGGCCGGGCTGGGGAGGGAGGGGAGCGGGGGCTGTCAGGGGAGCGGGGCCGCGGCCCCCCCGCCTCCCGCCCGCCGCTGTCGCTGTCCCCGCCCCGGCGGAGCCGCGGAGACATAACAGTGACGTGAGCAGCCGGCACCGCCCCCCTGCCCCTTTTTCCCCTTTTCCCCCTTCCCCTTTTCCCCCGCCGTGATTCAGCACTGCGGCCCGACCCCGCATCACCGGGCTCGGGGGGCGGTCGCGTCCCTGCCCCCGGTTGCAACTTTGGACCCTGCGGCTGTGCTTGCTGCGAGAAAAATAACGTATAAAATACCTCCGATATCGGGGAGGGAGAGGGCAGGATCCGACCCGGCCGGCACTTTTCATGAGAAGAAAAATATTTACAGAGCCAGAACTGGGGGCCGATATTTGCAGGGCCGATCTGTTCGGGCAGTTTTAGGGCAGCTTAGTGCTCAGAGTTTATTTGGATTCGGGCTGCTGGGTGTAGGGATGATCCGTCCGCTCCTCATTCCTGCACGCCAGCCCCGCTCCCAGCCCCTGGCTGGCGCGAAAGCAAATTCCACAGCGAGATTCATCTGCACGGGTCGGAACTCGGACTCTGCAGCTTTGCCTTGGCACTCGAGCGCTGAGAGCTTGTGCCAAAGGGACAGCCAAAGGCAAGCATGAGCTGCACCCCGACTTCGGATAAGGGTTTAGGTTGGATGTGTGCTCACATTGGAAGCATTTTGGAGCACAGCGTGGGTCCCCGCTGAAGTGGATCCACAAAGAACCATCCCGGGCTGTACCAGAGATGTTGGCCTGCAAAGATACAATTTAGTCTGCTACAAAAACCGTACTAAAATCAAGCTGCTGCGTTGAAATGAAGGCTCTCCTCTGAAGGAAACTCAACATTGCTTTTGTATGTTTAGTTATTTTAAGAATCCATAATTTGCATGAAAATTGGCAGCTCACACAGATGAGCACAAAAATAGCACAGCTTAATTTTAAAAACACTGAGAACTCCCCAGAGTGTACACGCTGTAATTCTGTACTATCAATTTTCAAAAAGGCACACTAATATTGATCTGGAAAAAAGCATTTAAATCACTGTACTCCTCAGAGCCTTTAAAACACATTTACAGGTTTCTCAGTGTGCTGATATGATTTAAAAAGGAAAAATAAATCAACAATCCAGGTTCAGCTCGTTCTGTGACACAGCCACCACAGCCTCTTTCAGAAGAAAATCATGACACTGTGTTCTTCAAGAATGGGCTCATTTTAGTTCTTGAAAAGGGAAGAGTGGAGGGATTGCAGATGTAGCTGCTCTCAAAGCCCTTATGGGCTGGTAAATGTTGTGCTCTTCCACTGGGAGTCATATACAACGTTATTCTTCAACATTTTTATCTGGAAAACATAAAAGTGGACTGCAAACCTTGTATCTGCTGGTGTTGCTTGGTTAAATACAAAGGGATTTTGGCAGCTCTGCTGGGTTTGCAGTGAGCTTCGGGTGGCAGGTCCAGGTGGGACAGAAGGTACCAGGGGTGGAGGGGCTCACAGAGGGGGTCAAGTGCTCTTCTCTTCCTTCACAGCCACTGCAGCCTGGAGAACTTCCCCTGCCAAAGCCAGGGCCCATCTCCCTAATGAGCAGGTGGCAAAGCATCAATAAAATGAATCCTTTGCCCTTGGCAAAAACCAAGGGAGGGGCTTTGTCCCTGCAGCTGGTGGAGCCAGGGGACAGTCAATAAAATAGGCATTTCCCATCACCTGTCAGGGGGGCTCAGGCAGGCTCTGAGCCCTGAAGTGCCCCAGGTTCTTTTTCAGAAGCTTTGTGAAGGCCCCTTTCTTTTGTCACACATACAAGAACTTGCCTGATTTCTCTACCTTTTGTTTCAAGTGAGTGTGAAGTAACTCCCACCCGTGTGAAGTGATGGGTGGGAGTTTGAAGAAGAACTTTGTATATTTAGTTGGAAAACATGGTTGGGTTGGGGTTTTTTGTTTGTTTGGGTTTGGTTTTTGTTTTGGTTTGTTTTACATGAGCACCTCAGACCCTGCTCCAGTAGATCCCTGTGTTTCTCCCCTGTAATTTCTTCGCGGATGCCCTCGCTTCCCCCTGCAGGAAGGCACCTCACAACAATTACTACACTCACAGCTGAACTATTTGCAACACCAACTGCTGGGGAGGCTGTCACCAGTGTATCATTTCCGAGTGCTCATGGGCTGAACTAAATGAGGCCCCTGCAGAGACAAAGCCAATCATCTGCCAGAACTCAAGAAGCCCTGGAGTCGTTTCAGGAAAGTACAAATGGTATTTCAAGCCACTATTCAAAATCCCCAAAAACAACCCAAAACAAAGCAGCTGCCAACACTGAAGCACCCGGGTGAGGGGTGGGTACAACCAGGAACTGCAGGTGATGAGCTGACCAAAGGTCTGGCAGAGCAAACCTAAATGGATCCAGCACCTCTCCCAGGCCCTCTGGTCCTCTTTTCCCTCCCCATCTCCACATATCTGATGCACCAAGATGACCTTTCCAGAAAATGTTCTGTTTTCTAGATGTAGCTGTCCTTTAGTTTTCAGTTGCAACTAGAATGTCTTTGACATGTCACCTGCAAACAATCTTTCAGGGAGTTTTAATTATCTGGAAAATCTAAATATCTTAACAGTGAATTGAAATTAATTTGGGCTGAACACAAAGATGACACGTGCTGGCATTTTTAAAGACCCCAGGGTTAACACTACTTAATTAACAGCATTAAACAGTCATCAGTCAGTCAGTCCTATGCTCACAGAGCAAATATTACAAATGTGACGAGAATGGAGAATATAAATTCCACCTTTAAACAAAAGCCCAAAGCAAGGATCTGCTTTTAAATAATTTTGGCAGCAAAACTATTTTACTCT
Organism: Corvus kubaryi; assembly: GCF_017639235.1. Lineage (NCBI taxonomy): Eukaryota > Metazoa > Chordata > Aves > Passeriformes > Corvidae > Corvus > Corvus kubaryi. The sequence continues at coordinate 26,667,360 of NW_024582073.1, forward strand.
CATTTAGGAGCTAATGAGCCCAAATGCTGAGAACTGGGACAGCCACCTTTCCCTGTCAGACAGCCAAACCTGCAGTCTTTTTATCTGCTGCCCCTTGATAAATGGCAAGGATTCCCTCTCCTCCCCCATCTTTTCCTACGAGCAGTTGCTGACTGTGCAGCCTGGGAATACGGACAATAATCCGCTTTCCAGACTTCTGTGGGGAACATAAGTACTGTCATTTTGAAAACAGTAAAACAGAGGATTTAAAATCGTAATTCAATCCTTTACCATGTTAAAATAACGTCACACCTTTTTTATGAGTTTTTCAAGGTAAGAGTTCAGCAAACTAGTATTCAAACAACCTGAAAGACAGTTTTCCCAAGAGCCAACTCTGTAAATACAATTTACTTCGATGACAAGAATTGGACCTCGATGATCCTTGTGGGTCCCTTCCAACTCAGGATATTCTATGATTCCGTGAATTTCTGGGAATTCACTAACACAGAAATTCTTGATGGGCTTCTTTATCAATATGGGTGCATCTCAACATGTTTTCAGGTGTGATATGAAACTGTACCTCCGTGTAATCTGATATTAAATAAAACAAAGAAGCTTTTATAAGAGTCTCAAAGCAAGAGGGCAGCAGTCCAGACATTATTGTGTTGTAGGCAGAGGAATTTTAAATCAGAAGATGTTTCCTGCTATGTACTAGTGGCCAATGGGAAGTAGATTTAACAGAGGTGAGAATCTGTAACATAGTGACCACTACTGACAGCTCAACTAAAGCCCTGGCTGTTTAACCACGGAATTCTGGCATGGTTTGGGTTGTGAGGGACCTCAAAGACCATCCAGTTCCACCCCCTGCCATTTGGGTGAGGCAGTCCCGGTGATCTGCTGGTGATTCACACAGGAATTCAGGTTGGACAGGACGCCAGGAGGTTCTGAAGCCCAACCTCCTGTTCAGGGTCAGCTGTGACACCCCGGCAGGTGATCAGGGCTTTCTGCAGCCACAGCTGGAGCTGATGGTCACCCCCTGCGGGAATCTGATTTGCCTATAAACACACAGTGATTAACGGCACAGAAACGGACATCAACCGGGACAAACCAACCTACAGGAGCAGAATAGATTAATTAAAGCTTCAAATAAAGACACTTTTTTCCTAGGCAGTTTGCATTTTCTGTTTTTGCACTAGTGAAGAACTATTTGTTGTCCCCTTGGAGAAGATAAGCTCTGTTTAATGTCCAAAATAAATAAATAAGGAGACCTTGCTTGAGTGTGCTGAGATGACCAAGGAGCCCACAGCACTAGAGAACTTCACAAATGAAACCCCTGTCCTGATGATGTATGAAACCAAAGATAGTGCTTGTGTTTAAGCATAATTTGTGATGAATAAAGAGCAAAAACACATAAAACAGCAGTTTGGGCCGAAATCTGACCAATTTCTGAACGTAAGCATCACACAAGTCCTGTGTTCTTGTGAGAATACAGAACTCTTGATTTTCCCATCCTGCCCAGCAAAGTGGACACAGATGAAGCAACACTGCCCCAGGCTCAGACCAAATGCTAGTTTTCCTTAGGAGCTTTACTTGTACTGTACTACACAAAAACAGAGAGTCCTGTGTGTCCTGCGCTACTGCCTCCCAATACCGAAGTTCATCATCATAAAATCACAGCATGGTTTGAGGTGGAAGAGACCTTGAAGACCATTTAGTTTGAACCCCCTGCCATACACAGGGACACCTTCCACTAGTCCAGGTTACTCAAAGCCCCATCCAGCCTGGCCTTGAATTCTCCCAGGGATGGGGCATCCACAACTTCCCTGTTGTGGCAGTCTGTTCCAGTGCCTCCCCACCCTCACAGCAAAGAATTTTTTTCCTAATATCCAATCTAAACCCACTCTCTTTCAGTTTGAAGCCATTCTCCCTTGTCCTGTCACGACATGCCCTTGTCAATACTCTTGCCCCATCTTTCCTGTAAGTTCCCTTTAGGTACTGAAATGACACAATCAGGTCACCCCAAAGCCTCCTCTCTTCCAGGCTGAGCAATCCGAATTTTCTCAACCTTTTCTCACAGAAGTGAGAAAATTCATCCTCTCATCAACTTGGCGGTCTCCTCTGAATTCGCCTGGAGCTGGTGTTAACCAAGTGGAATTCGATCTGAGGCATCTCTTAGAGCACATTTTCATAAGCCGCTGCCAGTGCAATGCACTTCAGTCTGTCGGCCAACAAAACCGAGCAGGAAGTTTACCGACCAGTTAACAACCCAACGACAGGTTAAATACTTCGTTTTCGGCTCGCCGGGCTTCTTAACTCAGCCCTGGCGCAGCTTAGAGCCGCTGCTCGGCGTTACTTCTGCGATGTTTGCGGCAGCTGCGAAACGCCACCCCCACAACGGGGCTGGGAGAGAACCCTTTGTGCCGCGGGCACCACCCGGGGGTCACCCCACCGATGGCACCACACCCACCCCACGGCCCTAAGCCGCTCCTCGGCCCAAAGGATCAAGAACCGAAGGAGACACCACAACCCCCCCGAGGCCTCCCCGGGCCCGGCGCCTCTTCAGGCCTCGGCGTCGCCATGACAACAGCGCCCTCAAGGCCCCCGCGCTTAGCTGCCCACCTCCCTGCCTGATCCGCAACACCCGCCGGATACCCTTCCCCAGGCTGACTCCCACGCGCCACCTGACCGGGAAACGCTTCCTGATCCCACGGGGACACCGGGAAAAGCGACCCGCCCACCCCCGCCGGCGGGGGGGCTAGAGGTGCCCGCCGCTCCGCCCTGCGTTGCGCGAAGGCCCCTGGCTGAGGCGTCCGCGGCGCTGCCTGCGCGGAGCGCTGCGAGGCCCCTGCGTGTCTGCGGCGCTGCCTGCGCGGAAGTGCGGCGGCCCGAGGCGACGGTGCCGCGCGGGGCCGGGGCCGCCCGAGGGCCGGGGCTGGCGGGGG
>NW_024582073.1:26670680-26705482 GCF_017639235.1 Corvus kubaryi
GGGCCGCCCGAGGGCCGGGGCTGGCGGGGGGCCCGGGCGGCGCGGGGGGCCCGGGCGCGGGGCAGCAGGAGGAGCAGGAGCAGGAGGAGGAGGAGGAGGAGCGCGGCCCGGGCGCGATGGACCAGTGCGTGACGGTGGAGCGGGAGCTGGAGAAGGTGCTGCAGAAGTTCTCGGGATACGGGCAGCTCTGCGAGCGCAGCCTGGAGGAGCTGATCCAGTACGCGGGAGGGCTGCGCAGGGAGATCCTGCAGACCGAGAGTACGTGGAGACCCCCCCCCCCGCGCCCCCCTCTGCCGAGGGGACGCTGCCCCGCTCCTCCTCCCGGGGAGGGGAAGCCCAAAATTTGGGGTGATGTGGGCTGGACACCCCCCAAAACTTTGGCCTTTGTGGGCTGGGAACCCCCCTAAGGAGAGTCCTTGCTCCAGGGACCCCCCCCAGCTTGAGGGTTCTGTGCTGGGGGTTGAGCCGAGGCTCTTCCCCCTCGGCCCCCGGAGCTTTGGGGTCGTTGTTGACAGGGAAGATTTAAAAGGTGGGAGCAGGGGAGGTTTAGATTGGATATCAGAAAAAGGTTTTTCGCCCAGAGAGTGGTTGGGCACTGTAAAGGCTCCTCAGGGAAGTGGTCACAGCACCAAGGCTGGCAGAGTTCAAGAAGTGTTTGGACAATGCTCTCAGGCACAGGGTGGGATTGTTGGGGTTGCCTGTACAGGGCCAGGAGCCGGACTCGATGGTTCTGGTGGGACCCTTCCAACTCAGCATATTCCATGAATCTGTGATCGCTCTCGGCCCTGGCGGGCCTCTCCTGCCTCGTGTGTGCTGCTGGAGAGGTTTGTTTGTTCCTGGTCAGCAGGTCTGGCGTGACCCTGGTCAGTGTGTTCATAACCCTTTATGTTGGGGTTACAAAGGGGTTGGTCACCCCAGGGGAAGGACAGTGGAAATATGGCAGAGCTGACCTGTTTGCTTTCCCTGCTCCATTCTCTGCCCCCATTTCTTTTCTTTTTTTTGTCTGTCTTTTCCTGTGTCCCTTTGCGTTCCTTTGCTGTGGCTGGGTTTGGCGGTGATCGGGGTAAAGCCGCGCTTAGCAGGAGGTAAACAAGCCTTGTCTCTGTGCCACAGCTGATGCTGGGCAGTTGCGAGGGCTGTAAACACGGGGCATTTAAACCTTGCGAAATCCCGGAGATGGAGGTAGTGCCGTGTTTATTGATGGAGTGGGAGGGAACGGAGAGGCAGCTGAAGTGATTTACCCAAGGCCATGCAGGAAGCGAGTGATGGCTCAGGGATTAAAAATAGGAACTTGCAGGCTCCTGAGACCAAACTTGAGAGCAACTGTGCTGCTGCTCTGCATTTGTTTTTGTTTGGGTCGGGGAAAAATGTGTTTCCCGTGGTCCTGTGTAAATAGAGGTGCAAAGCTCACTCAGTAGTGTGGATAATTCCAGGAACACAAGCACGAGTGTGCTGGAGCTGCTCTGTGTGTACCCAGCAGTTTCTATAGAGAGCAAACAGTGAATTCCAATTGTGAGGTGTTTATTTGGGATGAAATAAGGCTTGGTCTTTTTGACATTGTTCTGAACTGTGTTTCAGTAACTGTTATTTGTGCTGTTTAAAACAGTGTGGGCTTGGGCATTGAGGGCAGTCACTAAAATATGTGTCTTCACAAACTGAGGTGCTGACCTTGCCTGGAGAGCTGTGTGTGTGACCCTCACGCTTGTGTTGGTCTTTGTTGGGCTGTAAAGGTTTGACTGTGAGATTCCTGTTGAAGATCCAGAGCATTTACTCTCTTTGTAATAAATGTAGAAGGTTCCAGTGTGTGATTCCTTCAGGGTCCTCTTTGGGTTTTCCATCCAGGCTTGGGTCAGCAGTTTTTGGCACTCTCCAGTGAAGGCTTTGGACATACTTTCAGTGCTTACCAAGTGATGCTGTCCCAGAGAGCACATCCTAAATTGAGCTTTCTTTGAGTAAATGCTTTAGAATGAAGCCAATACATTGTTAGTGCACTCTGACTCCTCAGTTTTGGCATCTGAGGGTGAGCTGGCTTCATAGGGGCCAAATTTTTTACTATTTTCTCTTTTCTTTAACATGTTATTTATAACTTTCTAAAAAGAACAGGTATTTTCAGCTTTTATACACTATCTTCAGGATTTTTGAAATGTATGGGATTGAAAGCAGCCAGACATCTTAATATGGAACCCTAATTCAGGGATATGAACTGCAGAAATAGGCTCCTGAATGTAATGAAGGAAAAAAAAGAAAGAGAAATGAAGGCCCTCAGTGCTGAAGAAGAGGTTAATACTGTAGGACAAGATCTGAGAGCAATGATGTATGAGAAGACCTTAAATAGGCAGTGGATATAAAAAGGAAGTGGGTGGAGAAAAAGAAACTATTAGAAACTGCTTTAACCTCTAAACTGGTTTTCTTTTCCTCCCCTCACAGTTTCTAAAACTTAAGCTGCTTTCATGTTAAAGCCTAAGGACAGACCAGCCCTATGCTCAGGCCTGTGAATGGGAAGACAAAGTTTGTTTTTCTTCTCTATTCCCTTAATATATCTGTCCTTCTGGAGTAGCCAAGGATTGCATATTCTTCAGTGGTATAAGTGTGTCTGGCTGAGTAAACTTGGCACTGGACTCTGCTCTATGCTCAGTGTTTGTGGGCCGATATATTTAAATTTTTTTTAATTGTGACTGTGCACACACAGAGAAGCTGTGGGGCTGTGGTGTCCTGTGAACCCTGAATTACCAGCAGGGATGGCTGCAGGCTTTCTCCTGCTGATTTAGTGCAAGTAGCTCATAGTTTGATTGGAGCTGAAAGAGAGGGGTGCAGAGGAGAAACCTTTTACAGCTCTGATGCCTTTTCCTCTGTAGACATTTTCATTGCTTTACTGGAGTTGGGGTTTTGCTACAGTGTCAGGGGTCAGTAATTCACTTATTTGCTTGGGGTAAAAGCAGGCACCCATGTGGATTTTTTGGGTTTTATCTTAATGGCTTTCAGAAAGTGCATTTTAGCCTCTCTTTGTTGGGGAATGAGTATATCCGTTTTGCTTGTTGCATAATCTCTGGCTGGTCATTTTCCATAGCAAAGTTCACGAGACAGTTGAAGATCCTTCATGTTATTTTAAACGTTTGTCAAAAAAATTAAGTAGAAACTAAGAAATAATGATTATTCTTGAAATAGTTTTGGGAGATGAACTTTTTTGAATAGCTGAGTGGAATTTTTGATTTTAATTTGGGATGCACAGAATCACTGCAGTGACTGTTTCAGTCCTATTACTCCTCAGTCATCCACTAGAAAAAAAATACAGAGCCCCATTAGCCTTTTGCCCAGGAGATGATCCTTGGCTTCATGGGACTGGAGGGAGAAAAAAGCAGGGTAAAGCTTATTTTCTTTCTTAAAACCTCTGGCTGTTAGAAAGATGCTGTTGAAGCTTCCTCAGCTGGGGCTTGTGGGGCTGGACAGCAGCAGTTTGCGGGTCAGAGGGAGGTGGCTCAGTGTCTAACAGTGTCAGCAGCAGCCTTCAGAGGGTGCATGAAGGAAGGTGCCCAGAAAAAGTGGCTGTGAAATTATTATCTACTCCCTATGATTGCAGTTTTTTCTGGATTTCCTTTGCTTTCTCCAGAAGCTGTGCTCTTAACATGCTGCTGAAACCAAAGATGTTTTAAAATATGAAATGAAAAAGGAACAAACTTAAAAAGTGAACACGTTTTCTATAAAATCCTTCTTCTACAGAGATATTTTGGTGGTTTTGTTTTTTTCACATGAAGGTTTTGGGTCTGGAATATTAGGGAGACATTTCTGAGCTGCTCTCCCACTTAAAGTAGCCTTCCCATGCAGTGGAAGGCTGCCAAGTCTGTGTCCCTAAAGGAAAAATTCTTCATGTAGAATGAACTTTGAGAAAGGAGAGACCTTCAGAGGTAAGACTGGAAAGGAGATTTTTCTTGTATTTTTAAATCAAAAGCAGGAAGAAAGGACCAGAATAAAGCTCAAAAAAAAAAAATTTTTTTTTTTTTTTCCTGACTCAAGCTTCTGAGTGATGTTTGAATCAAGGCACAAAGGGTGTTAGCTGTGAAGTGCTGTGATGTGGTCAGGGGCCTGTAAGCCTGTCCTGTTTATTATTTTGTTCACAGAATAGGTCATACAGCACTGAACCTGTTGGACATCAGCTAAGAAATGTCACAGTTTCTAGAGAATAAATCTCATAACAAGGTCCACAGGTCCTCCACAGACTGCTTCTCATCTATTGAGGGGAATTGGAGACAGTTCAGAACTACTGCCACAAGTCAGGAAGCAAAAGTTTCATGCAGCTCGAACACAGAGTCCAATAGCAGTGGGTGGCTTGTGGGGACAAGAATTAATTGGGCCATCATTAATCCACATTTTGCTTGCACCCTTATTTTGCTGGCACCTTGTTGAACAGGATGTTCCCATGTACCTTTGGGTAAAACTGATCCTGTAGTAGCTTCAGTATCCTTCTGTTACATCCTGAGAGATTTGTGAACTGTTTCTTGAGATGTTTATTCATCTGCTGTGACTGAGCCACATGAGAACTTTACATTAATTTTTTAAAGTGTTGCACTTGTTCAATGTTACTGTGCACCCAGCTGGATTCCTAATTCCACAGGAGAGTTCTCACACAGGTGAATTCCTGTACATCTGCCTCCAGTTAAGCTGATCTTGCTTTGCAAATACTCTCTAGATTGCATTTCTTTCTTTTAATACCACTTTTTATCTTTTTATATTGTTGCATATTAAGAGATTTAATATTGCCATTTGTTTGTAACAAAGTTGGTAATTTTCCTCTCTTTTGTCTAGATCAAGATGGGGACTTGTCGGGGACAATTTCACTTGTTATGACCCAGTGTTGTAAAAGAATAAAAGACACAGTCCAAAAACTGGCCTCGGATCATAAAGATATTCACAGCAGTGTATCCCGAGTTGGAAAAGCCATTGATAAGGTATTTATTTTGTGGTTTGACTGCATTATCACATTACGGCACACGTGTGGTGTGTGCTCTGCTTTCCCAAATTGGAATTTTTGCTACAATTAGTCTTAACTAAATCTTCTGCCAGCTACAGAAGCAAAGGCGAGCCAGTGGGCTGCACAGTATTTGCTTTCGGAAGTCACTGCAGAAACTCAGCCTAGTCCTTCTGGGACAGCTCAAATCTCCTAATTTCTTACAGAACATACCCTATAGATGCTACAGGACTTAGAAATATTTTGTGTGTTATCAATTTAGCAAAATGTTTGCTTCGATGTCTGCCTCAGTAAGAAACACTGTGGGGTTTTTATATGTATTTCTGGTTAATTGTCCGTAGCAGGTAACTCAGAAGTGCCGTTTTGCAGTGTAAGTGGCTGCCCCATCCCTGGAAGTGTTCAAGGCCAGTCTGGATGGGATTTTGAGCAGTCTGGTCCAATGGAAAGTCCCTGCCCATAGCAGGGGGTTGGAACAAGATACCTTTAAGGTCCAATCTAAAACATTCAGTGGTTCTGTAAGACCAGAGAATTTTTTAAGAAAGGCATTTTGTACCTATTTCAGGGATGTTACTGGTTTTGGGGGTTAATTTTGTGACAGTATTCTTAATGTGAAGAGAGTGGATTCAGCATCTCAGTCTATGTCTGTGCTGTAATAAATCATAAGGTAGGGCAGCTTATCTTTGGTGCTTTACATATGAGATATGAATTCCAGTTCAACTATAACTGGGCAGGAATATTTTTGTAACTATTTTTAGGTAAATATTAACAATTCTTTGAAATGATACTGAAGTGGTTCTACATGTATACTTTCAGGGCATGCTTTTCTCCATCTCTGTTCTTATATAAAAATAGTTCTGTATGCAGGGAGTCTGGTACTTGCTTTTATGGACATTTTGTGATAGCTTCACATCAGAACATGACTCTGACAGGGTCTGAACATTCGGTTTGAGGTGCACCTTATTATCTTATTAAGGAAGATAATGTTCACCGGGACAAAGACATTTGCAGCATTACACAGCACTGATTTATCCTTTGGGAATCTCATTTAAACTTTGCTAGTAATGATAATCTGCTAAAGCATAATGTAATAATAATGTGATGAAGAAACAAAGTACATAATGCTGCATTGTTGGGCAGAATGTCCATGAAACTTACATTTTTTGTTTATATCTGACTGACCATCATGGAGAGTTCAACCTTTGTACTAATAGCTTTAATCCATGTCACTGTTATCCAAAGCTTAAGGATGCATCTGTCTCAAATCCTTGCTGCTGTATCTAAACCAATTAACTGGAGTAAAATTCCATCCTTATTACCAGCTTGAAGCCTGAAATAAATCTATGTAATCTTGTCCTAAGTTTTTAAACTTTCCAATTCTGCTTTAGCAAGTGGACTTTTACAAATACACTTTCAGGTTTAGCCATACTTCCTCCATTTAAATCCTCTGACGTGGAACAGCCCCAGGTATGGAGAGGGTGTAAGTGTTCAGTAGAAATTGGTAATGTTATTTCTTATAAGCCAAAGAAAACACTTGCAAGCTTAGTGAAGCTTAGGCTTGAGTCTAATCTCCAAATTGCTGTTTCAGTTGTCATGGGAATAGTTTTTCCAGTATTCTGTCCTGCTGTTTTAAGTTTATGTACCTTTTTTATTTGAAAAAAAATTGATGTAAATAAAAGCATTTTAAAAATTTCAAATATGTGGCTTGGTAAAATAGTAGAAAGGATCCCATTAATATGCTCTGTTCCTGTTGAGTGTCAGGCTGTTTCAGTGAGGTCTTCAAAAATGAGCTCAACCGGCTGTGTGCAGTGTGCTTGCTCCTCTGGATTTTCAATGTCAGTTATTGTCTGTGGTGCTTGCATTAAAAAATTAAAAATTGGGAACTGCACAAATACCCAGTTCTGCTCGTAACAAAGGATGTGTAGTTCCATGAAGTTCAGAGCACAAGTTAGGATTGTCTCCTTAAATATGTGCTTGGTAGAACTTTTTTTTTTTTTTTTTAATGCCAATAGTTTGAATTTTATTAAGTTTTCCCCAAATGTAGTACCTTAAGGGGACTACTTTAAAATATACACCAAAGTCTTGGCCTGTTCGTCAGATGAATATGTGTAATGTTTAAATCCAGGTGGAATTCAGCATTTCCCTGAACAGTAACATTTGAAGCAAGTCTTCCATATGTACTTAATGCAATTTCCCTGTGCTGCTGGAAAATATGCTTACAACCTGCCAGCAAAGTCTTTGTTGGCACCCAGTTCCCAAACTGGAATTGCCCTCCCCTGTCCCTTCACCATAATATACTTAAGCTTAAACCAGTAGAAGTAATTAAGTGTAATTGATGTAGTGAATTGATTCTCAACACATCTTGGTCAAAATACTGCTGCTTCCAAAATAAAACAGTCAATAGAATTTAAGGAAGCACAGCCCTTGCCTTGATTCATGGGACTGGAGTTTTGTTTCTGTCCCATGTAAGTCCTCACTTTACAGACAGATGAACATCTCCAAAACACTGCTTATGGTCTTACTAACTGTGCATGCTCAGGCACACGTAAATGGCCTGGTTTGAGATTGGGAAACACGCTAATACTGGTACCAATTTCATGTGACACAGCCAAATGGTAGCTGTTGTTGCATGTAGAATCAATAGACTTCCTATTTAGCAAGCTTGGATTGTGAAAGAACTTGCTGTATTATGTGCTCGTGGCAGTTTCAGGTAAATTTCTTTTTTTCACGTATTGAGGCAGGGTTATACCTACATAAAAAGTTCAGTCTGGTCAGTTTTTAAGTTACTGTAGTAATTGCTTGCAAACTTGGATGGGCCCTAGACTTGTCTGCCTGCAGAGTCCACTCTGAGAACAGAAACCCTTAGAGCAAAATGAAGTTCAAATTTGGCGTCAAGTACATTAAAGTCTGAAAAGCCAGAGCATTGTGTGTTGCTTGGAAAGTTTTTCTAATAAACTAAACCTTTTGTCGTGGTAGTTCTATGTGGATTGCATGCTTCTGATCCATGAAAGGCTACCCTTTCTTCCAAAGAGCATTTTCTCCTTTGAAAGGAAGTGTTTGCATCCAGTTTTTTCTGTATTGTACTAGCAGTCGCTCTGCTTCCAGAACTCATCATGTCGCCGTTGTTCAGCAAGACCCAGCATCGTCCCTGTCAATCAATCACTCTTCTAGAATGGTTTGAATTCATCTCAAAGTATGTTTGATGGGCTGGTAAATGTTTTCCCTCTAGCAGCAATCTGTCTGAGTAATGGTTAAATGCCTTCATTTAGGAAAGTAAGCAGAGTAAAGGGTAGTTCCTTCCATTTTCCCCTTGAATTTTGTATCTGTTATAAGGCCAACATTATAATCCAGTCTTTGTTTTGGGAAAGCAAACTTTTGCCTAAGTTAGTGTTTGTTTCATGTAAAAACTTCTATTTGAAATACTAAAAACCTTTACTGAACATAATTTAATTGTGTTGCTTTGAAAAATGGGGCTACATAAATACAGAGTCCTTGCAAGTTGAGCTTTATCTTACACGTAAACAGATTGAACAGAGAAGGTAAACAAATGTTTTATTTGTGTTTTGGGTAAGAATTCAGAAGGGAGGAACACACAAAATAATCTCAACTGAGTAACTGAGGAATAGAACTGTCCTTAATCATCGTCCTTCTTTGTATCCTGTTTTGAATAACATGGAGAGTTGTATGTTGGTTAAAAAGGTCCATCCTGTGTTTGTGAACATCTTGAAGTCATCACATTCTAGCAATTACTGGTAATGTGCTGTACATTGTATCATTGGTGTATTTAGCACATAATACTCTGCATTTTGGCCGTAGGCTTGCTAGTTAAGCTTTTAAAAAAGATGTGTTTGTCAGGAATACTAACTGACACTTGCGTTATTTTGTGGTTTTTGGGTTTTAAGCTTTCTGGAGTTTTTAACTTCCAGAAGTTCTTTTAACTTTTGAAATCTTATCTAACCCCACATGCTGTCAGTTAGCATACTGTTAGCATTTACAAAACAAAACTGAGGATTGCAGTCACCAGCAGATTCTGTACGTGTGACAGTTGTGAAATATATAAGCCAAAGGCAAGTGATAATTTGTTCTGACATGTGGCAGTCACTCACTGTAATCTGTGCAGTCAGTTTCTGAAACTTTTTGGGACCCAGAGGAGGCAGAGCTGTAGAATCCCACATATAATACAGACCTCAGAATTGTTTAAAAGAAACTAAAAAAAAAATATTGAAATGAGAACATGGTCAAGACTGGGTTGGTCAGAGAGCAACCGAGGTCCTCAGGTTGTATGATGGAACTTGATAACTTCTTTTATGTGACTTGAAAAGATCTAATGGTGAGGTTTTGTAAAGATTTACAAGGTTTGCTGTTTCAGAAGAAAACGAGCATTTTGTGAGAGCACGGAGCTGATTAGTTACACCACCTCTGCCCCCAAGCACTAAGAATGATGTGATGGTGTTTGAGGCATAGGTGCAGCTTTAATGGTTGGTAACTGCCCAGAAGGATAGTTTCTGCTTAGGGGATTGTATCATTGCTGGTACTTGGAATTGCATGAAGAATAACTTGAAGTCGATTATTTTTAGATTACTGACGATCTCCACCCTGGAGCTGGGTAATAAAAGCAAGCTTGTGCATTCTGAATCTTGTCTCTCATAGTTGTGAGACAGCTTTAGTGCTTTGTTGGTGAGTTTGTGTTACCTGCTGCTGGTGGTTGGACACTGAGACCAGACTCAGCAAATGGTGGTGAACTTTTAAGGATTCAAATGGTGGCACAAATAAGAACAGTATTATTTAGTCTTCAGGATGTTTAAGTTTTTCAAGATACAGCTTAGAGATGAACAGCATGACAAGGAGCTTACAGGTTAAGACACCAAGTAAAAATGTTGTTAAATGTGAGACATGAATCAATGGCAATAATTCAAATGCTCACCTTGCTCCACCATCTCAGAAAGATGGAAGAGACAGTTTGGTAGAGTAAGGTTAATGTTTTACTGGAAGTTTGCTGGGAGCCCTGAAGGGAGAAGTGACTTTGGAGCTGTGTGTGCAGGGATGCCCCTTTCTCATGATGACACAGAGGAGCATCAAAGGGGTGCTGATGAAGGAAATTAATAAGTGGTGAGTAACAGGAAGGTGCAGTGTGAAGCTGAGCTGTGCATGGGAAGATAGCTGGTACCAGTTGGGTGTTATCTACCCTGCCTGCTGTGACAGAAGCCTGTGTTTGTGTGAGGTTGGTGTTCCCATGTTGTGCAGGGCTGTGGATCCTCACATAGCCTCAGCTGAAGCACTGCTATTTTCACTGGAATTCTGATTTTTGAAGGTCCTTGAGAGAGAGCCGTGGTCATCAGATCAGGCAGCAAGCAATGCACTGACTTCTAGACTCTTTATTTTGCAAGAGGTTTGTTTTAAGCAGTGGATTTTTATTAAAATTAACCTGCTTGCCCTGATCATAAAACATGTTAGCAGTTAAAAATCCTACTTTATATCTTGGATTAGAATAAATGTTGCTCTCCTGCTGCCAAGAGGCAAAGTGCCAAGCAGTGCCAAGTGTTACCAAGGAGTCAGCGCGACAGTATCTTTAGTTATTCCTGGAATATGTCCGTAGGCCACTGGCCTAAAAATACATGGCACTGGGATCATCTGGGTTGGATCTAAAAAAGACCTCTTGGATCTTCAAAGCTCATCCTGTTGTTGGGATGTTGAGGTGTTCAGAGATTTCAGTTTCACTGTTTGGATGTGGGGAGAAGTGACTTTTGCTTTTTCAGTCTACCACCTAGCTATGTAAAAAATCATTGGGTTAAAGCTTTTGCTTGTAGTTTGGTGTGCTGTAGTGACAGAGATGCATTGATAATGGTGCTTGATTCTAGTGTGATTTTATTTTCTATTCTCTGTTTTCAGTTTTCACATGTGGAAAAAGCCTTTTCTGCAGATGCTTCCTTTAGAAATACATCATGGGCTGGAAACCCCTTTATTAGTTAACTAGATTTCTAACTTTCTAGCTAGACTTGTAATTTGTTGGTGTAATTCCTTGTAGTGAATAATATTCACTACAGACCTGAAATGAGCAAGCTAAAAGATTTCTTCTTCTTCCTACACAGGAGGTAAGGAAGGAAGCTGACATATATTTATTTCCCTTTGGAGATAATTGAGGGCCAACTGAGTCATAGGCTCAAGGCATCAGGGTGGAGACTCAGGTGTCCTGCATAATTAAAGAAAAATGATGTGGGATGATTTGTGCCAGCATATTAACTGTTAATTTGTGTGTTTCAGAATTTTGATTCGGACATCAGCAGTGTGGGGATAGATGGGTGCTGGCAGGCTGACAGCCAGAGAATCCTCAATGAGGTGATGGTGGAGCACTTCTTCCGGCAGGGAATGCTGGATGTAGCTGAGGAACTTTGTCAGGTAATGATAAGTGTGGATGTTGAAGGTTATCCACTGTGTTAGCTTTGTGTTTAGTTTCCTTATTTGAATGTTTCAGGTGAATATTTAAACTGTCAGAAAACCCATTGTTTTTCATGCTTTAACTAAAAAGCGCCTTTTTTTTTTTTTTTCTTCCCAGGAATCTGGTCTATCAATAGATCAAAGTCAAAAAGAACCATTTGTGGAGTTAAATCGAATATTGGAAGCATTAAAAGTTAGAGTTTTGAGACCTGCACTAGAGTGAGTCTACTCTTTTTTCCTCATCACTTTTTTTAAAGAATGCTTTTAGCAGTTCTTCAGTTTTTCACTTTCAATACTCACCTTAGTATATTCTGATGTGTCCCTGCTTGTCCTTTGAGAGGGGTAGTTACTGAGGGGACCTTTCCTTTTCCATCCCCTCTGTGTCACTCCCCATGGGAAGTGCTTAACTGAGGGTCTCTTTCTTAGATTAAGGATTCACTTAATCATTTGTGGTGCTGATTTAAGGTAGAAACATCATGTGGAAGAAAAGTTGTCCGCCAGTGATGGTGTTTGGCCTTTTATTGAATCATTAGTGAACCTTTTAAAAGGTCCCATTGTGAAGGATACCAGCACTTATTAAAGACATTGGGTACCATGAAGGCTTTGGGGTGAGCAGAACCTGACTTGGGGTCAAAGTTCTCGCTTGTCCTGCAGTCACCCTCCCTTTCCAGACAAGGGACCAGAGGGTGGGAAGAGCCTGTAGCTGACAGTGACACTTGTTAGTGGGATTCCTCCTGAACAAAACAATAAGAATCCCCCTGAAACCCCTTCATCCTGTTTTTTTTAAACTCTTCTAAGATTGGTCTCAAAAGTAAGAAAAAAAAATCAAAACACAAGAAACAACCAAACAAACAAAACAACCTAACCAACTTCAAAGTGACCTTTCAAAAATACAAACAGTGAAACCAAAACAAATTTAAAATTTGTTTTTCATTCCAGAGCATAAATCATATACTTGAGATAGAATTTTTTGCATAGTTCACTTAAGTACATTTTCATATTAACAACATTTTCTTCTCCCTTTAACATGAAGCAACATGGGTGTGTCAATTGAGCACTTAACTGGCATCTAAACTAAGTGCGGGGACACTCTGATATTCAAACCCTGGCGTTCATCGACTAAATCCTGGGTAATGCCTCTGGGTCATGCAAAGTTTGACCTAAATAGTTGGTCTTTGAATCTAGTTACACAGGTGGAAAGCTGGGGTGGTTTATTGCTGTTGAATTGGCTAATTGAAGGGAAGCAGCACTGGTATTACAACTGAAACAAGATTTACTGTCAGCTGCACCACATATCTCATGTAGTTCAAATAATAACAGAGCTGTTGTAAAGGATAATCCCTGAGGAGCAGTAACTTGCTGTTATGTCTGTTCTCTTGAAATCTCTAAATTCGTTTTAGCTCCAGTTTGGAGTGCTTTAGGCCTTACTTGTTGCTACTGAGTTGTATCTTGTAGTTTCTGCAATTTATTTAATATTTTTCAAACAAAGGACAAGGCATGGTTGTCCCTCAAAGGAATTTTTATTTTCCAGCTGAATGGGCAGACAATAGGGTGTATTGTCAGCACAGTTTGTGTGTTGGTCTTCTCCCTCCCCATCTTATTTCTGTGTATAATGTTTATTCTGTTTAAACTGGACAGTGCAAAAGCTGTCTGCCTCTCTTGGCGGCTGCTGGGCACACAGGGGCCTTATTTATAGTGGTGCTGCTGATGTAAAAACCATGGCTCTTGGGGAGGATGATCAACATGTGACAAAATGTCACAGTTTAACCTCTCTGGTTTAGGAGGTAACCCATGCCTTAACTGCCCACAGAACTGCTGATGCTTGTGAAGGTATTTACCTTTTTATTTCCTAGCACACATGACTGTTCAGGAGGAGGGATAGAAACCACTCCTGTGTGAATGGCCTCCCTATGACAGACAGAGAGAGTGGCACTGTGCTCCTTGGGCTAAAATTGGCATCAGTAAATAAAGCTTCAGGGGTGCATCAAGCAGTCCCAGATGGGCCCATTGCAGGGTCAGGCTGCTGACAGTGGTGTTGAAGCAAAGTGTCACACAAGGCTGGTTAATTACAGTCTCCTGAACCAGAAAATGGAGTGTAGCAGGTTTTATCCATGCAAAGTTGTGAAAGGTTGAGATTAAAAGGTAACCAGTCTCTCTGGCTCTGCCAGCACTCTGTGCTTGTGCTCAGCTTAACTCAGTGCTGGAAACCAAACAAACACAGGTAGCTCCTGGTCACTGCCATGGGAAGGTAGTTGTCAGATTAATGACTTTACAAAAAGGCTTTCAAAGCCCTGCTGAGATGATAGAAATTAGTATTTGTGTTTCAAAGACCCTAACTGTTTTTGTTGTCCAGGTTTTCTTTCTCGTACAAATTTCAACGCTTAAAAATACGACCTTTCAGATTCAATAGAATGCGACTGGCCATAACTTTTTTGTTTTCCCTTGTGGGGTGTGCTTTTGTAGAGGCCTAGTGTGGCACTGCACTCTAAGATGTGTAATCTCTGTATGCCTGCAAGATCCCATTAATTTCCAGTGACTTTTCTCACTCGGATTTGGTGATGGGAAAAGGAAATTCATAGTTATTTTTCTGGGTGTATTCTGGCCCTTCAGAGCCCAGGTTGGGTCTCCATGTGAGGTCCTGGTGGAAATGACTTGGAAGTTCAAAGCTTTGGCTGTAATTTGGGAAAGAGGTGCTTTCTTTTCTGCCTGTAAACACCAGGGTGCACAGGTCCTGGTATTTGCTGGGTCCTTGGAGTATGGTCTAAATTTAATCTTTACTAGGGTTTGTTAAACTAATTTTAGCATCTAAATCCCATGTGGGAGCTGAAGAGAGTTCTGTGTACTTTTGGTTTGCAAAGTATAGTGTAAACTTTAAAAAAATTCAGATGGATTTGAGTCTCAGAAGTAAAAACACTCAGAGTGTCATTTTGAGAGGAGGTAGAAAGACAGGTGATGTGATTGCTAATAATTTTGGACATTCATAGAGAATATGTGGGTTGAGTGTTTTAAACCTCCCTTGCTGGTTTTTTTGTTTTTCTGTTGGAAACAGGAACAGCACGTCCCAGACCGAGCACCTCAGGCCTTGCCTCTGTGGTTGCTTTCTTTTGATACAAATCTGTGCTGCCACTCAAATAACTAAAAATGGAAAGCCTGCCTAAAAGCTAATTTGGAAAAATAGACTCGACCTCAGCAAGATGAAGTACTCTGTCATGTGGGTGCAAATATTGGCAGGGAGAGGATGGAGGCCCTTTTGATGCAGTAGAGATTAATATCTCATTGAGGGCACTGTGGGACTAGTCTTAGTGTTTATTTATAATAGCTTTTTGTCCTTCATCTACTTTATTAGTCTATGGTTTTCATAAAAAACTGCAGAGCCTAAACTTCAGGCTCTTGTTTTTGTAGCTGGGATTGAACTTTATTGCCACTATATCCTGTTTAAACTGTGCACACTGATCATAAAAATACAATTTAAAAAATCCCCAAACTTCCGAAACCACCCCAAAACCCACCCACCACCCATGGTTAGTGAGTGTGCTCCTCCCTCCTGGTGGAGATTCTGGGGCTGCTCAACTGAAACTGCCTGAAACTGGGGACAGTAGGGCTTGTTCTTAGTTCAAAGGCTCCATTTGTCACTGTTTCTGACTGAAAGGTTCCTGTGTCTTTACAAAGCCTTGACAGTGAAGTCAGACTCCTGGTACTTCCACCACAACAAATTGAAAGTGGATACTTGCTCATTAATGCTACATCCTAATGCAGAAGGCTGACTTGCTTTGAAAGCCTTCCCAATACTGTAAGAATACTAAATTTTCTCATTTTAGTATTGATTGAAAAGAAGCCTCACATACCCTGTTTTTTTTAAGGAACAGAGGCTTCCTCACTTCCTTGTAAAAAGTGAAAATAGTAGAACTAATTACCACTAATGAGAAACAGATGTACTGGAGACCATTGAAGCTTGACATTCTTAAGAGAAAGATTGGATTGATTTAGGCCTGTCTAATTTGAATTAAAGAAAAAAAAGCCGGCACCAGAAAAACCTTCCAAAAAACCAAGGAAGGGATGGATAAATTCTAAATAATAAAAAACTTGTATAAAATGCTTTGAAAATTTTAGTTCCTGTTATTCTATGTATGTTTAAGAATCCTTTCATGTTATTTAGTAGCCAAACATGAGTGTTGTCGTGGTGAATGGGAGACAGAACGTGAAAAGTATTTTTATTGTCCACGTTGAAAATAGCACAGAAAGCAAAGTTTAAGCAGGGTAAAGTATGATATTAAAACTGATTTTCTTTCCCCCACTGTGGGATCTTGATAATGTCGGTCTTTGAGATCCTGTAAATGCAATTCCCCTCTCCAGGGCAACAGATGCACACACACAAACATAGTGGCTTGGACAGCATGTTTAGTGAATGAGGATGTTGGAAAATGTTCTTGGTCAAACTTCTCGACATGCAGCTGAAGAACTGTCAGTAATTGTTAAGATTCAGAGTGCTATTAATTGAAATACAATAGACTTGAGCTATTTCTGCCTTATATTGTGCCTAATTTAGTCTTGCCTTTCAGCCAGTGAATGTTGAATTTTGCAGTGCTTAACCTCTACAGCAGCACCAGAATTAACATCGTCCACATTTTGTGCACTCTGTGTAGCTCCATTACTTGTAAAGGGCCTTGTCATTTTCTGTGCTCTGTAGAGGCTCTCAGAAGTTCAGGGAACAGTCACACTTTCCTTGAAATAGATGGTAGATAATAGATAATTGCAATGATTTCATGTGGTGTGGGCTGACACTTAATTACTCTCGTGTCATGTCCCATTGTACCTCCTCGCTTCTTCCAGGTGGGCGGTATCCAACAGAGAGATGCTCATGGCACAGAACAGTTCGTTGGAATTTAAACTGCACAGATTATATTTCATTAGTTTATTGATGGGTGGAACAGCAAATCAAAGAGAAGCACTTCAGTATGCGAAAAACTTCCAGCCGTTCGCCCTAAATCATCAGAAAGGTAAATTTTTGGTCACATTGAGGGGATTTAAAGCACTGGGATATGGCACCTTGTAGTAAGATATAAATCATGTTCCAAATATGTTTTACTCCATTATTTTCAGCTTGTTAAAGGCTTCTTCTTTTTGTATTTAACATGTATAACCCAAATCCTTACATTTTGAGTTATCTTCTTTTTTTCTTCAAGAGGGCACAAAAATAATGCCTGAATGCACATTTGCGTAAATTTAAGGTTTTTGACTCTTCAAATAAAATGTAGATTACATCCAGAATAGGCCTGCTGCCAGAGTAAAGTGCTAAAAATGCAGAGGAATGTTCTTGGAATAGTCATCTGCTATTTTCTGCTGCATGGGGTAATACAAAGAGAAATTAAACTTTTGTGAAATGGAGAACATGTGAGTTAAATGAACCATCTCAAGCTGAATCCATGAAAGCCTATTTTTTAGGGTACTGTGTGTGTCAGAAGGCTTACAAAAAGAGTAAACCTGCTAGAAGCAAATTCCCAGGCAGCACACCCTGGCAACTCCCCAGTCAGTCCTTAGTGGAGCGGAGCTCTCCTGGCAGTGGTGGCTGTAATTGTGCTTTGTAGAGGTGAGGCTGTGTGCTGTTGATCCAGTGTATCTGCCTGTTTTCCATGTGAAAGCTGGAGCCACAAGCTTTTGTTTGTTGCACAAACTCTGCTGTTCCTGGTCCCTCCCAGATATCCAGGTTCTGATGGGCAGCCTGGTGTACCTGCGGCAAGGCATCGAGAACTCCCCGTACGTTCACCTCTTGGATGCAAACCAGTGGGCTGACATCTGTGACATCTTCACAAGGGATGCCTGTGCTCTCCTGGGCCTCTCAGTTGAATCCCCTCTCAGTGTTAGGTATGCTGCTTTTCTCTTGCTTTTGAGACCAGGTACTTTGTGGTTTGGTTCCTATTTCTTGTTAAGGACAAAAGAAGTGGCTCTTAAGTAGTCTCATCTAGCTTACATTAAATACAGGGTATCTGCAAAGATTAATAACCAATGGTTCCTGTGTGCTGGGCTTCACCCTGCACCACTGCAGCTCAAGAGGAAGCATTCCTGGGTGAAATTTATCTTCCATAGTTCAGACATAAGTGTGAAAGATGAGGATGGCAATCAGCCAGTTATTCCCACAGCAAATGTGTGACAACTGTCCCTGCTGTTTAACTGAAAAATAACCCCAAAAACGTGGCCATGATTACATCAGCATTTGATAATTTTGGTTTTTAATCCACACATTACTGGTCTTCTTAGAAGAATGTTTAAGAGTTATGTTGTGGTTTCAGCTGCTAAAATTTCTAAATTGTCTGCTGGGCCTCATTTGCAAAGAAGAAAGAGGCACTTTTAAGCTCAGTAGCTAATCTGACAAAATGCAAATCTGTAGGAGGCTTGGAAATATGAAGAAAACCCAACCTAATCTCTTTGGAGCTTCTCTGAAGATAAAACAGATCAGCTGCTATTTAGCCTTTGCATGTCAATTCCCCCAATACACTCCCCTGATGTTGTCATTTTCATTTCAGATGTTAAAGTGAAAATAATTTATATGTATCTTTCTAGGCTGGATTTGGTACTTAACAGAAGCTTCACTGCTTCCTCTTTTTGTTTGTTTGGTTTTTTTGTTTTGGTTTTTTTTTTTTTCCCTGTTTCCAGTCACTGTTGTTAGACTTCTGTGCTTGGTTTAGAGCTCGCCTCTGCTTTTCCTGTTTGTACCTGTCACAAAATACAACAGAAACAACAAAAAGGGAGCACTTCAGACTAATTGTTTTTCTACAATAAACTTTCAAGTTTCAGTTTGAGAGTTTTAGATGTATCTAGAGCTTAAATCTCTGGTTTTTACTTTCATCTTCCTCTGGTTTCATTCAAGTTAGCAGCAGTCCTTTAGATTTTCATTGCTCATGCACTGGTGCTGCAATGCAGTTTTCAGTGCAAATGGCCAAGAGATTTTCGGTGAAGTGGAAAATCCCTGTTACTGATGTTTGGAGTGGTTGGACATTTGCTCTGCTCCTGGTGTGGAACTGATTGTGCTGAAATGTATTTACTATATAGGTTGTATTGATGCTCTTATCATAAACAAGACTGTTCTAAATTGGTGTGACCTTGGAGTGCTGCAGATCCTTTAGGAACTAAACAAGCTTGAAGTGAAATCCCTGCTATAAAATACTTTGCTTACTAGAACATTAGTAGTGGGCACTTTTTTAATGCTGATTGGCTTCTCCAGTATTTATCTAATCCTGTACAGGCCTCATGGTCTGACTTAGTGTGGAGACAGTGGAAAAACTCTTGTGTTATGGAGGTTGTGGTTCAGGGTCTTGAAGGACTACAGGAGTTTGAATTTACTATTTACTTGAGTTTTTATACTCTGAAAGGACTCTTCAGAGATGTTTTCACACAAATACTATTTGTCTAAACTTTTCACAGGGTTAACACAAGTTACACTCAGGGCTGAAACAACAAAAAAGCAAAGTGTAAGGGTTAAAATGGCCAGTTGGAGATGAGATATATATAATTTATTTATACATATATGTATATGTATTTTAGCTTAGGCAAGAGATCCACAGGTTTCAGGCAGAGGAAGGGCATGACTTATGTAGACAATAAAACTTGCACAAAGAGTAAAATAATCTGCCAAACAAACAGAGCAGGTTGATACCAAGGTCAAATCCTGTTTCTGTTGCTGGTGATTTGCAGTACTGTCATTAGATTTAAACTCATCAAATCATCTGTTAACTTGTGGAAACTGTGTCATACTTTCTTTTGTAACACACTGAAGTATTTCCAAATAATGTACTAAATTCTGGTAGTGGGTAAATCCCAGAGGAGGCTGAACTGTTTGTTGGGACACAGACTTTGGGCAGTTTTATACTGCTGTTCTTATCACAAGCCCTGGTTTCCTTCCTTCCTTCCCTTACCTACCTGTTTTTTCTACGTTTCTTTGCATGGTTTAAGGTAAAAGTGGAAAGACATGTTTCTTTACATGGTAATTATGTGTGATTAAAGGATTATGGGTTGTGTGTATGCGTGGGTTACATGGAAACTCTTAGGCTGCACGTACTCTACCATAGCTGAGAGCAACCAAACTAACGTGATGTCTTCTTCCTGTACAGCTCAAAATCAAATCAAAGTAGGTGGTAGAAGAAATCAACTAATTATAAGACTCAGAGGAGTGATTAACTGTTGTTTTCTGTCCAGAATGTAGTACCTGAGGGCCCCAGCCTAAAATACAGGATAACTGCCCCAAAACTCTTGCTGGTCTGTACTTCTAAGCCTCCTCCAAGTAGAACAAAATGTGAATGAAAAAATACAAAACCCGTGTGTCCCAGTTAACCTTTAAAGTAGAAATGTGAAAAATGGTCTCCTAACATGCACCTTGTAGTAATGTGTCCTTTTTCTGCAGTTTTTCGGCAGGTTGTGTAGCATTACCAGCTCTAATTAATATCAAGGCAGTTATTGAGCAAAGGCAGTGCACAGGGGTTTGGAACCAGAAGGACGAACTCCCGGTGAGTTGATGCTGAGCTGTCCCAGGGCAGGTTTCTAACAGCAAAATGCTGTTCTCAGGTTTCTTTTGTGCTGCATGTTATGGGATGTTTTATGTGGCCACCACCTCCAGCAGCTCTGGGGCTTGTGGCTCTCTGCTGCCCAGGGCCCTGGGGCTCACAGATACCCCCACACACCCAGACACTGACCCAACTGGCCACACAGGCTGCCACAGACACAGCACTGCCCTCAGCAGCTCCCACACAGGACTTGCACAAAACACAAGTACAGTCAGCCCAGATCCCTTCCTTCTCCTTGGCTGGAAATGATTGACATTCACCAGTAAAAGCACAAACTCCAGATTCACAGGTAAACACCTGCCCATAGGTCCTCAATCACAGCATGGCCCTTCTAGCCCCTTTTACACCCTTTTCCAGCTGTTCCTTCCCAGTCCCCTTCCCCTGCACTTTTCTCTTACAGTTTGTATACTTCTACTGGCCCCCTCTCCTCAGAGACCCTCAGGTTTAGATTCCTATCTGTTGCAAAGTCCGGGTTTGGTTGCAGTTTCTTGATGACCTTTCAGTGTAGCCGTGAAGGTTGTTTCTTGTTTTTGTCTCCATTCTTCTTGTCTGTCAGGTTTGTACCTCTCAGTTTTGTTTGCTGCTCCCCCTTTCACTTGTTATCCCCTTTTGCATTGCAGAGGTCTTTGATAAATGACCTTAAAGAAAATGATGCTCTCACCTTCCACTTACCCAGAGATGTTTCTGTATAACTGGAAAGAAAATAGATCCCACAGAGAAACATTCACTTCCCCTAGCTAGGCTTGAGCTCAGTCCAGAGCTTGCATTGCACTGGCTCTTTATCAGGCAGACAGGAGATGAAAGAATTAGTGCTGCATCTGGGGACATGGGAATTGGGATCCAGTGCATTATGCTTCCAGCACATCTCATTTATATCAGTTGAAATGAAGTTCAGTTGTTATGAAACCCCCATTTCCCTTTATAGCTCTTACCGAGCGAGTGCAGCTCTCCAGTGACCTGCTCCTGATTTGGAAAGGAAACTTATTTAGTGCAAACTGGGCATGAACTGAGTTAGCCTCTTCGACTGCAGCTGGAAGAGATTCATTTATAGAGTACGGATGAGTGCTGAGTTTTCTCCCAGCTGTGTTTTCTGTAATGCTGAGAGTGTAACCTCCAAGCGTGGCAGATTTCTGCTGTGCTGTCCAGCCAGGAATGAACAGCTAGGGAGCATTTGGAAAAAGATTGGTGTCCCATGCAAATAAGTTAATAACACACGTGTGTCTCCTTGCATTTTCTAAAGTGAAGGGTCTCTAGTGTGTTCTGCTAAGGCAGCATGGGGGTGGGAAACTTTACTTTCATGGTGCAAAGACAGATTAAGTAGCATGAAAAGGTCACATTGTCAGGTTTTGTTGAAGTTAAGCTTTTGGAACAGAGGACTGGTCAGAGCCAGGTGCTTTAGGTACACAAGCTGTAATTTTTGCAGTTCTTTGTTAATTACTGAAGCCACAGCCTTGTTCTTCTCTGCTACATGTCCCTTTCTGAAATAATTTTGTCCTTATGGCAAGAGTTGTGCTGCGCAAGTATCTTCTATGTTGGCACTGAAAATTAGTGATTCTGATACACTTTATTATTCACATGACATGAAGGTGTTGGCAGAGCCTTTCAAGAAGCTGTAGGACATGAACAGAGTCAATCCAAGGGTTTTTTCTCTTTTTAAATTTCCCCCTAAAATGAAATCTATAAGCTACATTTTATTTCCTGGCCAGTAATTTCCAGAAAGTCTTGTTGGGTCACCAGCTCAGTTTTCCTGCCAGGGCATAGATCTGCAACAAAATTTGGACTTGTTCCTTGGCAGAATATGCTGTTTTGTTGTTACTCCCCATCCCCAACATAAATCACCATTTTAAGATCACAATTAAGTATTTTTGGGTGGGAAATTGTCAGGCATCCACACATTGGATTTTGTTGCTTTTACAGCTGAATTGTGAAATCTGTTAAGTAAGGGCCATGACCTAAAGGGATAATTATCTGGAAATGTAATTTCCCAAGATAAATTTTTATGTTAATTTCTTTCACAGATTGAAGTGGACCTCGGTAAAAAGTGCTGGTATCATTCAATATTTGCCTGTCCCATTCTTCGTCAGCAAACAACAGATAATAATCCACCTATGAAATTAGTCTGTGGTCATATTATATCAAGAGATGCTTTGAATAAAATGTTTAATGGCAGCAAGTAAGTACCATTCTTTTATTTCAAGCAGCATATACACAAGGTCTAATCTTAAAACAAGAATGCTGTGTTTTGGGAAAACTGAGTCCATAATTATGTTATTGGTGGAAGCGTGTTAATCTTGGAGAATGGCTTAAAAGCTGGAAAAGCTGGGCTGAGGCACTGGAGAAAAGCATAAATAAACACTCTGATGTTGTTGAAAGTGAGCTTGCGTGAAGGAATGCAGTGAGCAGAGTAATTTTTCACGTTGTAACCACAATTGTGTTGTCTTAAATTCAAACTGGAAGGCTTTACACACAGCTTTTCCTTAGGAACAAGGTTAGTAATGCTTGAAAAATCTCTTAAAAAAATAAAATCAAACCTCTGGGGGAAATATGGCTTAGTAATTGAGCAAGGAGGGGGATTATAACTGGAAATACTCCTCCTTAGACATCCGTGGGGTGCTTCAGGCTTTTGGGAAGCAGGAAACGGGAGAAAGAAAGCTATACAGATTTTCTTGAGGAAGAACAGTGGTTATTTGGATTGAATATATACAGCTTCTGTGGAGGTTGTCAGCTTAATTTAGAGCTGTAAGTCATTCTGGGAAATCCAGTGTGAAAGTAAGTGAGGCTATGAATGAAAATATTAAGTGATGTTTGCATTCTGTGCCCTGTTAGAAAAGCCTTAAGGGATGCCTTTGTGGGTGACTTTGGGTGACTTTAGCCATTTTAAGCAGTAAAGTTGCTGCTACATTGTTCCTGTCCCTGATCACTCAGTCCTGATGCTTTCATTGACCAGCTTTAGTGACAGCACAGCTCTGATGGTATTAACTTGGGGTGGGGGGAGAAGGTAAAGTACCCAAATGTGTGAGATGGGGGGCAAAATGGATCAATGCTTCAAAAAAACCCTATTTGTTTAAAAAGAAAAAAGACTGTAAGCAGGTATGATTGTATCAGTGGAGACCTCAACAGGGAGATCCTTCAGTTATAGCCTGCCAGAGCTGATCTAAGTGGGTTGGAAAACGACAGCATTTTGGGAACCAGACAGTAAAATGAACTGGATATTGAGGAAGTCACAGTGGAAAGCTACCAGCTGATTTAAAATTACTGCAAGGCCAGGCTGGATGGGGCTCCAGGCAACCTGGTCTAGTGGAAAGTGTCCCTGCCCATGGCAGCAGGGTTGGAACGAGATGGTCCTTAAGGTCCCTTCCAACCCAAACCATTCTGTGATTCTAAAATGCAACAAGTGAATACAGAAGTAGAAATTACAACTACAAAGAAATTGCTCTTTATGATTAATCTAATAATTCAGGGGCTTGTGGGTGAAAGATGAAAAAGATTATAACTAGAAGGAAAAGCATGGTAAGTCCTCTCTCAGCTAAAGGTGACTTTCAGTGGAGCTGAGTAAAGTGTTGTGGCTTAAAGAGTGCAGTTTGAGGGGGAAAACTCAATACCTTTAATGCTCTGTTGTCACACATTGCCCCAATTCTAACACGTTGTCTTTGTCCCCAGATTAAAATGCCCCTATTGTCCAATGGAACAGAGCCCTGGAGATGCCAAACAGATATTTTTCTGAAGAAAAGTTTCATTATGCAGTTTGTAAGTGACACTCTGGATTTCAGGTGCATTTCAGGAGAATTAAAACACACTTGTTCCCTTTTATGCAGCAGACTGAGGACTCCTATGTTTGTATAAGATAATGCTACAGAAACTTTGCCAACATTTAGTATATACATACCAAGTGGAAATGCTACAGAAATATTACCGTAGGGCTTTACTATACTCTCCATATCAGGTCTCCATACCTGATCAAGTTACTACACCAGCAGTTGTCATTCAATGCAGGTTTTTGTACTTAATTATATGGTGACTTTTTACTTTTTAGAAGCAGAAATTGATCACCCCCATTTGTTTAATATTCTTCCTGCTATTATTCTATCATTTTACTGATAACTGTCATCTTAGAGAATGTTTGTGGACAAAGTTTTATTTCCTGTAATGTGTACATAATTAAAGGTCAATACTTCAGAAAAAAAAAGTTTGATAAATTGAATAGTCGTTATAAAACTAATTTGTATTTTTTTCGCTGAAAATGCTGTGATATATTCTGAGTTTTTCTTTCAAACATTTTTTCAACTTTTACATAGAATTCAAAGTAAATGTGCATATATATAAAGTATATAAAATATATAGCCCCAAGGGGCTACCTGTTAAAATCCATCACTAATTTATAAGGGTGATGTGTGGCTAAATTACTACTGGGGCAGAGAGGGAGTAGGAAATCCTGTTCCTCTGGTTTCACGATTGAGAAGTGTTTGTGTAAGAGAACATTCAATAAATTCTGAAGTGGAAATGCTTTTAGTCGATGACATTTGCTCTCTGGCCTTTGTAGTCATGTTCTTTGAACTTTGTATTCAGGATTAGGCTATAAACGTCATGTTGCTGTATAGTTTAATAGTCATTATAGTGTGCTATTTATAAACAGTTATCAAAACCAAATAAATTGTAGAAGTATTCATTGTTAAATGGGGGGAAAAGCATGTTCTGATGCAATCTACTGATCATGACTCTGCACTTGGCAGAACTGGGCCCTACATCATATATTAGGAGGTAGCAAGTTTTCTGTAGCTTGAGAACACTTTGCTTCTAGCCTTGTTTTTGTAGTAGAATATTACTGCCATTGCCACTTTTTCTGCTAAATTTGTCATATTGTTGACTAGGTAAATTTGTACTCATAAAGGAGATGTAGATCACGGCAGTTAAATCTTTTTTAGTGTGCATATATTTGTATTTATTGCACTGTCCTATAGTAGGGCAAAGCAGCCATAAGGCATGCAAAGCTACATGTAAAATTATATTTCTGTATTGTGTAGTTAAAAAACAGCAACCAACCAACCCCGAGCTTGTCTGGTTGAACACTGACACACTGGTTGAATGCACTAGCACAATGCACTACAGAGAAGACCGTCTCTGGGAAATCTACACCTTTTGAATTTGTCTGTCACCTGACTGGAGAGACTGAGTCGGACTCTTATGGGATCAGTGACAATGGACAAACCTACAGAGACATTATAAAATGAGGAGCGAGTCAAGGCACACAAATTTTAAACTTCAGATGTGTTTTGATACATGTGAAAAAATACTGGTGTGTGATTTTCTGCAAAACCTCATTGTATTCACACTGAGTTCCAAACAGCTGCGTTACCAAGTGGTAAAATCAACAATAAACGGGTGAGGATATTATTTTCCATGTAGGTTTCCTAGTCTTGCTGAAATGGCTTTTAATATTTTCTTTTGACTGGAACTGCTTAATGCTTTGGATCTATATGAAATGGCATATGAAGTAATTAAAAACCCAGCAAACCCAGCCAGTAATAACAAACCCCCTCGCAACCAGCCTGAAGTATGAGTGCTGCTGCATCTTTCTCTCTTACGCTGATGGTATTTTGGCACTGGTGTGAACACCAGTAAATGTTGATAGCTTAGAGTCCAAGAATAGAACAGTTGTTAAACGGAAATAAGGTACAAATTCACCTTAGGTATTAAATACCACTTCACTAGTGCATGTTATAGATCCATAGCTAATTCAAAAACTCAGCTGTTTTCACCAGATCATTGCCATTCTTTTCCTATCTGCCTCTGTGTTGACTCAAAAGTCCTTGCTTGCAGTTGTGCAGCTCCACCAACAGATGATGCTCACGGTTCAGTGTTGAGAGCCTGTGTGCTCACCCTAACTGGAGGCTGTGCTGGGCATTTGGGAAGCAGTTCTGCAGTTTGGTTGGCACATTTTGCCCTGTGATGTGGGTTCTCTCCTGCCTGATACACTTCTGGTAACTGGAGAAAGTACTTGCAGGGGAAAAGTGAATAAAACCCTGTGGTTTTCATACTTAAAATATTGTTGGCACCTGATGTGCATTGTCCCTAACAGGGGGTGGGAGTATCCACAGTAAAAAAAGTGTTGGATGTTGAAGCTACAGTGGCATCTGAGATCTGTCTCCATTACACTTTTGGACCGGGTTGTGAAGCCTTTAACTAGTCCCTAAACTAGTCCCTGTGTGCCCCAAGAGTTTTTTAGTGCTGCAGGATGGGAGTAAAGACATTCAGCATGTTTGTATCTGTATCCAGATCACTGTGTCACTCCTTGGACTGTACAGGACTTGATATAAGCATGGTCAAAAAATTCTTGGCTGATGCTTCTCCTCTTTGCAAACTGTGTCAGAACAGCAGCTCTGTGGCAGCAAGTGCACTCGTTAGTGGTGTGGATGGGCATCAAGCCAAGAATTTTTTGACCATGCTTATATCAAGTTTAACTTCTGGGTGCTCTGAAAGGAATGGATGTTTATAAACTTGGGGTTTTTTTGTAGCAGCAGCTTATTTGTAGTGTTAGTTCAATGTCTATTAATAGACTCGAGTTTTAATTTTTGTAAATGCCTTAAATAGGAAATGTATTGTGATGTGTTCTTGTGGGATTTTGAGTCTGGCTTGTGTTATATAGCATTATCAAAACTTAAAAAGAGTAGAAAGTGAATTAGTACATAGCCTTTTTAAGCTTCAAAGGTTTTGTTCCTTTTTGGCTGTCATTAACACAAAGTTCATGTCCTCACCTCCTGTTAGCACTCTCGATGTGCAGCTGCTCTCTGAAGTATTTCTTAATTAAGTCTTTTCCTGCTGTGACCTCAGCACTGCACATTGCAACTAGACATGGATGAACTAACAATATTCCCTCCTAAAATCAGTGTTCCTCAGTGGAAACACTGTATTGATTTCAGTCTTCTTTCTGTCAGGTTAATTTTGTGGAGAAACTGAAGTGGATGCTGTGTGTTACCAGTAATGAGTCAGAGCTTCTGATCCCTGGTAGCTTAGACCTGTCTCCATCCTGTTGCTTTGAATCTTTCTTCTTGACACTTTACAGGATGGCTGCTGCTAAAATTCAAGGTTGGAGTGACCACTCGGAGCCAACTTGCCGAGTTAAAGGCAGTAAGTTTGGGTTAGATTTTCCTTGCAAGGTTTGTTTGCCCACTGCAAGATACAGTTTTTCTTTCTGTGCTTATCACTTCGGAGATTGATTTGTCTCTTGGGCAGGGAGGGATATAATCCTCTTTAATACATCCCAGTTCTTACTATTTTCCTTTTGTGAATAAGAGAAATAGGAAAAGAAGCTTTGAGAACCAGAGAAAAAAATAAAAGTGGCAGCAATGATTTGTAGTAACACTGTAATGTGGTGTTACATCACTACTCTGAATTTAATTCAAGTGTTAGTATGTAAAAAGGAAGAGTGCTTTACAAAAATGTATATATGTGAGATGAGAGTGACTTAATCTTTCTCTGTGACTTCAAGTTTGCATTAAATTGGCAGTCCTGCAGAGAAATACGGAAACTGGAGTTGTTTACGGCCTCTTATAAGCTCTTACTGAGTCCTGCTGGGCCTATATGTAGGAACTGGTGTTTTGGATCACATTAACTTGAACTAATTTTTACAGGACAGCTGTATCTATGTATTCAAATGCAAAAGCCCTGGAAGTATCCAGTTCCTATTCCACTTCAGAACTTCTCACTTTCTAGAGGGTGTTGTAGAACAGCAGTGCAGACTGGCACAGAGACTTAGTGCTTTGCTGCAGACTCAGAAGCTGGTGGGTGCTGTGACCTGGGCTGCAGTGAGCAAACCTTCCCTGAGTTCACCAGTTGTAAAACGAGATCCCCTTTTCTCCTGCATTTCCTCTGCCTTGGGTTTATTTTCAGACCTGGTGGCGCTGCTCTTGGTTTCCTCCTCCTTACTGTCAGGTTATGGCTGTAACTTTTCCTTTACTTTGCTTAAGAAACAAGGGGATGGGGAAGGTGCAAAGATTGCACCTTGAATGCTCCATTCAAGTCTTGAGCATTATCCATGAGACATTTGCCTGGGGGGAGAGGAAATAAATATATGAACATAGCTATTTTGACTGACAGTTTTTTCCCCTCAGAACTGAGAGTAAATTCAGTATTTTGCAAGGTTTCTAAGTTGCCTGGGAGGTTTCCAGGAATGTGGAACACAAACAGATGTGATTGATCTCCCGTGACAAAAATTTACATGTAGTCAATTTATTCAGCACAGATCAGGATGGGAATCAGCAATGATCAGAATGGATAGGTTGTGCTGATCCTGCATGTCAAACAGATTTGATGTCAGATGAATCAGAAGAAAGAAACCTACTTACAGGAAGGTTGTGTTTCACTGCCTATTTACTGTTCTTCCACGGGCTTTTTGTACTTTTTTCCTTGCCTAAATCTGCTTTTCTGTGTTGAATGCTGCAGAAACAGCACCAAGGGTATGGTTCCAAGCACTTGCACAAAATGCACCACAGAATTAGTCTGAGGAGTCTGGGTGGAGTTTAGGTGCCTTCCCTGTGGAGGTCATCTGTCAAATACAGGCTTGAACAGACAAAGTGACTTTAACTGACCAGTCCAGTTACTGGCTCTGGTGGGGTCATCTTGGCTGTATTATGTATCTGGAGCTTATTTATCAAAATCCGTGCTCACTCAGAAAAGTTCACTGAGTAAGTGAAGCTGTGGATGGGGTAGAACCAGGGGTTTATCAACAAATTCTGGATGCTCTGTTTTGGGGGCATCTGATGCCTGCCTCGTCTTCATAGGCTTTCAGTGACCATCTTGTACTCTTTTTTTCCTTTATTAGTTGAGGTTGTGCTTAGGTTGTGCAACAGCTCTTGCTCTCCCCACCATTAAGTGTTAACTCCTGGGTTGTTTGTCTTTAGCCCATCAGATTCTGAGAGTTTTGAGCTACTCCATTATTAGTATAGAGCAAGTGTGCAATTAGGTAACCATCAAGCTCTGAACAAATGTATTCCTTCTGCTCCTCTTTGAAAGTAATTCTTTATGCCAGGCTCCAGTTTGCTTTGTGTCAGCCTGTAGCAGCTTCCAGCCTTTGCCTCTGCACCCTGCTCAGTCTCCTTTTTGTGGAACTAGAACTTCTTCCATATGCTGTAAGCAAAAAGCTGTCTGGTGTCTAGGGCCTGTCCAACAGCAGCTTCCTGCATGCACAAGCAAGCACCCTTGAGCTGCTTCTCTGGACTCCAGTGCAGCCAGTCCTCCTCTTTTTATTAGTGCAAGCAGCAGTGCAGGCTCCTTGGCCAGACATTGCCACTCGACCACAAACCCATCCAGTCTGCTCTGAACTTGCATGATTTGCTAGAGGTGTATGCATGCAGGGCTGGAGTTGCTCTTGGGACTTTCCCTTCTCACTGCTGCACTTATATTTGCAATTGCTTCTTAACATTTTAGTACAAAAGATGTGGTTTTGGTTTTGCCTTCTACTGGTACCTTATTAGTAGGGGTGCAAAGGTCTTCTAAAGAAAATCCAGATTGTAAGTGGATTATAAAGAATATTGTTCCTCAGCTCCACCTGTCAATGGAAAACATCAGAGGCTCTTTTGAGCCATAGGTTTAGATCCAAGGTGCAGTGCTGGGTGAAGCTGAGCTGTGCTGGAACATGAGCTGATCAACGAGGAATGAAGAGCTTGCAAAGCAAAGTCAGTGTTGCTTTGGAGAGCTGTGCTGGGTCACTGCCTCTGCTGGAGGCTTCTGTGGTGAAGTTGGTAATTTTTGGGGTATTCAGGGAGAAACTGGGGCAGTGACTACAAAAGGGTTTTAGTGCTTGCTCCAAGCACTTCTGGCCCCCTCAGCCTTCTGACCTTCTGCAAAGAGGATTGTGCTGCTTTTGCAGCAAAGGTGGAATCAGAGCAGTTCAGTGCAGCGTATTGGGTATATTTGTAAAACATACTAAAATTTAAGGAGCTCAGTGATAGAAAACCTCATGTAAGAAGAGACAAAAGGACGAGTTTTACCCCCAGGTATCTTGGGATGGGCAGCAGTCCATGAATGTGTAGGATCTCACAGAAAACCCACAGCTGGAGAGCTGGATTTGCTTTTCAACTCCCTTCACTTACAGGCTTATGCTAACTCATTATGTCTGTTACAGTGGTACTAGAGGTCCAAAATGGGAAGATTCCACTGTGCAGTGGATTTGGAGCTGTGTTCAGGGGGGTAATTACCACTGTCAGTGTTGCAATTCTTTTTCTGGACGTTGATTTCCTGTGCAAATGAAATATTGCAGAAAAAGCACTAACAAGCAAGCCCTACAGAATGACCAAAAAAACCAAACCCAAAGATTTCCTACTTCCAGTTCTTCACTGCAAGAAGAACTTGCCTGGATCAATATTGCTTCAGGACTGGGATCTTAGTGCAGCACTGCATGGTGGAGCATCGCTGTTAGTAACATCAGTTAATGCCCAAATATAGGTCTTTTTTATTGCTTGGGGTTTTATTTCTCTCTGTTTATCCTACAGTAGGATTCAATGCAGTAGTGAGGACTTTGTTGTGCATGTGTTCATCTTATTGAAATGCTTTTTTGAATTTAAATACCTATGTCCTGCTTCTCCCCACATGATTGTCCTCTGTAGGCTCCCAAGCACTACAACAGGCAATAAATTAATCTCTGGGTCATGACATAGTAATTTAATTAGGAAGAATAACAAAACTTACAGGGATTGAAATCCAGAAAAATGCTTTCACTCAGTTTTCTGAACGGCTTTCTGTTCAATGTTAATGCATTTAATTTTGGTGTGTGTCACCTGTCACATTCAACGACACTGAATAGAGAAAATACTTTTTCAAGGCAAAGCTTCCCGTTCATAATGTGTGGCCTTTTGTTGGGAAAGAAGCTCTGATGCTGCAGTCAGATTGTTGCACCTCATTTGTATAAAATCTTTGGAAAGAGCTGGAGTGGGAGGGGAAGGTCACTCTGGAAGTGTGGAGATGATTTTTTGGAAGATACCAGGCAGTGATGATAACAGGGATCCTTCTCTTGCATTGACCTGTTTATCCCATGCCTTGCAAAGCAGCCAGAACATCCATCTATCTTCCTGAGGGACAGGGATGTGGTTTCAGGCCAGAGATGAACCTAGAGGGGGTTGTGGTGAGCCTTATGTCGACACAGCACAATGGTGGTGGCCAGCAGCTGGAGAAGCAGGAGACAGAGGCCTGCCAAGGGGACCCAGAGGAAGATGAGACAGAAGTACTCCAGATCTTCCTGCATTCTTCTGTCTGCAGGAATAGAGAAGAGGGAAGGTCCACCGGGTGCTCACAGCTGGTGTTACTGCCAGTTCTGGTGGAGCCAAGGGAGCTGCCCAGGGCCCTGCCTGGTGTGCTTGAGGCAGAGAGCTTCCCCTGGGCCTGCAGAGATGTTCTACTCCTGTCAGTGTTTTCTTGGGCATTGGAGGAAGGACACGTGGCCAAAAGCTCTTCTGTGTCCTCTGATGAGGCTAAAAGCAGCCCTGGACCCCAAGGTCCTACCCTCTTGCACCCTGTTTCTGGTGTGCCCAGGCATGGAATGTGCTCATGCTT
Organism: Corvus kubaryi; assembly: GCF_017639235.1. Classification (NCBI taxonomy): domain Eukaryota; kingdom Metazoa; phylum Chordata; class Aves; order Passeriformes; family Corvidae; genus Corvus; species Corvus kubaryi. The sequence goes on from NW_024582073.1 coordinate 26,702,175, forward strand.
TTTACATCATCCTTAGCCTTTCCTATGGGGGATGAAACACTGGAATTTAATCCTTCCTATTCTGCTAAAGCTGTATGGATTTTCACTCTTCCCCCAACCCAAAATATCTGCAGGATGCCCCTTGTTATCAGTGATGAGAATCCAGCTCTTCCCTTTCCCTCCCTGCATCCAGGCTACCTGGATCTGATGTCTTCTGGCAGGAATCCTTTTCGGTGATGCCGCACTGGGTGGTGTATCCTGGTGTGGTGGGTCCTGGTGTGGTGGCTGCTGGTACAGTGGTGGTGACTATAAGTGAAATGGATGAATTCAGAATGTAGGGAAATACAGTGAAATAACTCTCCTGCCTTTCTTCTCTCCTACCCGGGCACTGCTGTTCCTGTGCACAGCAAAGGGCTCAGCTGGGGGGAACTTTACATAGAGCCCATTTGGATGGGGTGTCCCCCAGGGAGGGTCTCCCAAGAGCCAGGAGGGAGCTGCAGCCTCCTTATTTCTCACTTTCTGACACCATGCTCAGAAAGCCTGAGCCCCTGAGCCTGGCAGTACTTTTGGGAGCTGTGTGTGCTGAGGAAGCAGGGGGTGGTGGTGGTGGACTTTGCTTTAGCCTTCTCCCTTCAGAGCCATGGGTGGCATGGGGAAGTGAGGATGGGGAGGCAATGCTGGGTCTGCCCAGTCATCTTTGCCTTTGGGCAGGAGCAGTCCCAGGAACAGAGGTGGCAAGCAGGGAGCCTCTGGCAGGAGGACGGGTGGGTTGGTCACAGGATGCCTTGGGCAAGCAAGCAGGGAAATGGGGTTTGTGGGAGAGACAGCTGTGAAAAAGGGCATGGGCAGGAGGTGCTGGGCATTTTGTCAGGGCTGAGTGAGGTTGGGTGAAGGTGTTGCTGACCTGGAAGGAAGGCACGCTGGCCAGGGCTGAAGAACAGCATCTGGTGGAAATTCATCATGCAGAAATAGTTCCCCTCGTCCTGCGGTGTGAAAGACTTCACTACCAACAGATAGCTCGAGTTGTGTTTGCTCGCCTCAAAGCGAGGGGATGTTCTCTGATCCCTGCTGAATGTGGTCCGGGAAACGGAACTGATGAAGACGATGAAGTGAAGGGTCCCACTCTTGTCCTGGTGGATCCAGAATGCGCCACTGTTCTTGTCAGTCTGACACTCCAGCTCCAGCCTCTGCCCCACGCGGAGCTGGGTGATGTCCTTGGGAGACCTGACCTTCATCTCAAGTGACTGGCCATGGATCCCAGGGCAGCCTGCAGGAGAGAAATCCTTGCTGGAAGCTCTTGGGAAGACTAAAAGGGTTCTCTGAGGACACTTCCCTCCCCAGCCATGGGTTGGAGGTACAAATGCAGAGGGAAGACCGCACTGTCTGGATGACGTGAAGGTTTTCTTGGAGTCCTTGCTGGGCTGGTGCAAGGAGGGTGCTCAGCAATCAGCCACCCGGGCTTTTACGGTGGGTGCTGCCCTTCCAGTGCCTTCTCAGGGACATTACCCCTTCCCTGCTTCTCCAAAGTGATAAGCTATACAAGCTCCCTATAAACTCTTAACTTATAAACCTCTTTTTTTCTGCCCTTCTCCCTCCCTTCCAGAGCCACTCATCCGAGCAGTCTCCCTTCCCAGGGCGGGTGGTGCTGCAGCCACCCCTCCGGCTGCCCTTTGCTGGCTGAGGTGATTCTGCCTCTCCCCCCACAATTACTGAGCACACCTCAAAGCCAGCCTTTCTGGTTTGATTTTTTCCTCTCCTTTAACTAGTTAGTCCTATGTCTTGAATTTGATAGAAGGGTTTTCCTTGCCCGTCCCGGTGGAGGGGCTGCACAACCCCGTGTCGGTACTCACAGAGTCCCAGAGTGAGCAGCAGGAGCAGGGCAGGAGACCTGTCCATCTTCTCCTGGGGTGTCTGCGCTTGGGGCTGGTGCAGTGCAGCTGAGTTGATCTTTGTCCCTTCACTTGGGAGGCTGTGTCGCTTTTTGGGGAGGATGTGATGTCATCAAGACCCCACTATCAGGACACATTCAGTTCAAGTCCAAAATTTGGGTTCCTTTAACCTCATCATTTCTTAGAAGCGCCTCAAGGATTTTTCCTGGATGACTTTCATAGAGATCCAGAGTGATGCTGCTCATGGCTGAGGTAGGATCAGGCACCACAGCCTGCTGTTCCCTCCTCACAGATTCTGTGCAGAAGATACAGACCAGTCCCATCCTTTGGTGCGGGCCCTAGAATGCTTTTCTTGGCAGGGATTCTGCCTCTTTCTCTTGAGCACATTCATGGAGTCCCATGTGCATAGCAGAGCCCACAGTGACACAGGTGCTTCATGGTGTAGATCCACAGGTGTGGTTTGTCTCCAAGCACAGGTTTCTGGCACACAGACAGGTATTTCTCTATTGTTCTTGTTGCACTTCTTCTTTGTTCAGTTCTTCTTTGCTATTGCTCAGCAAAAGCCTTTTCATACAAGGTAGTTGGTCTAGGAGCTGGAACCTGTTGAGACTGCCCCTTGCACAAGTGAGTGTTTTGCTTTCTCTTTGTTTTCAAAACTTGTGGTTCTCTTCTTTCACCACAGGGTCTTCTACTCTTCAAAAATACCCTTCTATGCTTCACCAGAGAGGGCCCTTGCTGCTGCCTCGAGGTGACCACTTGCACATGGGGATGGGTGATGCTTCCTGGACCTTTGCATGCACGGAAAGAAACATTTCACCAGAGTGCAAGGGGCTGGGCTGATGTTTGATTTATTTCTTTCTTCTTTACTTTCCTGTTGATTGCTCTTCTTTTTTTATTACACCTTTGCAGAGAAGCTCCTTATTTTCCTTGGTCTGTCAGAAACCAGGTGCTGCTGAGTTTGATGCCCTTGATATTGGTGCTGCTACTCAGAGCATGAGATGACCAGGCCATCTTGTCCTGGGGCATCTGCCCTTGGAGACAGTGCAGCACAGCTGAGATGATCTTTGTCACTTGGTTTGGGAGGGTGTGCCGTTCTTTGGGGAGCATGTGATGTCATCAGGACCCTCTTGGGTAAAGTGACAATGCTTGGCATCTGTGGCAAAACGTTGAGGGAAAAAAGAATTTCTGAAGAAATTAGTGTCTAGTCCAGAATTTGTAATTTGCTTATTGTTTTACCTACTTGTGGTTCTTTTGTCTCACCACAGGTTGCTTCTGTCCTGCCCCAAACCCCCTTGAGTGCTCCAGTGGAGAGCCCTTGCTGCTGTCTCTGGGTGACCACTGGCACAGGGGGAGGAGTGATGTTTCCTGGAACTTTGCACACACAGGCTTTCCTGTTGATTATCTTTCTGTGTAAGGTTTTTGTTTGGGTTTTTTTTTTTT
>NW_024582073.1:26705492-26717737 GCF_017639235.1 Corvus kubaryi
CTTCCCTCCCCAGCCATGGGTTGGAGGTACAAATGCAGAGGGAAGACTGCACTGTCTGGATGACGTGAAGGTTTTCTTGGAGTCCTTGCTGGGCTGGTGCAAGGAGGGTGCTCAGCAATCAGCCACCCGGGCTTTTACGGTGGGTGCTGCCCTTCCAGTGCCTTCTCAGGGACATTACCCCTTCCCTGCTTCTCCAAAGTGATAAGCTATACAAGCTCCCTATAAACTCTTAACTTATAAACCTCTTTTTTTCTGCCCTTCTCCCTCCCTTCCAGAGCCACTCATCCGAGCAGTCTCCCTTCCCAGGGCGGGTGGTGCTGCAGCCACCCCTCCGGCTGCCCTTTGCTGGCTGAGGTGATGCCACCTTTCCTTCCAAACCTACTGAGCACACCTCAAAGCCAGCCCTTTTGGTTTGATTTTCCCCCCCTTAACTATTTATCACATTTTATTGGATCCAGTGGAAGGGTTTTCCTTGCCCGTCCCGGTGGAGGGGCTGCACAACCCCGTGTCGGTACTCACAGAGTCCCAGAGTGAGCAGCAGGAGCAGGGCAGGAGACCTGTCCATCTTCTCCTGGGGTGTCTGCGCTTGGGGCTGGTGCAGTGCAGCTGAGTTGATCTTTGTCCCTTCACTTGGGAGGCTGTGTCGCTTTTTGGGGAGGATGTGATGTCATCCGGACCCTCTTGTGTAAGGAGCTGATGCTCAGCATCTGTGGCATAATGAGGAAAAAAGTATTTCTGCAGAAATTAGTTTCTAGATCAGAATCTGGGTTCTTTTATCCTTATCAGTTCTTAATGGTGCCTCAAGGTTTTTCCTGGATGACTTCCCTAGAGATCCAGAGTGATGCCGCTCATGACTGAGGCAGCATCAGCCTGCTGTCCCCAGCCCTCTGGGGGTCCACAGCAGCCCCAGCTCCACAGAAGTTATGGATGAGTCCCATGCTTTTGGTGCAGGCTGCATTTCGCTTTTCTTGGCAGGGATTCTGCCTCCTACCCTTGAGCACACTCAGGGGATCCCATGTGGATGGCAGAGCCCACACGATTTTGTTACCCGGCGAGACGCAGGTGTTTCATGGCATAGATCATACATATCATTTATCTCCAAGCACACGTGTTGCTGGCACACAGCTGGGTTCTTCAGATGCTTGATTGTTCTGTTTGCAATTCTTCTTTGTTTAATTCTTCTTTGTAATTGCAAATCTCTTTGCACAAAGCAGGTGGTCTGTGAGCAGAAACCTCACAGGAGTGCCCAGTGTCCAGGGTGTGCTTTGCTTTTTGTTTGTTTTAACAGCTCATGGCTCTCTCACCACAGGTGCTTCCTCTCTGCCAAAAAAAGCCCCTTGTGTGCCTCAGTGGAGAGGGCCCTTGCTGCTGCCTCCAGGTGATCACTTGCACGTGGGGGTGAGCGATGCTTGCTGGAGCTTTGCACACACGGTAACATGGGTTTCAAAGCCTGCAAGGGGCTGGGCTGATTTCTTTCTTTCTTCCTGGCTTTCCTGTTGATCATTTTTCTATATGCATTTTTTTTCTCTTTACCCTGTTGTAAAGAAAGCCCCTTTTTCCTGGGTCTATCAGAAACTAGGTGCTGCTGGGTTTAATGCTGTTTCTATTGGGGCTCAGAGCTGAATAACTGAAAATGATTTAGGAACTGAGTTTATTTCTCTGGGCTTCAGTGTGTGTTGGTGAGTGAAGAAAGCTCGTGTTAGGCCTGCTGAGATGTGTGAAATTCATGCTTTTGTTAGGCTGGGAGACTTGTGATGTCTATCTTAAATAGACCAAATAAAAGTAAAATGGAAGTGAATGTGCTGGCCAGTGAGGAGGGGTCAAAATATTTGTCAAATACAGGTTCTCACTCTGCTGTAGAGTGAGCAGGCAATGCATGTCCTCAGAGATGTGGTGATGGATGTGCTGGGAGAACCTGTACAATTAAAGGATCATCCAGGAAGGGCTACTGCCTTTCTTAGTAGGGATATCCCACTTCTTTCTTGTCTCTGACAAATAGTAAATTTCATTATGAATCAGTCCAGGGTACCAAACTGGTGCCTAGATATTCCTCTCCTCTGTGTAGGGGTGTCCTTGATCTTGGTCCTCTTTGCTCCCAGATGAAGCTGATTTCCAGGGAAGGCCACCTTATATATATATATATCCTTTAAAGGCAAGGCAAAAGCTTCTTGTCAGCTGGGAGATACAGCTGCAAGAGGGCTGTCACACATCGCGTTTTTACTGACTTCTGTGATAAGGTGCTGTGTAGCACAAAGCTATTTCTATTTTGCATATCAACAAAGAAGAAAAAATAAAGTTGCAGTAGCAATTACCTGATTAGGAAAATCTCCAGGACATAAGCAGGACCCCCAGGAAAAAGCTCTGATTTAAAATCAACACTTGTATTAATAATTTAGAGTGGTTAATGTAAGTTTAACACTGATGACTAAAATTGGGAGGAGGTGTCTTATCAGATTAATTAGGGAATCGCCTTGCTTTTCATATGCTCTGGTTTGCCTGTTTGTCCTCTAGACAGTATTTTAAAATAGGCTGTCATTGTTTGACTGAGGACCTAAGCCAAATCAATGAACACTAGCATTAATAACATGTTTTATTAGTAATGTACTTAGTAATTTCTGTTGTAGTGTCACTGGTATGATATGACTAAGGAAGAAAAAATACTCAGACAACCAGTTAATTCTGCAGAGCATCTTACAAGAGAAATCAGGAGACCAGACAGGTTGATTAGAAAGTAGGAGGTCATTTCTTTTTTCACCCAAACCTACATATAAGTTTAATTTTACTTTCAGCTAAGGTTACAGGATGCTGATTGCTGGTGAACTCCAACCTAAGTTGCTTATGACTGAGGTTTATCTTTATGTACTAGGGCCAGCCTAGGTCTGTATTTAATTGATGTCAAATAATTAGTAGAAGACAGGAGCAGGGAGATAAGAGGAAAAATCATGCAGGGATGAGATAGAGTAACAAGGATCCACCTGTTTTTGATCAGGGCTTAGCGGGAGGTGAATTTAGGATTCATTTTCTCTGCTTTCTTACATCCATTTGACAGAGAAAGAATGGGAAATAAGAGAGACTTGAGGACCAGAGCTGGAGGACATGCTGTGTTTTCAATATGTTTGATTTCTCAGTCATTTTGTGGAAAGATCTCAGGGACTTTTTCATGGGGCAGGAAGCTTTTCAGTTTCTCAGTGTCAGTCATAGCAGACGTTGCCTGGATGTCTCACAGTGTTGTGTGCTTGGAGCTCCTCTGGGGACAAGGGAGTCACTCTGCCATAGTCAGTGAACAAAACAGGAGCACCAAAATGACTGTGCTTCATCAGATCCGTTGTTGTGTTGCCCATGGTGTCCCCTGGTGCTCCAGAAGGACATCTCATTGCCAAGCAGGGATGCCACATTCCTGAGGATGAGCAGGAGCTGTTGCATCCCTGCGAGGGGTCAGTGATGGTAGCTCAGGAGTGACACAAGACTGTCTTTGCCACAGCACTGCTGACTCTTCCTGTTCTTAACCCTTGAAGGATTGCATTAAAACTTTCCATTCCACTTTCATGGGGAGGAATGGAAAGTTTTAATGAAGATTTCAAAATTTAGTCACAAATTACAAGCATTGTTTTTCAAACAGAGGGAAAAATACCATGTTGAGACTCCAGCACACAGCTTTTCCGGTGTGAAGTGAAGCTGTGGTTTATCAGCCACTTGCTGCCCCCCTTTTCTTTTCTTTGCAAAGCTTCAGCACTTTAAGAGCTTTGCAGAATGTCAAATGCAGCAGTCACCCACCAGGTACTCACGCTGTTTTTCCATTGTAGCCACGTGTTTCCAGTTTGGTGGCCAATACTGCCCACTCTTCTGGGTGCTCTCAGTGTGCACATCACATACCTCAAAATCCAGAATGCAAACCACAAACACTCCTGCACTCTCACCTCTCCTTGGTGCAGCCCTTTAACTCACCACAGGGCTGGAAATCTCCATAATCTCCACGCTTGTTGGCACCTCAGCTGAAAGTTTGATAGAAGACCTGGATGTGTTGTGAGTTTTCCTTGCAGAGCCTTCCCACAACTTCTCTCTTGATGCTGCAGAGCTCATTTGTGCTGGCATTCAATAAATCAGCAATCTGTGATGGCTTCTTTTGGGGGCTGGTATCCATGTACTCTGCCAGTGCCCCAGCTGCAGTTAACAGTGGACAGGCTGGCTTTCTGCCACTCCAATCTAAATATCACTGATTCAGACCAGAATGAAAAAAGACCTAACATTTTTCTAATTGTATCTAGACTTAAGAAAAAGTAAATTATCTGCTTGGCTCCAGTGCATAATTTTACTTTTTTTTTGTCTGAACAGTTCAAGTAGGTGAACTGGTCTCATTATCTCATTTCCAATTCCCACAATCAGATTTCTGTTGGGTTCAAGGCACTGTTTTATTGTTGTCCTCTGAGTTCAGCTCCCTTCCAGGGTCCCATAGCCTTGGTATAATCCCCACAGCTGACTTCTTCTTCTGCCCACACCAATCCAGAGTCTTGCCATGTCTCCTTCTTTGCTGCACACTGACCTTCTTCCCCAAAGACGTTGGGCAGGAGATTCCTGGTGGAGATTCCTCAGGGAGTTTTTGGGTCCATCTGTGTAGTACAAAAGGATTTTCCCAGAGCAGGGTATTGCTGTGCACCTTTACTATTAAAATCTTTTGCGAGGGAACTAATTTCCATAGCAGGTTACAGCTAATGGAATGGAGGAAGGGCTCCCATTTCTGTTCTCCATCTCTCCTGCTGGCAGAACTGGCAGGATGGAAACCCATGGCTTGCTGGAGACAACTTGCTTCATCCATTTTGTGGTCCTATTAATAGTGTTTGCTGGTGTATACATCTTATTTGTTCTCAGTTTTGCATTTATTTGAAAGAAAACCCAACCCTCTCTGTTGAATTAGACCTGTAGGATGCAACCCTAAGCCACAACACCCTGATCAAAAGGGACAGGGCAGGAGGGATGGTGGCATCAAAAAGCAGCAGCTGGTTTAATGCTCTCCTGCCATCAACAAAACAAACTAGATTTGGTGCTGAGCTTCACTTTTAACAGCCTGATCCCCACCAGTACTGTGAAGAGAAGTGTGTGATTATTCTTTCCATGCCTGTTCTCCTACAGGCACCCCTCCCACCCTGTTTGTGAGTGTTGGACTCAGAGGTTAAATGGCAAATCATGTCTAAAATTCTGCAAACTTTATTTTAATGCACATTAATTTCTTTGCATTCGTGTGTTGTAAATACAGAACTGCAGAAGGATTTTAGAGAGACTGGGCAATACAGGGGCAGGTGAAGTTTGGAGTGCGTGATTGTGAAGTGCTGTGTGGAAGGAAAACCAGTCCTGACTTGACTATAAAACTTGGGTTAGAACAGGTACTACCATTGTCCAGCAGGAAAAGCAAATGGTTGTCAGCAGGTAGGAAGGAAAGCAGGTGTAAAACAGAGAATAGAACAGAGAACAGCTTTGCCATTGTATGGTCCAGTGGTCCAGTCCACGGCCAAGGCGTGGTCCAATGCACTGTATAAATCCTGAATGCTGTGTGTTGGTCTGACCCCTCATCTCACACAGGGGACTCAAAAAAGAAGTAGTAGAACAAGAAAAGGTTCAGAGCAGGACAAAATGTAGGATCAGAGGCCTGGGATGGATTTTGTGTGGCAGGCTAGGACTCTTTATCCTGCAAACATGATTTGAGTGGGTATCCACTACAGGTCTCCAGAACTGTGAGTGGCTGGAAAGGAGCAAAGAGGGATTGATTATCCTCTGCCTTTTTCAATAGAGAAAGTAAGGGGCAGCAGATGATAGTGGGTGAGGCTGAACACAAAAGAAATTCACCCAGGGATGTCCCTGACAAAGGACACTGTGGACGCAGAGCCTGGACAAATGCTTGGAAGAGAAGTTCATTGTGGGTTACTCAATAGACAGCAACATGCTCAGGAAATCTATTTAGTTAAAAATAGACTGAATATTAAGGGAGAGTGACACATATGATTTTCTTGTCATTATTCCTTAGCCATCTGCTCATATCCAGTGTTGGAGACAGGATGGCTGTCTGGATGAACCTTTGCTCTGAACCAAACCAGTCATTTTTACATTCTTAAATGTGAGATTTAATTACAATGTGTCATTTTTAGGAAGCCATTTGTTACAAAACTCCACATCCATTTCCTCTGAAACACTATTAATTTTCCAATTATCTCATTTTTTAATGCTGGGCACTTTAATCTTCCTTAGCTGTTCACCCTGCACAAGGACATTTATCCAACAACAGATCCTGTGGTTTCTCACAGGAGAATATTTATCCCTCTTGGAAAAGGGATAATGGCCAGGAAAGATGTTTGACCCTGGTCCGCTACCTCAGTTTGTGTTCCAGCTTTGGGAAAGCAAGGAGTGACCCAGCTTTGGCGACCAGGGGAATTTACACAGAGGCAGCTTCCTTCCCCTGACATCTCCTTGGGGATGTCACCTTGGGCTCTGCACAGTGGGGTGTGACCCATGTTTGTAATTGTATCAAAATTATCCTGGCTATGGCAGTGATAGGTGTCAGGTTAAAATGAAAGGACCTGAGGAAATGCATCTGTTTTGTAATGGCTGTTCCACCACTGCTCTGACTCATTTCCTTCTGCATCCAGATGACTTGAGGCATGTATTTTAATAACAGGAATGTCATTTGCAGCTCATTGCTCAGGGCAGGAATGTACAATCCCAGCCCCCAGGAGTATTTTGTGTCAATTTTTTTTAAGTGAACAATAGGAAATATCCCAGTTTAATTTTGCATTCAGTGTTGATGTTAAGGCATAATGTTTTGGAGCCCCATAGCTGGGTGTCAGTGCAGCCCAGCACCTCTCCCTAAGACATCAATCAGTGAGTTTACCTTGTGCTTGTGCTGGATGATTGCACTTGGACTTTGTTGAAGAATGGCAGCAGTTCTTCTGTGACCCTGCCTGTAAGCCAGGAGTCCCCAGAGCTCAACATCTCCTCCCTGGTGTGCCTGAAGAGGGGTCATATATTGTTAGGACAAGGGGAAATGGCCTCAGGTTGAGCCAAGGGAGGTTCACTTTGATATTAGGAAAAATTTCTTCATTGAAGGAGTGGCTAAGAATTGGAACAGACTGCCCAGGGCAGTGGTGGAGTCACCATCAGCGGTAGTGCTCTAAAAACAAGCAGACATTGCACTTTGGCATTGAGGTATTTGGTCTAAGGTTGGACTTGATGATCTTGGAGGTCAAATGATTCTGTGATGCTATGCTATGATGGGACTCAGCTGTGGTGCTGCCATGGGCTGTGCTGCCAGGTGGAAGAGCAGCGCTCACCCAGCTCCTCCGAGGATGCTGTGCCTGTTCCCAGAGGCAGCTGCCCAACATCACAGTTCTGTGCTGCATTTCATGCTGCCTGCACAGCCCACAGCCCTGGCTCTCCGTGCTGGGAGGGCGCAGCAGGATGTGTGGTGGGTGAGATCACATGCGTATCTCTGGGGACAGATATGTCTCTTAAGCCACAGCCCTCATCCCTGCTCAGCCTTGCGGGGAGGGAGGGTGGCTGCACACCAGATTTTGGTGCCCGACCTCCTGGCTGGATGCTTTAACCACCAGCAGAGAAGAGGAGTAGAAAACCCAGCGTGGCTTGCAGCTGGGGCAGGGTAAGGCTGGCTCTGAGCTCGCAGCGTGGAGGAAGGGGTGGGACGGGGCAAGGGCTGGCAGCAGCACGATGCCTGTGGTGGTTCTCACCAGCCTGTGGGCTCAGCATAGACTCACAGAATTTTTAGGTTGGAGAAGATCTTCAAAATCATCGAGTCCAACCCTTAACCCAGCACTGCCAAGGCCACCACTAAACGTTGTCCCCAGGTGGCACATCTGCATGTCTTTTAAACCCCTCCAGGGATGGTGACTCCACCACTGCCCTGGGCAGCCTGGGCCAGTGCCTGACAACCCTTTCCATGAAGAAATTTTTCCTAGCCTCTCATCTAAACCTCACTTGGCACAACTTCAGGCCATTTCCTTTTGTCATCACTTTACTTTGGAGATGTCCATTGCTCCCAATGCTCTACAGAGGGCAATCTGGAATTTTCTGGCGTTTCCCAGCAAAGCTCAAGCCCTTGAAAAACTCAGTATTGCAAAACTTCTCCAGATTTTTGCAGGATTGAGTTTTCTGCTGCCTGATGCAGAGGCTCAGCCTAGGGCAAGACAGAATTTAGCCCTGACTCATTGCTGGAGCCTAAAAGCCAAGGAGACAAACTCAGAGGTGCCTGTGTCAACCTGGCTGCCTGAGAGCCCCCACCAATCCCAGGAGCTTTTGGGAGAGGATGGAGAGGGCTTTGCCAGCTGAACAAATTTCCTTTTCACATTGACTTCCAGCTGAGTGATTCATCTCAGGGGTTTGGGGGTTTTGTGTTAAATGAACTAAATAATTTTGCTGTGTGAGATCCCTGTTGCAGCCGCACTTAGGTATGCTGTACCTGGCTGAGAAAACATTCTGAGCTGATGTCATCACTGGGATTTTTTTTGGAGTGTTTCATACATGGTTTTAATTTATTAACTAGATCAGGAAGTGTAAATAGCAATAATGATACTCTCTCTCTTAAAAGTGTCATGCAGCCCCCTTTCATGCACATGTATAGCTTAAAGGCTGAATGAGAAGTTGAATTTAATAGAAAACCACAGATGCCTAAGGGAGGAATGTTAAGGCTCCTGTCATCTTGCAAACATTTAAAGCTTGGGTGAGTTTTGCTTCATGTGTAAGAGCCACTGGTGTATGAACTCAAATTAACCTTTCTCATAGCAAGGCAGTAGAGGAGCAAAATAAATACCTTATATAAATTTATTTTTGACTTGGTCCAATATGTGTTCCATTTAAATGAATGCTGGAATAACAAATATTTGTTTATAATCCCACAGAAGCTGCAGATCTCACCCTGAATGCACTCACTATGGATTTATTGATAGCAAAAGTATTGGTTATTTCAGCAAATAATACATAATTTCATAACCGGAAATTATATTAAAATATAATTAGAATAATATTGAAAAAAACCAATTTCTGGTTTATATGAACCAGAAATTTAACACATTGCTATTTTTGGCTTATTGAACAAAATGCAGTGAAGTCTATTGTAATAAGGGCAAGAAGTATTTATGCTGCTTGGAGGTAGTTTCTTTTTCCCTAGTGGATTTTTTTGGGATTTCCTTGCAGCTTCTGGGACACATCTGATTTTATACAGTGAGAGCAAAAGACATTTAGAAATTCCTGTTTGACAGATCTGATCTGAATGCTTAGAAGTCCTGCTGTGAATCCATTTCTCCTGCCAGCTACTTTAATAAGTAGCTACAGTGCATGGAACTGTTCTGGGTGAGGATAAATCTGAAGGAATTTAAACAGCACCCGTGGGTAATCTACCTCCTTTCTTTTTGCACAGATTTCAAGTCTAATCATTTAATAGAGGTGTTATTCAGCCTTTCTCCATTATTATGCCTTGCTCAGCAGTTTATGACTGAAAAATTATTTTTTTATGTATTAGGAGCTTTAAACTCAGAGATAACTTTACTCTTGTCAATAGCTTGCTTTCAATTGAACGTTTTCAACTGCACCTGATTTGATTTACTTTTTTGTAAAAGAAAAACCACAGACCATCTGCATAAAAATGGCAGGGCATCTTAAAAGAATAAAGAAAAATGGCAGAGCATTTTAAAAGAATAAAGAAAAATTGAGCACTTTCAATATTAGATTAACAACTGAGATATTCTGTAAAGACTGGCAATTTTTAAAAATGCATTTACAGAACTTTAACAAAACCATGAAGACTATTTACTGCAATGCCTGAAATACCTGTGGTTTTGCTCTGTATCTACCCCCTTTGAATATTTTAATGCTTTTGAGGTCTGCACTCTTTGTTGAGAGAATAACTGGATTTTTTTTTCTAGTATAGAATGTGTATTCTATATATTCTTTATATACAGTCTATATATTCTATATAGAACATATGTGGGATGTGTTCTATATAGAATATATATTATATATTCTATAAAATATAAGAGAAATAATAATAACAACAGCAACAGACTATTGCAACGTGATTTTTGATTTCTTTTACAATTCCTTGCCCAACATAGTTGAAGTTTTGTTCTTGAACCCATACATCTGCAAAACCCTCCTTGTCCTATGCAAAAGCCTTTTTTCTTTGCCCAAGTTTTGTAATCCTTTTGTCATTTAAGCTGAAATCCTTCATTTACTGCTGAAGTGCAGTTTTGTGGTTATATATAAAATCCCATTACTTTGCCTTCTAGGCTTGGATGTTCCTTGCTGCAGGAAGGATGGTGACAGTGGAAGACAGGAGAAGGCTGATCCATCCTTGAAGGAACCAAGGAATAAATTCAGGACCCTCATGTGCCAGCACATCGTGGCTGGAGTGACACTGTGATGGACAGTGCTGTCACCTGTACCTCTCTCTCCATGGATCCAGGGATCATGCTTCTAGCAGAGATGCACAGAAACATTTTCCCACTAATTTTCAAGCTGGAAAAGACACGCCACAACTTATCATGGCATCCATGATCCTTGGCTGGCATCATCATTGTGCTCTCAGCATAAAAGTTGCAGATATCAGGGGACTGGGATAATTTTCTCAGCATCTTTTTATTAGTGTTTCTGTTTCTTGCTTTTTTATGCTCTGGGAAAAAAAGCCTATGAAATGGGAGGTGATTTTTTTCCATCAGCTCTCATAGTTGTGAAACCTGCTGATAAAATCTCTGCCAGGTTTACTGTCTAAAACACTCTATTGATGATTATAGAAATTTCTATTATTTTTTCATAATTTCTACTGGAAAACTGCCCAAACCTGTGTTTCAACAGGCTAGACAACATCTTTGGCTGCTGCCGTCCTCTCCTGTTTTCACTGCACACAGGTGATGTGGAGTCTGGGTGGTTTTTGGTTTGGGTTTTTTTTCCAAATTACAAAGGAAAAGTGTAGGAATTGGGGAATTCAGACATTGAGCAAATTCTTTGCTGTGGGTGGGCAGAGAGCTGAGGGATAAATCCCTATCCTTTGTGCTTGTGATATTGGAGTTGGGCTAAGTGGCTGAAGTCTTCCAAGACCAGATGGTGCTGTCTCGGGGAGGGGTTCAGTGAAGGTCAGACTCTGTGAGGATGTCCTGAGTGTGGAGAAGGAGGAAGAGCAGTGGACTAGGCAGGGTTATCTCTGAGGCCACTCACCTTCCTGTGGGAGAGGAGGATTGGTCTGTGCAGCCTGTATTTGCTGCCCAGCCCCAGCCCTGGCTGCTTGGCCATGGGAGATCATCTCCTGTGCTGGCTGGGAGGTGGGAGAGCTGAACAAGGTAGGGACATTAAGGTCAGGACACCTCAAGTGTGGGAAAGGGAGTTGGGATTTCAAAAGTAGTTGCAGGCAGAGGGAAAATCCCTGTTTTTTAAAGAATAAACCCTTGCCCGTGGGAAGCTTCAAAGGGGTTTTCTTACAGCTGTCCTGAAAAATGTACATATCATAAAAACCATCTGCTGCTGGGGCAAAGCTCTGCTCATTACTTGCAGGGTAGGAAAATGATGGATTTAGTTCATTGGAGCTCTCACAGAGGATAAATTGTGGTGTATGGGAATCAGAGATGCTCAGAATCCCCTCCCTGCAGCACCTGTGGTGGGATAGGGGGTTGTGCTGGTGCCTCCACAGTCATAAGCTGGGTGGCCTGAGAGCTTGGGTGAGTGTCACAGCCTGGGAAAGCTGGCTCAGCACGATCCACGGCCGGCTCTATCACTGCATCATTTAGGGCAAGCACCCACAGCTGGGCTTGAGACCAAGCACTCTGAAAAAATCAGTATTAGAGTGGAAAGTGGCAGCTCCCTGCGGCTGGGAGGGGAGGGAGGGGAAGGCCAGAGTGATGCTGCTCTGCCACTGTGATGCTTTGCACCCACAAACTCGTCCCAAGACTGTGTTAGCCCCAACACTGAGGACTCTAGACCACCTTCCCCTTGTCCTCCCTGTAGCTGGCACAGTGCTAGTGCCTGTGGTTGAGCAGATGTGGGGCTGGGGGTGAATCTGTGGGTGAGTGCTCGCTGCTTGTGCTCAGCAGGATGCCGAATTTCCAGCCCCAGCTCTGCCATGGAGCCCTGGGCAGAAGCTGAGCCTTGGTACCATCCCTGGGGAGACCTTCCCTGCTCCTGGCATCACTGAGGGCTCTGCACACAGGGGTGTCACTGATGGCTCAGCACACAGGGGTGTCACTTGGGGCTCAGCACAC